>NC_135828.1:9298014-9598014 GCF_964213995.1 Mustelus asterias | reverse complement strand
AACCACTGTGCCACCCATGATGTAAAGCAATTTCCTGTCCCAGAAAGCACCATGCTAATCTCAAATCATTTGACAAATTTTCAGTTTGAAAAGTGGGATACTTTCAAGAAGGTCCAATTTGAATGTTGACCGTAGCAAGGTATCGAGTTCAGTATAGTTTTCTCTGTCCCACCCCTCCCCAGAATCTTTATTCAGACAGAACCACAGACTGAAAACCATTGTCTTATCATTTAGACCTCTGGTTACATTGGAAAGGTGTACAAGTCCGAATGTTGTGCGACACTTGGCACTTTAATCATGTGTCTGTTGTGAGGAGTGATCTTTGTCACTTGGCTGAGATTCTGTCTTGCGTAAGTGTCCGCGTGACCCTCTCCTGAGCTTACAGCTGATCAGGTAGCTACACCAGTTCGCGAACCTACCTCTCCGCTCACCTGATGAAGGAGCGGCGCTCCGAACGCTTGTGGTTCCAAATACACCTGTTGGACTTTAACCTGGTGTTGTGAGACTTCTTACTGAGGTAATGATTGGCTGCCCAATCAGGGAGTCTCACCCGTGTACGTATTGAACAGTGTCAGGGCTACTGACACCCCAGATTCTGACTCTGTACCTGAGGCACTCTTAGGAATGGAATAGAGTTTGTAAATAAAGGGAATCTGGTGAAGGGACACTGGCTTCTTATTTCACCTTCTCGCACTGATATTTTAACCGTGTTTTTCACCGCTTGCTGTTATATTTTCGCTCTAAGATTGCTGTTCATGGCAGACAGTCTTTCGCAGTGCATCTTTGACTGTCTATCTGCTTTGGTGCATGTAAAGGATCCATAGAATCCCTATAGTGCAGAAGGAGGCCATTTGGCCCATCGAGTCTGCACCGGCCACAATCCCACCCAGGCCCTTGTACCGTAATCCCACACATTTACCTAGCTAATCCCCCTGACACTAAGGGTCAATTTAGCATTGGCCAATCCACCTAACCCGTACATCTTTGGAGTGTGGGAGGGAACCGGAGCACCCGGAGGAAACCCACGCAGACACGGGGGAGAGAGAAGGGAGCATGAGTGCTCCCAGTGTCCACTTAGATATTTATTCTCTAACCAGCATCCCCAGAACACATGATTCCGTCACTTGTCCATTGTTATGTGGCAATTGGCTGTCATGTTTACTTAAGTAACGACAGGGAACTACAGTTTGCAAGCAGTTCATTGGCTGGGAGACATTTTGGCATCTCCCCAAGGATGTGAAGATAGCTATATAAATGCAGGATTGTTGACATAGGACTTTTTATATCTTTTGAGACACCTCTGAGCACGTCGCCCGCAGTAACTTGCGTTGATGTCCAGCAACTATTATGTGGGGTTATTTTTCACACGGCAAGATTGAACCAACTGGAATAATTAACCTGTTTTGGACGGTGTTGGCCAAGGGAGGAATGTTGACCAGGAGATGTTACTTTGAGCAGTGACATGGAACGTTTCGCACCCACCTGAACTGCAAGAACAGGAGGATGTGGCCTTGACAGCAAAAAGCAAAATACTACAGGCACTGGAGTTGTGAAATGAAACGGACGACGCTGGAACCAACAAACAAAGAACAATACAGCACAGGAACAGGCCCTTCGGCCCTCCAAGCCCGCGCCGCTCCCCGGTCCAGGATTGAATCCTGAATCCAGGATCCCCGCCCAATTTTCCAGCCTATCTACATACCAATATCCTATCCACCGAGCTGTCCCTCACAGCTACGATGCTTTGTTCCTCACAACCTATTAACTCACCCCCACCCCCCCATTCCAGACCATGTCCATGCAGTAAGCCCGGCAAGATCTGGGGAGAGATCCTGGCGAGGATAAATTCTTCAGGTCCATGACTTCTTGTCAACTCTGGTCTTCGTTGATTCAGTGTAACATCTGTCGAACATCAGTATTTGTGTATATATTATGAGGAGGCGAGGGCCGAGTGATATTATCGCTAGCCTATTAATCCAGAAACTCAGCTAATGTTCTCGGGACCCGGGTTCAAATCCCGCCACGGCAGATGGTGGAATTTCGTAGAAATCATAGAAACCGTACAGCACAGAAAGAGGCCATTCGGCCCCTCGAGCACCAACCACAATCCCACCCAGGCCCTACCCCCATACCCCTGCATATTTTACCCACTAATCCCTCTAACCTACGCATCTCAGGACACTAAGGGCAATTTTAGCATGGCCAATCAACCTAACCCGCACATCTTTGGACTGTGGGAGGAAACCGGAGCACCCGGAGGAAACCCACGCAGACACGAAGAATGTGCAAACTCCACACAGACAGTGACCCAAGCCGGGAATCGAACCCGGGTCCCTGGCGCTGTGAAGCAGCAGTGCTAACCACTGTGCTACCGTGCAGCCCTAAAGATTTGAATTCAACAAAAAATATCTGGAATTAAGAATCTACTGATGACCATGAAACCATTGTCGGAAAAACCCATCTGGTTCACGAATGTCCTTTAGGGAAGGAAATCTGTCGTCCTTACCTGGTCTGCCTACGTGTAACTCCAGAGCCACAGCGATGTGGTTGACTCTCACTGCCCTTGGGCAACTAGGGATGGGCAATAAATGCTGGCCCAGCCGGCGACCCCCATGTCCCACGAATGAATAACACAAAATAATCAGAGGCAATGAATGAAGTTTAAAAAAAGAGAAACTTGCATTTATATAGCGCCTTTCACATCCTCATGATTCTCTAAAGTGCTTTACAGCCAATGAAGTAGACTCCTGAAGAGTGGCAAAGACAGCAGCCAATCTGTGCACAGCAAGCTCCCACAAATAACAATGCGATCATCGCGAGATAACCCATTCTTTTGAAGCCAGCTGAGGGTTAGATATTGGCCAGGGTACTGGGGGCGAGCTCCCTTGCCTTTCCTGCAAATAGTGCCGTGGGATCTTTATCGTTCAGGGGGCCGACGGGGTTGCGGTTTAAAGGCGACACCACCTGACAGTGCAGCATTCCCTCGGTGCTGGAGTGAAATATCAGCCGAGATTTAGTGCTCCAGTCTCTGGAGTGGGTCTTGTACTCGGAGGTCGGGGTGCTATCCAATGAGCTATGCCTGGTAAATAGGTTCCCTTGAAAAAAAAGTTCGAAGGGAAATATAGTGCAGTAAGAATCCCAACTGAGAGGCCTCCCCCGTCAGCGATATCTCAGCGAGTTGGAAGTATAAATTGCGGGTGACATGTCTATAAATATCTAATATAGTTAATTGAATCTAAAAATAGTCAAGGAACTTGCACGTGGACAAATTTTATTTTTTTGCAGCTCATAAGATAGCATCAGAAGATTTAAAAATAGCTGTTGTTCCACTGGCGAAAGGTTTGTTATAGTCCTGGGATTAGCAGTGAGGACATGAATGTGGAGGTGGGGGTTGCTTTCTGTGGACGTGGAGGTAGAGGGGAGGTTTAACTGAGGTGTAGATTATATGGGGCCTGGATAGAGTGGATTTTTCCCTCCAGCAGGGAGGTCAATAAACAGGGTGGGTAAAATTGGCAGAAGGTTTCGAGATTTCGGGGTGGCACAGTGGTTAGCACTGCTGCCTCACAGCGCCAGGGACCCAGGTTCGATTCCTGGCTCGGGTCACCGTGTGGAGTTTGCACGTTCTCCCCGTGTCTGCGTGGGTTTCCTCCGGTTTCCTCCCACAGTCCCAAAGATGTGCGGGTTAGGTGGATTGGCCAGGCTAAGTTGCCCCTTCGTCGAGGAGGTTGCACGTGGCCAAATTCTATTGTTTGCAACTCATAAGATAGCATCAGAAGATTTAAAAGTAGCTGTTATTCCATTGGCAAAAGGTTTGTAATATATAGAACATAGAACAAAGAACAGTACAGCACAGGAAACAGGCCCTTCGGCCCTCCAAGCCTGTGCCGCTCCTTGGTCCAACTAGACCAATCGTTTGTATCCCTCCATTCCCAGGCTGCTCATGTGACTATCCAGGTAAGTCTTAAACGATGTCAGCGTGCCTGCCTCCACCACCCTACTTGGCAGCGCATTCCAGGCCCCCACCACCCTCTGTGTAAAAAACGTCCCTCTGATATCTGAGTTATACTTCGCCCCTCTCAGCTTGAGCCCGTGACCCCTCGTCATCATCACCTCCGACCTGGGAAAAAGCTTCCCACTGTTCACCCTATCTATACCCTTCATAATCTTGTACACCTCTATTAGATCTCCCCTCATTCTCCGTCTTTCCAAGGAGAACAACCCCAGTCTACCCAATCTCTCCTCATAGCTAAGACCCTCCATACCAGGCAACATCCTGGTAAACCTTCTCTGCACTCTCTCTAACGCCTCCACGTCCTTCTGGTAGTGCGGCGACCAGAACTGGACGCAGTACTCCAAATGTGGCCTAACCAGCGTTCTATACAGCTGCATCATCAGACTCCAGCTTTTATACTCTATACCCCGTCCTATAAAGGCAAGCATACCATATGCCTTCTTCACCACCTTCTCCACCTGTGTTGCCACCTTCAAGGATTTGTGGACTTGCACACCTAGGTCCCTCTGTGTTTCTATACTCCTGATGACTCTGCCATTTATTGTATAACTCCTCCCTACATTATTTCTTCCAAAATGCATCACTTCGCATTTATCCGGATTAAACTCCATCTGCCACCTCTCCGCCCAATTTTCCAGCCTATTTATATCCTGCTGTATTGCCCGACAATGCTCTTCGCTATCCGCAAGTCCAGCCATCTTCGTGTCATCCGCAAACTTGCTGATTACACCAGTTACACCTTCTTCCAAATCATTTATATATATCACAAATAGCAGAGGTCCCAGTACAGAGCCCTGCGGAACACCACTGGTCACAGACCTCCAGCCGGAAAAAGACCCTTCGACCACTACCCTCTGTCTCCTATGGCCAAGTAAGAAGTCTCACAACACCAGGTTAAAGTCCAACCTGTTGGACTTTAACCTGGTGTTGTGAGACTTCTTACTGTGCTTACCCCAGTCCAACGCCGGCATCTCCACATCATGACTCCTATGGCCAAGCCAGTTCTCCACCCATCTAGCCACTTCTCCTTGTATCTCATGAGCCTTAACCTTCTTAACCAACCTGCCCTGTGGGACTTTGTCAAATGCCTTACTGAAATCCATATCGACGACATCCACGGCCCTTCCTTCATCAACCGTTTTTGTCACTTCCTCAAAAAACTCCACCAAATTTGTAAGGCACGACCTCCCTCTTACAAAACCATGCTGTCTGTCACTAATGAGATTGTTCCGTTCTAAATGCACATACATCCTGTCTCTAAGAATCCTCTCCAACAACTTCCCTACCACGGACGTCAAGCTCACCGGCCTATAATTTCCTGGGTTATCCCTGCTACCCTTCTTAAACAACGGGACCACATTCGCTATCCTCCAATCCTCAGGGACCTCACCCGTGTCCAAAGAAGCGACAAAGATTTCCGTCAGAGGCCCAGCAATTTCATCTCTCGTCTCCCTGAGCAGTCGAGGATAGATGCCATCAGGCCCTGGGGCTTTGTCAGTTTTAATGTTCCCTAAAAAACCTAACACTTCCTCTCTTGTAATGGAGATTTTCTCTAACGGGTCAACACCTCCCTCCGAGACACTCCCGGTTAACACGCCCCTCTCCTTCGTGAATACCGATGCAAAGTATTCATTTAGGATCTCCCCTATTCCCTTGGGTTCTAAGCATAATTCCCCTCCTTTGTCCCTGAGAGGTCCGATTTTCTCCCTGACAACTCTTTTGTTCCTAACGTATGAATAGAATGCCTTAGGATTCTCCTTAATCCTGCCTGCCAAGAACATCTCGTGACCTCTTTTTGCCCTTCTAACTCCCCGTTTGAGTTCTTTCCTACTCTCTCTGTATTCCTCCAGAGCTCCATCTGTTTTCAATTGCCTGGACTTAACGTACGCCTCCCTTTTCATTTTAATCAGATCCTCAATTTCCCTGGTTATCCACGGCTCTCGAATCCTACCTTTCCTATCTTTCCTTTTTACAGCCTTATCAATAGTTCCTTAAAAGACTCCCACATGCCAGACGCGGACTTACCCTCGAACATCCTCTCCCAATCAACATCCACCAATTCCTGCCTCATCCGGCTATAGTCAGCCTTCCCCCAATTTAGCACCCTGCCCGTAGGACAGCACTCATCCTTGTCCATTCCTATCCTAAAGTTAACAGAGTTGTGGTCACTATTTGCCACATGTTCCCCTACTGAAACTTTGACGACCTGACCGGGCTCATTTCCCAGAACTAGGTCCAGTATTGCCCCCTCTCTAGTCGGGCTATCTACATACTGTTCCAAAGAACCTTCCAGTACGCATTTTACAAATTCCTCCCCGTCCGGACCCCCAGCTCTAAGCACTTTCCAGTCTGTGCCAGGGAAATTAAAGTCCCCCACTACAACAACCCTATGTTTTCTGCACCTATCCAGAATCTCCTGACATATCCTTTCCTCCACTTCCCGTGGACTGTTTGGTGGTCTGTAGTACACCCCCAGCATAGTGACTGCACCCTTCCTGTTTCTGAGTTCCACCCACAGCGACTCAGTACATGACCCCTCTAAGTTGTCTACCCTCTGCACCGCGGTAATATGCTCCTTAACTAATATCGCTACTCCCCCACCTTTTTTAGCCCCTCCTCTGTCTCGCCTAAAACACTTATACCCCGGAATATTCAGCTGCCAGTCCTGTCCTTTTAACCAAGTTTCCGTCACCGCAACCACATCCAAATTCCGCATAAGCATTAAGGCCCTAAGTTCGTCTGTTTTACCCGTTACGCTCCTCGCATTGAAGCAGATGCACTCCAGACCTCCAGGCCCAGTCAGGTCATCCTCCTCCAGAGTGCTCCTCTTCTTAGCTAGCCTTGCCCTGGCCCCCAGCTCAACCCCAGCCTCAGTATTTACTGACCTCCTGTTTTGTTCCCCACCCCCCTGCCACACTAGTTTAAATCCTGCCGAAACACTCTAGCAAAACTCCCAGCCAGGATATTTGCTCCCTTCCAGTTGAGGTGTAACCCATAGTCCTGGGATTAGCAACGAGGAAATGAATGGGGAGGTTTAGGGGTTGTTTTCTGTGGGCGTGGAGGGGGACTAGCGAGGGCAAATGCATGGAGTTGTGGAGATAGTGTCTGGGTGGAATTGTGGTCGTTGCAGACTCGATGGGCTGAATGGCCACCTTCTTCTGCACTGTAGGATTCTATGATCTATTTCAGAGTGAGGTGGTGTGGTTGAGAATTGTTTTTATCTGGAGATTGGCGGATGGTATATAACTGGCTGTCTGAAGGGAGTGGTAATGGACTGAAAAACCCTTGTTGCTTTCTGAGCGTACTTGGATATCCGCTTGAAGTGATGTATAGTCAGAGGATGCAAGTCAGTGAACGGTGGGTGTTGTGTGGAGATAATGATCTCTCAATTAGTGGCTGCTGCAGGAAAGAATTGACTGGAAAACCAGTGCGTTTTTTTATATATACGGCAGAACAAAGGCCGACACACTCAACGATGGCTACACATATCCTGATGGGAGGTAAAGCTTTTAGATGCTAATGGCAGTCACTTCACGTCTCCTCTGAAGCCTGTTTATCAGTTTGTTAAATATGAATGAGCAAATGGTTATTAGTTGTTGGGAGTTGGAGAGGAATATATCGTTGTCCAAGTGGAAAGGAGAAATGTAAGCCTGGTAAAAGATACCTCTGGGAATGATGTCTTGAAAATAAGCATAATTAGTATATGATGATGGAACAAACATTCGGAACAAGCTCCTGGGAATAGAGGTCAGCCTGGCGAACCAAGCTATGGAGAGCAGGAAAATTGTAACGATTGATGGGCATGGTTCGGATAAGGGTGTGCAGGTTATTTACTGAATAGAGTCCTGTAAAGATGACACTTATTAGAGCTCCGATTAATAAGAGATGTCCCACTGCCTATTCCAGGGATAGACACAACATTCAGAGATGGTGACTTGAGGAATTTGGGCAGAATTTGCTCGTGTGGTATCTGAATCATACAGTACAGAAGAGGCCCTTCAGCCCATCGAGTCTGCACCGATATGCGAGAAACACCTGACCTCCCACCTGTGAAGGAGCAGTGGTTAGCACTGCTGCTTCACAGCTCCAGGGTCCCGGGTTCGATTCCCGGCTCGGGTCACTGTCTGTGTGGAGTTTGCACATTCTCCTCGTGTCTGCATGGGTTTCCTCCGGGTGCTCCGGTTTCCTCCCACAGTCCAAAGATGTGCGGGTTAGGTTGATTGGCCAGGTTAAAAAAAAAAATTGCCCATTATAGTCCTGAGATGTGTAGGTTAGAGGGATTAGTGGGTAAATATGTGGGGGTAGGGCCTGGGTGGGATTGTGGTCGGTGCAGACTCGATGGGCCGAATGGCCTCCTTCTGCACTGTAGGGTTTCTATGGTTTCTATGATAATCCCATCTGCCAGCACTTGGCCCGTAGCCCTGAATGTTACGTCATGGCAAGTGCTCATCCAAGTACTTTGTAGAGGTTGTGAGACATCCTGTCTCGACCACCCTCGCAGGCAGTGCATTCCAGACCGACACCACCCTCTAGGTTAAAAAAATGTTTTTCCTCACATCCCCCCTAAACCTTCTGCCCCTCACTTTGAACCAATGTCCCCTCGTGACTGACTCTTCAACTAAGGGGAACAGCTGCTCCCTATCCACCCTGTCTATGCCCCTCATAATCTTGTACATCTCAATCAGGTTGCCCCTCAGTCTTCAGTGCTCCAATGATAACATGATGTGGAGATGCCAGCGTTGGACTGGGGTAATCACAGTAAGAAGTTTAACAACACCAGGTTAAAGTCCAACAGGTTTATTTGGTAGCAAAATCCTGCATAACTGCAGGAAAGGATGTCCCAAGGCATGGTGCATTGGGGAAACCATGCAGACGCTGCGACAACGGATGAATGAACACCGCTCGACAATCACCAGGCAAGACTTCCTGTTGGGGAGCACTTCAGCGGTCACGGGCATTCGGCCTCTGATATTCGGGTAAGCGTTCTCCAAGGCGGCCTTCACGACACACGACGGCGCAGAGTCGCTCAGCAGAAACTGATGGCCAAGTTCCGCACACACGAGGACGGCCTCAACCGGGATATTGGGTTCATGTCACACTATCTGTAACCCCCACAGCTTGCCTGGACTTGCAGAATCTCACTGGCTGTCCTGTCTGGAGACAATACACATCTCTTTAACCTGTCTTAATGCTCTCTCCACTCACATTGTTTGTACCTTTAAGACTTGATTAGCTGTAAGTATTCGCATTCCAACCATTATTCAGTAAATTGAGTTTGTGTCTTTATATGCCCTGTTTGTGAACTGAATTCCCACTCACCTGAAGAAGGAGCAGCGCTCCGAAAGCCAATGAAAACAACCCAAGCCTATCCAACTGCTCTTCATAACTTAAGTGCTCATAGTGCTCCATTCCAGGCAGCATCCTGGTGAATCTCCTCTGCACCCCCTCCAGTGCAATCACATCCTTCTCAGCTGTAACCTCACCAAAGTTCGATACAACTCCAACAGGACTTCCCTGCTTTGTAATCTATGCCTCAATTGATAAAGCCAAGTTTCCCATTTGCCTTTTTCACCACCCCATAACATGCCCTTCTGTCCGAAGCTTTGACTCTTCAGCTGAGATTGCTGTTACTGGGCTACAGCTGACATCGTTATTGATGTATTTTGATAGTTTGTTTTCTGTTCCTTCCCAAATATTTTACCCGCTATGGGACAGGGAGTGAATCATAGAATCCCTACAGTGCAGAAGAATGCCATTCAGCCCATCAAGTCTGTGCCAACCACAATCCCATCCAGGTCCTATTCCCGTAACCCCACATATTTACCCTGCTAATCCCCCTGACACTAGGATCAATTTATCACGGCCAATCCACCTAACCCGCACATCTTTGGACTGAGGGAGGAAACCGGAGCATCCGGAGGAAACCCACGCAGTCATGGGGAGACGCTGTGAGGCAGCAGTGCTAACCACTGTGACACCATACCGCACTGAGTGCTGGTTCTGCTGTTGAGGAAGCCAGACAGAGCTAATATTGAACAGTGGAGACACAACCCTGGAATCAATTAAGGAATAATTGTCTGCTACAATGGCCAGATGTCAGGATATTTCCAGATGGATCAATTAAGATGGGGAAATAGCTGCGGCTCATCTGCAATTACCTTGTGAATTAAACTGACTCCTGATATTCAGAGCGCTAATACTGAGCTATTGTTTTCAGTGATTACCGTGTCTGTTTATTATTAGTGCTATCAGCATCAAAGATTAAAGGGTGATGCAAATGCTGTGTTTAAAATGATTAAACTAAAGGATTTGATAGGGTAGATTGAGCGAGGTTACTTCCTCTCGTTGGGGAGTGGAGGGAGAGCCCAGATCAAGAGAGCGTAACCTTAAACTGAGATTGTCCAGAAGGATTTCTCCACAGGTATGATGGTGGAGTTCTAGGACACTTGGTGTAAAGTTTATTTATTAGTGTCACAAGTAGGCTTCCAATAACACATTTTGAGGGTAAACCACATTGGTTTGGATCAGGAGTCCGGCCGGGCAAGGAGAGCAAATTTAGGGAAGGAACCCCAGATGGGTTTTTACGACAATCGACAATGCTTTCATGGACATCATTCGACTTTTGAGTCTTGATTTTTATTGAATTCAAATTTCACCATTTGCCGTGGTGGGATTTGAATCCAGGTCCCCAGATCTTGCCCTGGGTCTCTGGATTACTACTCCAGTGACAATACCACAACACTACCATCTCCCCCATGCTTCCCAAATAAAAACTATGAACTGCAATGAAGTTACTGTGACAATCCCCTAGTCGCCACACTCCGGCGCCTGTTCGGATACACTGTGGGAGAATTTAGCACGACCAATGCACCCTAACCAGCACGTCTTTCGGACTGTGGGAGGAAACCAGGGCACCCGGAGGAAACCTACGCAGACACGGGGAGAATGTGCAGACTCCGCACAGACAGTGACCCAAGCCGGGCGTCGAATCCGGGTCCCTGGCACTGAGAGGCAGCAGTGCTAACCACTGTGCCACCGTGCTGCAAGTTATTGCCATTATATCTTCATTAGTCTGCCTTTTAATTAATATGCAGTTTTCAAAATTAGATTCAATACCAATTAACAGTGGATCAATCGGCTCACTGCAGGTGTTAGCCAATTTCAGCTGAAGAAATGTTAAAATTAGACACACGCTGTCTAAAGGTGTTATTTATCTAAACCAATAATCAGATACCTAGTTGAAGCAATGGGAGGGCATGCTGAATATGTGACCCATAACCGTTCTTCTTTTATTTTATTTTGGGCTGAGGATCTTTTACAAACCCATGTTAATTATAATTTCATGAAGGGGATGAACTCAATTTGTAGTGATTATGGAAGAGATTGCGTATAATATTTAATAAATGGTTGCTTGGTAGCACAGATCTTGAGTATTACTGAAAAAAAAGAGATATGTTGTCGAAGCTTTTTGTCTTGCACTCATCAGGTCATTAGCAACCCATTGTAAGATTATTAGTTGGGCTTGCAATGTAGCTCACATATGCTTGCTCGAAGCTACGAAAATTCATATGCAGAAACCTGTCCTCTGCAGACAAACTATATTTGTCCAGGCATTGTACATTTTTTAAATAATTAAACAAACACATTGGAGAAAACAGCTCCCTGGTGCATTCTCTATCCCAATGTCTAAACCTAAGCCGATTTGCCTACCAATCAGCCCCCCTTTTCTCATGCAGTATAAATTGCTGCTCCCTTTGAAATTTGGCATTCTTGCATTTGTCTGATGTGTGCAACATAAGAAGCTTCAACGGCATTTAATAGATACCTTATATGAATGTGGATGATGCATCAAAATCTATGGAAAGTCCATCATATAGTGTGTACTTCCAGCTGGTCTCGTAGTTGCTTCATTGAACCCTATAACACTGTATTGATAGCACCAATATCAGTATAAAACTATGGTTCTTTCCAACACATCATGAGTAATGTCATGGATTTGATAGTGATATGTTTTTAAAAATGGGATCTGGATGAGGTTAAAATGGTGTATACATGGAAGACATGTTGTAGATCAAAGCAAAGCTAATTTAGGTGTAATGCTTATTCCTACGTTGACCTTGAGAATGTTCTTCATTGCATATTGTCAAATGGTGGGCCTTGATTATACATTGCCATAGACTGCTCAATCCCTCCTCCAAAATCTAAAAAGTTGAGGATACACTGTGCACCCACAGTTGAACTCCTAATTATATGTGAGATGATACTGTGTCTTACAAAATATATGTATATTGTGTTTCTTTTAAGGGGTGTGTTTAAAATTCAGATCTGTTTTGCAGGGTGTTGATTTGTCTAAGAAATCTATTAAATTAGTAGCTGGGAGAACAGGATAAATACATGAAGTGTTTGTCTAAGCAGGGATAATGCCTCTGTGTTTACTTAGGTTTCCCCTGGGTTTCAGTGTAGAGTTTTGACTAAGTCGATTGGCAGTGGCAAAATCATGTGCTTACTGGGAGGAACTATGCTTGCAAGGAAAACACAGTTTCTCTTTCATTTTTAAAACGAGCAGTTACTGCCTGGTTCTCAAAGAAGCAAGGCATGTCTCTTTCTCTCTCTCTCCTCTTTAGCGGTGTTCTGAAAGCTCTAGGACTGTTAACCCAAATACAAGCAAGTAAGCCTGTGTTTTGCTAATAAATTTTTAAAATGGGGTTTAAGTCTAGAAGAGGAATGTTACTTGAATTGGAACTCATAGGGATAGGTAAGCAGTTAAGAATCGTATGTTGTCATGTTTCAGTGTTATTCATTTGTTAAATGTTAAGCTAATTCATTTGTTGCAGTTTAGCTATGTCATTGAATAAAGTTTATGTTGATAAAAACTCTCTAATTTGTCAGTAGAGTCACACCGGGAGTGAAATTCCCTATCCTCATATTAATGCCAAAATAGAAAATTTGTTGGGGTCTAGTCTGACATCAGGCTGATTCCAGGGATGGTGGGACTGATGTATGAGGAGAGATTGACTAAGTTAGGATTGTTTTCAGAAATGAGTTCAGACGAATGAGGGGGCATCTCATAGAGACTTATAAAATTCTAGCAGGACTAGGCAGGGTAGATGGAGGAAGAATATTCCCAATGGTGGGGGTGTCCAGAACCAGTGGTCACAGTCTGAGGATGCAGGGTAGACCAGTTAGGACGGAGATGAGGAGACATTTCTTCACCCAAAGAATGGTGAGCCTGTGGAATTCATTACCGCAGGAAGTAGTTGATTCCAAAACATTGAATGTATTCAAAAGGCGGCTGGATATAGCACTTGGAGCAAATGGGATCAAAGGTTATGGGGAGAAAGCAGGATTAGGCTACTGAGTTGGACGATCAGCCCTCAGTGTGGTGAATGGCAGAGCAGGCTTGAAGGGCCGAATGGCCTCCTCCTATCTTTTATGTTTCCTAATATATGTGGGGTTTCTGATCTGGTGTACTAACGTTGTCGGAACATATAATAGTCTTTATCCAGCGTGTTGACCAAACCGCCTCTCCTTGAGATTGGATGTCAAAATAGGCATATCTCTCTGTTAAAGAAAATCAGAGGAGGTTGCCACTATTTAGGATGAATGGAAGACTTGTGCGTGGGGCTTTTCTGTCCCTGGTTCAATCAGTTTGGGAGCAAAAACAAATTAACTAGAAAACTGATGCGATTGATGACATTGTGCTGTTTTTTTTTAACCCGTTTTGAGGTGGAAGTTTTAAAAAAATCTACAAATTGGTTTAGTGTCGGAGATGGAATGATGGCTGCTTTGCCCGTTGAGTGGTAGAAATCATAGAACCTCTACGGTACAGAAGGAGACTATTTGGCCCATCAAACCTGCACCAATGACAATCCCACCCAGGCCCCATCTCCATAACCCCACGTATTTACCCTGCTAGTCCCCTTGACACTAAGGGGCAATTTAGCACGGCCAATCAACCGAACCCGCACATCTTTGGAGGAAACCGGAGCACCCGGAGGAAACCCACGCAGACACGGGGAGAACGAGCAAACTCCGCACAGACAGTGACCCGAGGCCGGAATTGAACCCGGGACCCTGGAGCTGTGAGGCAGCAGTGCTAACCACCCGTGCCGCCCATCTGTTAAACGTGACCATTTGCGTTTTTGTCAGCTGTGGCTACGCCGCCTTGATTAGTGGAATGAAAATTGATCTGAGGGAGCAGGAGGGACCCCCACTGGGGAGTGGTGGTGCTGAGGTGGAATGTGGAAAGGTTGAAAGTGCAGAATGCAACACACAGATAGAAGGTCAAATGGAAAATCTCACCAGATGAAGACTGATGGATGGGGAGAGGGGGGGAGAGGAATAAGGATCATGTTTAAGGGGAAAATGAGAGTGCCTTCCTGAGTGAAATCCAATAAAGTGAAGGGCAAAATTAACCTGACTGCAGGGCTGTGGAGGAAACACGCTTCCTTCTTCCCTCCAGTTCAGATAAAAGAACAGCTGAAACATGAAAAAACAGTGCCAAGTGGGAAGTAGCAGAAACCCAGCTTATTAAAACCCTTTATCATGTCTGCATGTTAGCAGCAACCTCTGATTTTCTGAACAATTAGTCACAAGCATATTTGAGCAGTGACACAGCCAGACAACTGCCTCTGGAAACAAAGGTCGCAATCCATTTGAGGACGACATCTCGAGGGTTCAGACTTGCATTTTTTTGTGTATACCAATTTTTTTCTTTACATTCCTGCCGTAGCTTCCTTTCAGGTCCTGTGGTTTTTTTTTGTGCCTTGTTTAAGGAACTTGCCGAACGGGGTGACACGAGCAGACCCGTTTGGAAACATAGGGTCATCCATTGACTCGCACAGCCGACGCGAGATTATTTAACCTTTAAGATTTACTAACTCTCTCAACGTGCCAAGGGACGAGTTGAATGGCCAAGGCACTGGTTAGGCAAGAGGGCCAAACAGTTTTGTGCTTGGGGACGCGATGTTTGCAAATTTTGAGATTGAAGGATGACCCGGTCGTATTGATGTCAATGTCCTGAATCTATGCCTTTAATTGCCTGTCTTTCAGCCGATGAAGTCATTTGTTTAAGCAGAGGGGGGAGGCGAATAAAAATAAGTGAGGTTGGAGGGTGGGGAGGAGTTTATAAAATAGAGTCATAGAGGTTTACAGCATGGAAACAGGCCATTCGGCCCAACTTGTCCATGCTGCCCCTTTTTAAACCCCTATGCTAGCCCCAATTGCCCGTGTTTGGCCCATATCCCTCTATACCCATCTTACCCATGTAACTGTCTAAATGCTTTTTAAAAGATAAAATTGTACTCGTCTCGACTACTACCTCTGGCAGCTTGTTCCAAACACACACCGCCCTCTGTGAAAAAATTGCCCCTCTGGACACTTTTGTATCTCTCCCCCCTCACCTTAAATCTATGCCCTCTAGTTTTAGATTCCCCTACCTTTGGGAAAAGATATTGACTATGTAGCTGATCTGTGCCCCTCATTATTTTATAGACCTCTATAAGATCACTCCTCAGCCTTCTACGCTCCAGAGGAAAAAGTCCCAGTCTATCCAGCCTCTCCTTATAACTCAAGCCATCAAGTCCCGGTAGCATCCTAGTAAATCTTTTCTGCACTCTTTCTAATTTAATAATATCCTTTCTATAATAGGGTGACCAGAACTGTACACAGTATTCCAAGTGTGGCCATACCAATGTCTTGTACAACTTCAACAAGACGTCCCAACTCCTGTATTCAATGTTCTGACCAATGAAACCAAGCATGCTGAATGCCTTCTTCACCACCCTGTCCACCTGTGACTCCACTTTCAAGGAGCTATGAACCTGTTCTCCTAGATCTCTTTGTTCTGTAACTCTCCCCAACGTCCTACCATTAACTGAGTAAATCCTGCCCTGGTTCAATCTACCAAAATGCATCACCTCGCATTTATCTAAATTAATCTGCATCTGCCATTCGTCCGCCCACTGGCCCAGTTGATGAAGATTTTTTTTTTAAACAAATTGCAATTGGAATTAAAATCTTCATGGCTGACAGCAACTTCTCAAAGGCTTTTATATGGAATCAATGGTATGGACAAGGTGGATCGGAAGCAGCTGTTCCCCTCAGTTGAAGGGTCAGTAACAAGGAGATATAACTTCAAGGGGAGGGGCAGAAGATTTAGAGGGGATTTGAGGAGAATCCTTTTCACCCAGAAGGTGACGGGAGTTTGGAATGGGCGGGGGGGGTGGTAATGGAGGTGGGAAATCTTACACTGTCATAACATAACATTCAAGGCTATGTGCCAAGCACTGGAAAATGGGATAAGTGTAAATTTGTGTAGTTTTGTCAGTGCAGACTTGATGGGCCAAAGGGCCTCTTCTGCATTGCATGCTTGGGGGAGGTGATGGCCTAGTGGTATTAGTGCTAGACTATTAATCCAGAAACTCAACTAATGTTCTGGGGACCCGGGTTCAAACCCCGCCACGGCAGATGGTGGAATTTGAATTCAATAAAAAACAACTCTGGAATTGAGAATCTACCGATGACCATAAAACCATTGCCGATTGGCGCAAAAATCCATCTGGTTCATTAATGTCCTTTAGGGAAGGAAATTTGCCGTCCTTACCCGGTCTGGCCTACATGTGACTCCAGAGCCACAGCAATGCGGTTGACTCTCAACTGCCCTCGGGCAACTAGGGATGGGCAATAAATGCTGGCCCAGCCAGCGACGCACATGTCCCACAAATGAATGAAAAAAAAGACTCTGTGATTCTAATGTGTGGTGATTGCTGTTGTTTCGGTCATAGTATGAATTGTTTTGTGCACAGCAAGATCCCACTGGTAGCAACGCAAGTCCAGTTGTTTTTCAACTGTTCGGTGGGATCTGGCCTTTGGGAGAAACCCTTGCTGCTTTTCAAGTAGTTTCATGGTATCTTCAGCATCCACAGATCTTTGTAAAATTAATTTGTGGGACATGGGTGTCGTTGGCTGGCCAGCATTCATTGCCCATCCCGAGTTGCCTTTGAACTGAGTGGCTTGCTAAGCCATTTCAGAGCTGGGAATCGTACCTGGGTCCCTGGTACTGTGAGGCAGCTATGCTAACCAATGTGCCACTGTGCATTGCAGTTCATAACCATTCCCTCATGATGCTTTCTGTCCTCAGTGAATCAGTTTAAATCATTGTTCTCTGGTTCTCAACTCTTCCGCCAATAGGGACAGTTTATCCCTATCGCCCTGTCCAGACCGCTCATACACATCTTAAACACTTCCAACAAATTTTCTCTCAACCTTCTGTGCTCTGAACCTCTCCACCTAACTGATGTTCATCATCCCTGGAACTCATCCCTTGTAAATCTCTCCTCGACCCTATGGAGTGAACACAGAAACATAGAAAGTAAGAGCAGGAGAAGGCATTTGGCCCTTCAAGCCTGCTCCACTGTTCATTATGATCACAACTGATCATCCAACTCAATAGCCTGATCCCGCCTCCCTCCATATTCTCTGATCCCCTTCGCCTCAAGTGCTACACCATAGGACAGAGACGCGGAGAGAGTGGTCAGCCTGTGGAATTCGCTACCACAGAAAATAGTTTAGGCGAAATCATTGAATGTTTTCGAGAATCAGTTAGATATAGCACTTGACTCGAAGGAGATCAAAGGATATGAGGGGGTGGAAGCAGGATTAGGCTATTGAGTCGGATGATCAGTAGGAATGGCGGAACAGGTTTGAAGGGCCGTACGGCCTCCTCCAGCTCCTATTTTCTACTTTTACTCCGGAGGATAGAGGAAAGATTTACGAGGGATTAGTTCCGGGGATGAGGAACCTCACCATGGTTCCTTAACTGTGCAGAATGTTCTGGAATGGTCCTCCCTTCTGGATTCAAACCCAGCTAAGTAACTGTAGGGCTGCCTGAAAGACACTCCAGCGATTGAGACTGGCATCTGTCCGTTAACCAATGCCAGAGGACCATCCCACGCCAAATGTCCATCTTTGATCTGCACCCATCCCAGCAACACGGAGGGCGACGCAAGCCAATAGGTTTTTGATTTGATTTATTATTGTCACATGTATTAACATACAGTGAAAAGTATTGTTTCCCGCACGCAATACAGACAAAGCATACCGTTCATAGAGAAGGAAACGAGAGTGTGCAGAATTTGGTGTTACAGTCATAGCTAACTTGTAGAGAAAGATCAACTTAGTGCAAGGTAAGCCCATTCAAAAGTCTGACAGCAGCAGGGAAGAAGCTGTTCTTGAGTCAGTTGATACGTGACCTCAGATTTTTGTAAAATTTTCCCGAAGGAAGGCGGTGGAAGAGAGAATGTCCGGGGTGCGTGAGGTCCTTAATTATGCTGGTTGCTTTGCTGAGGCAGCGGGAAGTGTCGACAGAGTCAATGGATGGGAGGCTGGTTTGCGTGATGGGTTGGGCTACCTACATTCATGACTGGGCTACAGTTCCCTGCGGTCTTGGGCAGAGCAGGAGCCATACCAAGCTGTGACACAACCAGGTAGACTCCAGACATGAGCTACTGAAATCCTGATGGGCTTGAACTAAAATTCCATGTTGTTAATTTCAGCACAACTTGGAAGCGCAATGGGAAATCTGTAACAATGAATTCAGTGCAAGGAAGATGAGATGAGGGGGGACAGTGATGGATGCTACCAGCATTTACGGCTTTCAAATACGTTGTGATGGAACGGAATTCCTCTGCTTTTAAAACTACTTGCTAATTATTTTCTCTGTAATCCACTGCTGCTTATCTGGGAGATCTCCATCAACAGGCAACTGGAAGATATCAAACACAATGCTGCCTAAATGGAAAAAAAATAATCAGTATTTAATTCGTCCCCCTTAATAGGTTTTGCTAGCAGATGTAACTTATAAATCTACTCAGCACTTCAGTTACGTTGTGGGGCCTTTCAATCTTGGAAAAGTTAATAGTCTCTGCACAGTTCCCAGAAAAAAATTGATTTTCCTTTGTATGATTTATTCATCTTTGCTGAAAAATTGCTTTCATCTGAATAAGCTGTTGAAATAGAAATTATTATTTTCTTTTTGTCCTGTTATATTCCCCTGTGCCTGACTTCGGGGCCACACTGAATGCTACTTGCAGTGGTATTCTTTACAACGGGTGCACTCTTGGCGAACTTGCGTGGAGACTCGTGCGTATAGATTGTGTACGTTCCCAGGGATGGAGTTCGCCAGTGTCGCCCTTGGCAACAAAAAAAATGGAGGCTGTTGTTAAGAGCAGAGATGTTGTGACTCAGTCTGTACTTTAGAGTTTAGAAGGATGAGGGGGATCTTACTGAAACTTACAGGAAACTGAAAGGCCTGGATAGAGTCATAGAGGTCATAGAGCATGGAAACAGGCCCTTTGGCCCAACTTGTTCTTTTAACCACTAAGCTAGCCCCAATTGCCCACTTTTGGTCCATATCCCTCGTTACCCATTTTACCCACGTAACTGTCTAAATGCTTTTTAAAAGACAAAATTGTACCCGCCTCTCTACTACCTCTGGCAGCTTGTTCCAGCCACTCATCACCCTCTGTGTGAAACTTTTGCCCCTCTGGGCCCTTTTGTATCTCTCCCCTCTCACCTTAAACCTATGCCCTCTTGTTTTAGACTCCCCTACCTTTGGGAAAAGATGTTGATTATCTATGCCCCACATTATTTTATAGACCTCTATAAGATCACCCCAAGCCTCTTATGCTCCAGGGAAAAAAGTCCCAGTCTATCCAGCCTCTCCTTATGACTCAAACCGTCAAGTCCCGGTAGCATCCTAGTAAATCTTTTCTGCATAGAGTGCAGAAAGTGGACATGGGGAAGATGTTTCCGTTAGTCGGAGAGACTAGAATCCGAGGGCACAGCCTCAGAGTAAAGGGGTGGCCCTTTAGAACCGAGATGAGGAATTTCTCCAGCCAGAGGGTTTGGTGAATCTGTGGAATTCATTGCCACAGAAGGCTGCGGAGGCCGGGTCATTGAGTGTATTTAAGACAGAGATAGATAGGCCCTTGATTGGTAAGTGGATCAAAGGTTACGGGGAAAAGGTGGGAGAATGGGGTTGAGAAACTTATTAGCCATGATTGAATGGTGGAGCAGACTCGATGGGCCGAATGGCCTAATTCTGCTCCAATGATATTATGGACTATCTATCCGCCATCTTGTGACTTCCTACAATAAGGCTACCTGTTGGTGCTTTTTTGTTTGACTTTTTCTGAGGATGTGAGTGTCACTGGCTAGGCCAGCCTTTGGTGTCCATCCCTGATTGTCCTCCAGGAGGTGGTAGTGAGCTGCTGCAGTCCACTTTGTCTAGGTTACCCCGCAGTGCTTTTAGGAAGGGAGTTCCAAGATTTCGACCCAGCAATAGCGAAGGTCAGAATAGTGTGTGGCACTGTGCGTTTTAAGGAGCTGAGGTGAGAACTGTCCACATTAAGGTTGTTTGCGGCCCTGAGGTTTGGGGGCATACTATCCACCCTGGAGATCATTGTCCATTCTTCCCTTTATACCTTTCCTCCACACACTCACTCGCTTTCCACATTAGAGCAATGTTAGGATGAGAAGCGTGAGGCATGTACCTGAAAATAAGGTCCTTCCCGAACTCCCAATGTCAACCCCTCCAGCAGAAAAGCCTTGCAACCTTCAGGAACTGGATGTGAAAATGCATAAAGGATCCTTCATGCCAACGTGCAACAGACCACCAAAGTTACTTTGGCATGGCTGCTTCAAGAATAGTAATTGGCTACTTGAGTGTCACGTGTCCAGTGTGAGTCTAATCTCTTCAAATAACCCAGATGATACCAGTGCGCATTCTCTCTTAGTAGAGCAAAGTCTTGAATGAGCAGGGGAGGTGATGGCACAGTGGTATTATCGCTGGACTGTTAATCCAGAAACTCAGCTAATGTTCTGGGGGACCCAGGTTCGAATCCCGCCATGGCAGCTGATGGAATTTGAATTCAATAAAAAAATATCTAGAATTAAGAATCTACTGATGACCATGAAACCATTGTCAATTGTCAGAAAAACCCATCTGGTTACTTTAGGGAAGGAAATCTGCCGTCCTTACCCGGTCTGGCCTACATGTGACTCCAGAGCCACAGCAATGTGGTTGACTCTCAACTGCCCTCAGGCAACTAGGGATGGGCAATAAATGAATGAATAAAAAAATTACCTAACTGCTCATTCCTGACATTGCTACTTCCCCCTGGGAGGCTATACAAACCTCGCTTTCTCCTATTCCATTAACTCCCCGGGGCATCCACACCTGCACTGCAAATGGCTCCCGACGCACAGTTGTTCTCCTCTCGGGGCAGCTCGATCCTGGGAGGGAAGAGCAGCCGGATGGGTGTCTGGAGCTTGTATCCAGGCAGTCTGTGTACAGTCAGATTCACGCTAAAGAACTGTGGATTGAGGATCAGAGTTTGCAATTCATGGTAAACAGATGGAGCAGCTCAAACAACCAGTGGATGAGTTGGTGACAGAGCTGAAGAGTTTGAATTATCTGCGATGAATGTTGTTCCTTGAAGCTGTAGTAAGCACGTTCTCAAAAGGTTGTGCATTTAGTGGAGACAGTAAGAAGTTTAACAACACCAGGTTAAAGTCCAACAGGTTTATTTGGTAGCAAAAGCCACACTTTTGCTACCAAATAAGCCTGTTGGACTTTAACCTGGTGTTGTTAAACTTCTTACTGTGTTTACGCCAGTACAACGCCGGCATCTCCACATCATTTAGTGGAGGTCATTTGACAACCTCACAGCACTGAATTTTTGATTTGATTTATTATTGTCACATGTATGAACATACAATGAAAAGTATTGTTTCTTGCGCGCTATCCAGACAAAGCATACCGTTCATAGAGAAGGAAAGGAGAGAGTGCAGAATGTAGTGTTACAGTCATAGCGAGGGTGTAGAGAAAGATCAACTTAATGCAAGGTAGGTCCATTCAAAAGTCTGACAGCAGCAGGGAAGAATCTGTTCTTGAGTCGGTTGGTACGTGACCTCAGACTTTTGTGTCTTTTTCCCGACGGAAGAAGGTGGAAGAGAGAATGTCCGGGGTGTGTGGGGTCCTTGATTATTCTGGCTGCTTTGCCGAGGCAGCGGGAAGTGTAGACAGAGTCAGTGGATGGGAGGCTGGTTTGCGTGATGGATTGGGCTACATTCATGACCTTTTGTAGTTCCTTGCGGCCTTGGGCAGAGCAGGAGCCATACCAAGCTGTGATACAACCAGAAAGAATGCTTTCTATGGTGCATCTGTAAAAGTTGGTGGGAGTCATAGCTGACATGCCAAATCTCCTTAGTCTCCTGAGAAAGTAGAGGCGTTGGTGGGTTTTCTTAACTATAGTGTCAGCATGGGGGGAACCAGGACAGGTTGTTGGTGATCCGGACACCTAAAAACTTGAAGCTCTCGACACTTTCTACTTCGTCCCTGTTGATTTCAAAATTTCTGGGCAGGTCAAGTATGTTCCTACTTGGAGTACCCGCTGCTACAATCTTCAGCCAAACATGGCTTTTTAAGGTCTAATTTCTAGGTTTCCCAGTACATCTTGCCTATATTCCATAGGATTTCTACTGGCAAACCTCCAAACTGATGTGTATTCACGCTGAGACACTAAATCGCAGCTGTGCAGAGCATTAGCAAGTGGAACTCCAGACTCATAAATTTGATGCACTTCATCCTGTGGAATTTCGAGCTCCCTGACCCAGGTCCACGGTGAGGAACGCTGTACCTGTTTTACCTGCAGAGATGATGCTACAGGTGGGCAGCTTAACTTTGAGGGGGAGCACTTGGGGAATGAATCAAAGTACCTTTAAAAGGAAGAATTATTTATACAGCACTTTTCACAACCTCTAGAAGTCCCGACGCATTTACAGCTAATGCAGTACTTTTCATCTGGAGGCACAGTTGTAGTCGGAAACACAGCAGCAAATTTGCACATCGCAAGTCCCCACACACAGTCATGTAACGATCTGATAACCTGTTCTGTTTCACCGACATTGATTGGAAGACAAGACAGCTTCCCTAAACATCAGAGAGACTCTGCTCCAGCCCCCAACAACAGCAGGTTTTCACCCTTCTGGGAAAACAAGATCTTGTTTTCAGCTAAGCAACAGAATTTTCAAAATAACAGGGAGAGAGGGAAAACACTTCTTCCCAGCTTGCTGTCCCTTCCAAAACTAAAAACTCAAACCTGAAGCTCCAAACTGAAAATGAACCCCTGTCACCTGACCTGCCCACATTTTTTTACTCCTCTCAACAATGACATCACCTAAGGTTGTGAGCATGAATTTAAAAAAAAACACTCTTAAAGGTACACTAACACACAGTAGGCTGTACAAAATTTTGTTACGCCAGCGCTTGTTCCGTCCCAATTATTGTTTCGAGCGAAGAACATGAAACGTTCATGAGGAGAAATTGGGAAGCGATTAACGTAGATCTCTCTGGCCCTGTCCTGGTAGTAGTGCAGAGACGAGTCGAGATTGAAATGAGAAACAAAGCTAGTTCCTGGTTGATCAATGTATTTGACAGTGGACAAAGTGATTGGCTTCCAGACACTGCTTGCTTCAATCTATTTTTCCTTTTCATTAACCAAAACCTTTGGGAGGTATTGGGAGAAGATCCAAATATTGTGCAGCTGAGGGGCTGAAATATTTCAGCACTTAATTCTGAAATAATATTTTGAATATCGAGGTAAAATTTGACACTGGGCCGTGAAGGAGATGCCAAAAGCTTGGCCAATCGGGGAGGTTTCACAGTGGTTAGCACTGCTGCCTCACAGCGCCAGGGACTTGGGGTCGATTCCCAGTTTGGGTGACTGTGCAGAGTCTGCACGTTCCCCCTGTGTCTGCGTGGGTTTCCTCCCACAGTCCGAAAGACGTTCTGGTTAGGTGCTAAATTCTCAGTGTACCCGAACAGGCGCCAGAGTGTGGTGACTAGGGGATCTTCACAGTAACTTCACTGCAGCGCTAATGTAAGCCTACTCGTGGCACTAATAAATAAATGTTAAACATTAAACTTTAAACACGGGGCAGCACGGTGGCACAGTGGTTAGCACTGCTGCCTCACAGCACCAGGGACTCGGGTTCAATTCTGGCCTCGGGTCACTGCCTGTGTGGAGTTTGCACATTCTCCCCGTGTCTGCGTGGGTTTCCTCCGGGTGCTCCGGTTTCCTCCCACGGTCCAAAGATGTGCGGGTTAGGTGAATTGGCCATGTTAAATTGACCCTAGTGTCTGGGGGATTAGCTAGGGTAAATATGTGGGGTTACAGGAATAGGGCCTGGGTGGGATTGCAGTCGGTGCAGACCCGAGGGGCCGAATGGCCTCCTCCTGCACTGTAGGGATTCTATGATTAACTTTAAAGAAGGAGAGAGAGGTTTGGGAAGGGAATCCAGGCTTTCGGGCCTAGTCAGCTGTTGGCATGGCTACTGGGAGTGGAGTGGTTAAAGGCAGGGATGAGCAAGAGGACGTAATTAGTGTTGGCATTTCTGGAATCTCCACATTTTCAGCTTGGACCCCAATTTATTCACTGCAGATTTTAAGATCACTTAAATGGCAAACTGAATCTAAACTAGGCCTCAAATTAAGGAAATATAAAAATAAATACTCATATTGATTGATGTTCTCTCAGTCTGTGGCTCCACCGCTGTGATTAATGGTGCAGCAAGGGTTTGAGGGACTACAAGTTTGTTCAGTTGAGAAACATTTCACGAAAGGATATGCATGTGAGGGTGAGGCGCGGATTGCTTTGTAAATGGAATTCATTAATGTTCAGTGGAACCGCAAGGAGCTATTGTACAATTTGCAGCGACACTTCCTTTTGGAGTTGAGTAATGCCAGTAGTTGAAAGAGAAAGGTACTCGAAGTTTTCTGTCGTGTTCGTATCTGCAGTGTCTCATCACATCGGATTTCAGGGTGTGTTCCTGTTGGTTTAGGGTTTAGGACCTTGTGCATGTTTCTTCAGAAGGAACTCTTCCAAATGCAGCGAATGAAAATACAACAAAACTTACTCCAACTTTATAAATCAAAGAAAGGGTTTAATAAAGAAACATCATTGCTCCAAACTTGGGGCCTCGCCCTGGGCCACTCCAAGCTCCCCACAATTCTACATAGTTCCTTATTTATAGTGAATCAGCTGGTCAGCTGACTATTACGTCACTCTGTAATTAGTTCCATGGTTCACTGGGTCAGCTGACCCTTGCATCTTGTTCCCGTTGGTCACATTACATCCAATACAAAACTGTCACCGGTTACATTCTAACAGCGGCACGGTAGCGCAGTGGTTAGCACTGCTGCTTCACAGCTCCAGGGTCCCGGGTTCGATTCCCGGCTCGGGTCACTGTCCGTGTGGAGTTTGCACATTCTCCTCGTGTCTGCATGGGTTTCCTCCGGGTGCTCCGGTTTCCTCCCACAGTCCAAAGATGTGCGGGCTAGGTTGATTGGCCAGGTTAAAAAAAAAATTGCCCCTTAGAGTCCTGAGATGTGTAGATTAGTGGGTAAATATGTGGGGGTGGGGCCTGGGTGGGATTGTGGTCGGTGCAGACTCGATGGGCCGAATGGCCTCCTTCTGCACTGTAGGGTTTCTATGATTCTATGATTCTATGAACAGTGCAGGTGCAATAAACTACAAAAGGTCGTGAATGTAGCCCAATCCATCACGCAAACCAGCCTCCCATCCATTGACTCTATCTACACTTCCCACTGCCTCGGCAAAGCAGCCAGCATAATTAAGGACCCCACGCACCCCGGACATTCTCTCTTCCACCTTCTTCCTTCAGGAAAAGGATACAAAAATCTGAGGTCACGTACCAACCGACTCGAGAACAACTTCTCCCCTGCTGCTGTCAGACTTTTGAATGGACCGACCTCGCATGAAGTTGATCTTTCTCTACACCCTAGCTGTGACTGTAACACTACATTCTGCACTCTCTCATTTCCTTCTCTATGAACGGTATGCTTTGTCTGTATAGCGTGCAAGAAACAATACTTTTCACTATGTTAATACATGTGACAATAATAAACCAAATTAAATCAGGTGTTTGCCTATTTGTTAGGGCAGCTGGCAAGGCATGTTTCTTTTGCTCATCACTTTCTGCTGGTTGACCCGCAGTGAAAAGAGGCAAATATACCCTGTGGGTTGATCATGACTACACAAGTCAGGGGTTGCTTGCTTGCACTCAGCACCATGTCAACGCAACTCACTCCTGCATTACCTTTGGACGAAATAGGAAGAAAAATGGCATTCAACCCACCTCGTCACAACCTCTGTGTGAAGAAGTGGTAGTCATGATGTGGAGATGCCGGCGTTGGACTGAGGTAAACACAGTAAGAGTTTTAACAACACCAGGTTAAAGTCCAACAGGCTTATTTGGTAGCAAATGCCATTAGCTTTCGGAGCGCTGCTCCTTCGTCAGATGGAGTGGACATCTGAAATACTGATTCAGTATTCTGTAACTTGATTTTGTGTCTCTGTGCCCTGTTTGAGAGCAGATTTCCACTCCATCTGACGAAGGAGCAACGCTCCGAAAGCTAATGGCATTTGCTACCAAATAAACCTGTTGGACTTTAACCTGGTGTTGTTAAAACTCTTACTGTGAAGAAGTGGTCACAGAACTAGGGGTCATAGTTTGAGGGTAAGGAGCAAATCTTTTAGAACTGAGGTGAAGAGAAATTTCTTCACCCAGTGAGTGGTGAATGTGTGGAATTCACTACTACCGAAAGTAGCTGAGGCCAAAACATTGTGTGATTTCAAGAAGAAATTAGATATAGCTCTTGCGGCTAAATGGGATCAAGGGGAAAGGGCGGATTCAGGATATTGAATTTGATGATCAGCCATGATCGTAATGAATGGCGGAGCAGGCTCGAAGGGCCGAATGGCCTATTCCTGCTTCTAGTTTCTACATTAAGTGCTTTATTCTTGTAATCTTAAAAGCACCTTGTTCAGTGAGAAGGGGGTTCTAAATGCAGTTGTAAGGTTTAATGGTTGCAATTCATTATGTTTATGGGTGGCACAGTGGTTAGCACTGTTGCCTCACAGTTCCAGGGACCTGGGTTCGATTCCTGGCTTGGATCACTGTCTATGTGGAATCTGCACGTTCTCCCCATGTCTGCGTGGGTTTCCTCCCACAGTCCAAAGCTGTGCACAGTAAGAAGTCTCACAACACCAGGTTAAAGTCCAACAGGTTTATTTGGAATCCGAGCTTTCGGAGCGCTTCTCCTTCATCACTCACCTGATGAAGGAGCGGCGCTCCGAAAGCTCGTGCTACCAAATAAACCTGTTGGACTTTAACCTGGTGTTGTGAGACTATTTACTGTGCCTACCCCAGTCCAACGCCGGCATCTCCACACCAAAGATGTGCAGGTTAGGTTGATTGGCCATGGTAAATTGCCCCTTTGTGACTTGGGATGTGTATGTTAGAGGGATTAACAGGGTAAATATGTGGGGTTTCAGAGATAGATACTGGGTGGGATTGTGGTCGGTGCAGACTCGATGGGCTGAATGGCCTCCTTCTGTACTGTAGGGATTCTATTAACTTTCAATGCAGGAGTGAATCAGTATTAATTTTTCTGCCCTCAAGTGTTGCTAATTTTACCAGATTGGTGAAAAAGGGGGAGCTTCTCCATTAGATTTCCTTCTCTTCTAAAGCAGCTATTTAAAAAAAAAACACCCAAGTTTGAAGTACATTTTCATGACCTTTTCTTTCACCAGGGGCGTTGTGTGAACAAGGAATGTAGGCGTCTTCACTGGGGGGTGGGGAGAAGCGATTGTCATTGGGAACAGTCCTTGGCAGTGAGGAATCGACGTTACCACAAGTGGAGGCAGCCAGTAAGACAGGACACTTCAGTGTCTGTGTTTGCTCAACCGTACGTGTTTAGTCAGCCTCTGTGCACAGTTCCGAGTGAGCTGAGGTATTTAACAGTTCAGCATAAACATTGGAAGATACTCCATAATAGAGGGATCATCGTGCTTGTGCGACGATTCATGTAGAAACTTGTACACATAGCTACTTACATTGCTATCGCTTTACAGTTGATTTTTATGACAAATTATACACAGCCCAGCCTTCAAGAATGTTGGTAGAACTCAGTTTATTCTCTCATTGGATCGTCTGATCATCAGCAAAATGAAGACAATACTTAAAGAAAGGAATATTTTGTAAGTCGTTGAGTCAATACCTGTACCAGTGACATACTGGACGCCCAATGCTTGAACTTGTAATGAGATTGAGTAAGGGACTTTCCACTGTTGGGCGGATTGAGAAAGTGGCTGGGAAATGAGATGAGGAGAGATCTAATTCCTTAATGTATCTATTCCCCTTCACATTAAGGTTTAAGTTTTTAAAGTTTATTTACTAGTGTCACAGGTAGGCTCACATTAACACCGCAATGAAGTCACTGTGAAAATACCCTAGTCGCCACACTCCTGTTCGGGTGCACTGAGGGAGAATTTAGCATAGCCAATGCACCCTAACCAGCACGTCTTTCGGACTGTGGGAGGAAACCTGGAGCATCCGGAGGAAACCCACGCAGACACAGGGGAGAAACTCCACATAGACAGTGACCCAAGCCGGGAATTGAACCCAGGTCCCTGGCGCTGTGAGGCAGCAGTGCTCGCCACTGTGCAGTTCATGGAAGAGTCCCTGCAAGCCCGAGCACCTTGTCATGTTCCCTTCCTTTATTGTTTCAGGTACGGTTTCAATCCTAGTGGATTTTGAACAGTTTTGAGAAGTTTTGAGAGCTTCACAGCTCCAGGGTCCCGGGTTCGATTCCCGGCTCGGGTCACTGTCTGTGTGGAGTTTGCACATTCTCCTTGTGTCTGCGTGGGTTTCCTCCGGGTGCTCCGATTTCCTCCCACAGTCCAAAGATGTGCAGGTTAGGTTGATTGGCCAGGTTAAAAATTGCCCCTTAGAATCCTAAAATGCGTAGGTTAGAGGGACTAGCGGGTAAATATGTGGGAGTAGGGCCTGGGTGGGATTGTGGTCGGTGCAGACTCGATGGGCCGAATGGCCTACTTCTGCACTGTAGGGTTTCTATGATTTCTATGAAGTGGGAGGCAAGTTTGCACCCTTTGCTCTCCATCTAGGTTTCTGTCTCAACTTGAAGTTGCAATGCAGAGGCTCATAGGTTAAGTCACACTGAGAAAATGTAATGTTTATTAGCTGTAGACGTAAGTGTTACTGGGGGAAAGAGTCGGTGGTGGGTGGGGGGGGGGGGGGGGGGGGGGGGGTTGCATGGGAGCAGAAATAAAATCCTACCCAAAAAGTTATTTCAAATCTATTAATACTAGAGTTACATTTCTGTCTTGCCCCTCGCATCTCCGATCACTTTACACTGATGGAGAAAATCCCTAAACACTATGTCGATGGGAGGAAGGGGGAAGATGGACATTTGTGTGCGAGTGTGGGAAGGGAAGTTCAGAGAGTTTTATGGAGTTTTTTTAAAAACACGGAAGGAAGTAGCAACGGTATCAAGGGAAGACTTGGTTGAATATTCTGAAACCCTTGCTGGGGAATATTGGAGAGCTTCCCCCGAGGCATCTGAATCTCATCTTTACAATGTAAATGTCCTGTTCATGGTGCTCCCGGTGACGGCATGGCTGCTATTATAGTTTCACTCTGTATGGCCATTCTCCTCTGCCAGATCTTGGCGAAACCCATCCAGTGAACAACCCCAACCCCACCCACCCACCCACTCCCCAACTGCTCCTTCCCACAGCCCTGCCAATTTCTCCTTCTCAAGTATTTATCCAACTCCTTTTAGAAAGTTACGGTGGCGCAGTGGTTAGCACTGCTGCCTCACAGCGCCAGGGAGCCCGGGTTCGATTCCCGGCTTGGGTCACTATCTTTGTGTGGAGTCTGCACGTTCTCCCCGTGTCTGCGTGGGTTTCCTCCCACACTCCGAAAGACGTGCTGGTTAGGTTCATTGGCCAGGGTAAATTCTCCCTCAGTGTTACCCGAACAGGAGTGCGGCAAACTAGGGGATTTTCACAGCAACTTCATTGCAGTGATAATGTAAGCCTACTCGTGACACTAATAAATAAACTTAAACTTAAATAAATAAACTTTATTATCGACTGATTACATCATCCTTTTAAGCTTGCTGCATTTGCAAAAAGAATGGTTGGCTCTTTTGCCAACTAACTTAAATCAGCGTCCTCAGTTGCTGATCCTCCTTGCCATTGGAAACCTTTTCTCCCTATTTACTCAATCAAAACTCCCAGCTAAAGAAGGAACTTTCTTTTTCCAGGTTAAAGAATACAGCGAAAGACCTCTGAATGAATGAGAGCAGTCGCAAAAAACCCCTAATTCTGAGTTCGGGGAATTGATTTGTCTTCATTCAGCAGCGTTGATTTAATGATGAGACTGGAGGAATCGTTCGTACCATTGATTTCCTTCTAAATATATCTAGTTCACGGGCAGAATGACAGTCAGGCGCTGTTGAAAAGGGTCTTTTGTGAGCAAAGCTGAGGTTTCTCTATTCTTGTGGACTGGCGAGAAGTCATGCGGAATAAATCCACCCCAATGTCCTTTAGTCCAACAGTGCCGCCTTGGTACTGCTCTCCTGGTAATCTGATGAACAGATCTTGTGTTTGTGTGTCCTTTTGATTTACATATCCAGATGCTAATGAATTGGAGCAACGTTAACGCCTCCATGTGTGCTGGGGGTAAGGAGCAAAGGGAAACTCTCTTTAGTTTAGACACTGCAGAGATGTGGGTTGTACCATGGCCCACTTTTTATAATTTCCCAAAACGCTCAACTTTAAAAGCCAGACTTTGTAACTGAGACCTAAGATTCGGGAGATTTTACCTTCATAATAACCCCTTTGACGGCATGAAGCTCGGTTTGCGAAATTGGGAGCTAATTTTTTCTTTTGCAATCTGCTGGGCAAATAGCGCAGAGTATTTATCTAATTGGATTTAAATTTCCTTTTCCTGCGCTGGTGGCTGTAGATTTGAACTGATGAATGAGCAAAGCTGGGGCCCCATCGCTCCCAGAGAATAATGAGCAGCTGAATGTAAAATGAAACTGGGGAGACCCTGCTGGGGTGGGTTTTGAGAGTCGGGCCTGTGCTTCGCTGCAGTTGCTGTACTTCAATGAATCACTGAATTCTCTGCACCATTTATCGCGGAGACGTTGGAGTGAGATTTATTTATTTCCCTCTCCCCTCCTCCCCCTACTTCCAGTACCGCCTAGGGTTCGAGGAGCCTATCCCTTTCTAAATAAAGGAAAATCATTCCTGTCCTGATGTGTCTCCGTTGTTGTAAAGCGACAGCGTTGCCTTTTGTCATCAGCAGTGATTTTAAAATTTCTGATCCTTGTTTTCAAATGCCTGCGTGACCTTGGACCCCTCCCTACCTGTATCGGCCTCTCCTATTGTAATCAACCTTGTAATAAATCCACGGAGGTGAAGGTCCCGTCACCAAAAGTTCCTTTTTTTTACAAGGCATACGATACAACAAGGTGCTCTCTGCTTCAGCAGGCAGAGGGACTGACACACCTGCTTTAAATAGGGAACATGAGGTTCTCTGACTCCTAATTGATGGCCCAATCAGGGACATCTTTTTGTGTATAAAAACACAGGGGCTTTGACCTGCTCTGTTTCCGACCTGGGCCGTTTCACCCCTCCTTAGCACACCTGGTGCTGCCAGAGTCCTCTTGGAACACCATGCGAATACTGATCTTAATGTTGACACCCAATCGGCACAGAGGACAACAGCCTCGAACTCCCGACCTCAAGCCTCCCAGCAGTGGGATTACAGGAGCGCGCCACAGCACCCCGGCATAATATTAATTTGGAAGGAGGGATGTTCTGCCTTGTACAATTGCAAAGATCACTTGAAAGGGATCAAGGCTCTTCTGGGATTTGAACCCAGGATCTCCTGCTTACTACACAAGCTCTTTAATCAACTAAGCCACAGAGCCTGACGGTTCCTATTGTAATCGACCTTGTATTAAATCCACGGAGGCGAAGGTCCCGTCACCAAAAGTCCCTCTATTTACAAGACATACTATACAACAGGATGCTCTCTGTGTGCTCCCTACTTCAGCAGTCAGAGGGACTGACACACATGCTTTAAATAGGGAACATGAGGCTCCCTGAGTGGGCCATCAATTTGGACTCGATCAGGATTCAAATGAGGGCCAACCTAATTTGCCTGATCGAAGTCATCACAAACCCGTAAAATTCGCGGTCTCGTTGTGCTAATGCCGAATATGTACAGTGTGTGCAGAGGTAAGGAAAACATCAACTTTATTGGGATCCTGCATCTCGCCATGAAGTTGTACGAGAGATCATGAGACATGGCGTCACTCTCTGTGATGATGTATACTGTCTCATTAGCAAGCCACAGTTAAAATTAACCCCTTATCACAGAATCATACAGTGAAGAAGAGGCCCTTTGGCCCATTGAGTCTCCACTGATGCATGAAATGCCCTGACCTACCCACCTAATCCCATCTGCCAGCACTTGGCCCATAGTCCTGAATGTTATGGTCTGCCAAGTACTCACCCAGGTACTTTTTAAAGGATGTGAGGCATCCCACCTCCACCACCCTCCCAGGCAGCACGTTCCTCAGATCCTCCCTAAACCTCCCACCCCTCACTTTTAACTTGTGTCCCTCGTAACTGACCCTTCAACTAAGGGGAGCAGCTGCTCCTTATACTACCTCTCCCCCTTTCCCCAGTCTCCAGTTCTGCCCAGTATACTACATCTCCCCAAATCTCTGACTTTCATATCTTTGTTGGAGGGACAAATGCTGTGGTGGTTTCACGAGTCTACCCGAAGGGGTCCACAGCTCCTTTGGAGGGGATTGGGGGTTTGAGTCCTGTGGGTGAGATCTCGGACTCTGCTGGGCAGAAGGAGAATTAATAGAAGAATCGGGTTTGCCCGTTTGGTTGTCATTTGGACCTCTCAATCAACACATCATCTCTGGTCTGTTCGATGTGGTGGATGAGTGCTTTGACTGTGTGGGGGGTTGCTTCCAAGTGGCAACTAATGCACGCCTGTTCCATCCCATTGAACCGTTTTTGGTTTAGATGAGTTAGGAGCGTGGATTCAGTGTCCATTCGATCGTTTGACCAGAACAAGCTTGGTCTCCGAAAAAACAGACTTTCTTGGTTAGCGGTCAGGCAGGTTTCACGCCTTGTGACACTTGTCATAGAATCCTACAGTTTAGAGGCAGCCATTCGGCCCATCGAGCCTGCACCGACAACAATCCCACTCAGGCTCTATCCCCGTAACCCCATGTATTTGCCCTGCTAGTCCCTCTGTCACTAAGGGACAATCCACCTAACCTGCACATTTTTGGAGTGTGGGAGGAAACCGGAGCACCCGGAGGCAGCCCACGCAAACGTGGGGAGAATGTGCAAACTCCACACAGACAGTGACCCAAGCCGGGAATTGAACCCGGATCCCTGGGCGCTGTGAGGCAGCAGTGCTAACCACTGTGCCACCGTGCCGCCCCCATACTCTTTCTTTCCCAATCTGAACAGATTGCATTGTTGCTGACATCCCTCACATTGATGGGACAGCATTCGCATTCATGAACATAACACTGACGCAGTGTTTATCTTTTGATGGAGACCATTCAGCCTTGCGATGAAGGCAAGGTTGTGACATTAGATAACCACTTGCTCAGCATCTTAAACAGTTGGTGCGTTTCTAAAAAAAAAAATCAAATATCATTGGCTGCTGGTGTGCAAACTTTCAACAAAGCCGCTATGCTCCAGATTAATATTACGCCCCATCCCTCGGCATATCTCCCTTTGTCCCCCCTGAGTTAATAACCTCCTGGGGAGGACTATTTATACATCTGCAGGTGACCCAGATGGAACAGTGCCGCACTGCTGGTTCTGTGTGGCATGATGGTCAAGGACGTGCATTCATAGGACTGTCAGACAGTGAACTTGTGACACTTCTGAATAATGATTAAAACCATTAACCGCCTCCAAAAGAAGTGATACTTGGAGCATTGTTGGCCTTTTTTCTTGCTGCACACACTATTGTGTACAATTTTCTTTGGCACTGTTATGCACGCTTGTTAAGCATTCTACACATGACTCATCTGAGCGCCTGTCTTCAGATTTATTCCAGCTTATTGCCGTCCTGACATTTATGAACGTGTACACTTAAAGTCATAGAGTTATTCTGATCCAGAAGCAGGCTGTTTGGCCCGTTGAATTCATCTCTGCGTCCCAGTCCCATTCCCCTGCTCTACCCCCGTCGCCCTGCAGTTTGCCTCCCTCAAGTTCCCACCCGATTTCCTTTCGAAATCATCGATTGCCTTTCGAAATCATCGATTGCCTCTGCTTCCGCCACCTTCCTCGGCAGCGAGTTCTAGGCCATTCCCACTTGCGATGTGAAAAAAGAAGTTCCTCCTTCAATCCCCAGTATATTCCTTGTCTAAAGTGTGCGTGTGACAGGGTAGCTTCAGAATGAATGGTTCCGATGGTGGGGGAGTCTGGAACTGGGGTCCAGATTAGAAAGGGGGAGGGAGGGAGAGAAACTGGGGATAAGGGGTAAACCTTTGGGGCTAAAGGGATCTGGGATGATCAGCCATGATCATAATGAATGGCGGAGCAGGCTCAAAGGGCTGAGTGGCCTATTCCTGCTTCGTGTGTGTGCGTGTTTGTGTTGCGGCGTGTTTGTGTTGCGGCGTGTTTGTGTTGCGGCGTGTTTGTGTTGCGGCGTGTTTGTGTTGCGGCGTGTTTGTGTTGCGGCGTCTTTGTGTTGCGGCGTCTTTGTGTTGCGGCGTCTTTGTGTTGCGGCGTGTTTGTGTTGCGGCGTGTTTGTGTTGCGGCGTGTTTGTGTTGCGGCGTGTTTGTGTTGCGGCGTGTTTGTGTTGCGGCGTGTTTGTGTTGCGGCGTCTTTGTGTTGCGGCGTCTTTGTGTTGCGGCGTCTTTGTGTTGCGGCGTGTTTGTGTTGCGGCGTGTTTGTGTTGCGGCGTGTTTGTGTTGCGGCGTGTTTGTGTTGCGGCGTCTTTGTGTTGCGGCGTCTTTGTGTTGCGGCGTCTTTGTGTTGCGGCGTCTTTGTGTTGCGGCGTGTTTGTGTTGCGGCGTGTTTGTGTTGCGGCGTGTTTGTGTTGCGGCGTGTTTGTGTTGCGGCGTGTTTGTGTTGCGGCGTGTTTGTGTTGCGGCGTGTTTGTGTTGCGGCGTGTTTGTGTTGCGGCGTGTTTGTGTTGCGGCGTGTTTGTGTTGCGGCGTGTTTGTGTTGCGGCGTGTTTGTGTTGCGGCGTGTTTGTGTTGCGGCGTGTTTGTGTTGCGGCGTGTTTGTGTTGCGGCGTGTTTGTGTTGCGGCGTGTTTGTGTTGCGGCGTGTTTGTGTTGCGGCGTGTTTGTGTTGCGGCGTGTTTGTGTTGCGGCGTGTTTGTGTTGCGGCGTGTTTGTGTTGCGGCGTGTTTGTGTTGCGGCGTGTTTGTGTTGCGGCGTGTTTGTGTTGCGGCGTGTTTGTGTTGCGGCGTGTTTGTGTTGCGGCGTGTTTGTGTTGCGGCGTGTTTGTGTTGCGGCGTGTTTGTGTTGCGGCGTGTTTGTGTTGCGGCGTGTTTGTGTTGCGGCGTGTTTGTGTTGCGGCGTGTCCGCGTTGCGGCGGGTCCGCGTTGCGGCGGGTCCGCGTTGCGGCGGGTCCGCGTTGCGGCGGGTCCGCGCTCCTTTGATGTGGAGCACACTGCCTAAGAAGGCAGTGGGAACTGATCCAGTAGATATCTTCAAATGTGGATTGGCTAAATACTGGAATGGGAGGGAATTGCAGGGCTATGGGGAAAAGGACTGGCGAATGGGGCTAACTGGACAGCTCTTTCAAAGGGCTGGCACAGGCATGATGGGTTGAACAGCCTCCTCCTGCGCTGCATGATTTGAACCACTAGAGTGGTTTCTACTACTCAACAGCTTCATGCTTGAAAACATCAGAAGCAATTAAAAATGCATAAAAGGCCGGGGTGAATAAACGGAAGAAGTTGGATTTTGGCAGCTTGTAAATTTATTCTAAATAATAATCACTGTTGGGCAGGTGGGGGTTTCAGTGGTTCCCCACTCTGCATACTTCCTGCCTTTCCCACTGGAACAAAACACTTAATTTGACTGCCTCAGAAAAGATAAGCTCGTCTGTCAGGGATGAGGGAACGTCGGAGAATGTCTCAGAGGAGCAATTCTTTCTGGAAAAAAGACCATCGCGATGAAGCAAGTTGCAAAGTAAAATATTTTCCAAGTGTGATGCATTCTGCACATAATGAGATCTGTGTGGGCTCCGGGAGAATTGTAATGTCAGCTTTTCAGCTGTGGCTCAGTGGGTCGCCTCTGAGTCAGAAGGTTGTGGGTTCGAGTCCCACGCCAGATATTTGAATGCATGCACTAGGCCAGTGATGGACAACCTCGGCTAGTGAGTGGGCCGCATGAGTGACCCTCCTTCATCTCAGTGGGCCGCAAGGTTGAAATTGGGCTTGTTCACTAACCGTGACCCCGTGAATAAGATTAAATGCATTTAATACAGGCCGAATATTTCATAACGAGTGATAGAAAATGCTTCATCATTTATATATCAGTGGAACTCTCATCAACTTCAAATGATGAAGATAACAGAAATATTTATAGTTTGGACACAGAGGGAGCGCACGGTTCTCACAGTCAGTGTTGTGAGCAATCAGCACACACCTCACTTCACTCACCCTTGCTTTACGTGCGAATCACTTGCGTCACACCCGTAGGAAAAAAACTACATGGACGGGAATCCGCAGAATGTGACGACCCCGCGCGTGGAAAACGGACAACAAAATGTCTCATGGGCCGGACGCGGACTCCAGTAGGTTGCCCACCACTACTCTCGACTGACACTGTCAGCAAAGAACAAAGAGCAGTACAGCACAGGAACAGGCCCTTCGGCCCTCCAAGCCTGTGCCGATCATGATGCCTGCCTAAACTAAAACCCTATGCACTTACAGAGTCCGTATCCTTCCATTCCCCATCCTCTTCATGTATTCGTCTAGTTGCCCCTTGAGTTGTCAGTGGTCACATCTTTTTGGATCGAATGGTAAAGCGAGGTTCTGCCTGCCCCCCCTCAGGGGGGGGGGGTTTACAAAATCCCAAGACACTGTTCTGAGGAAAAGCAGTTCTCACCAATATTTATCCCTCAATCAATATCGCCCTTTCTCTTAAAAATAAGTTGCTGGTGATCTGGTCATGATCACATTAGTGTTTTGTGGGATCTTGCTGTGCGTATATCTGCTGCCATGCTTTTTACATGGAGGGGGGGTGGTTGGTTAGCTCAGTTGGCTGGGCGGCTGGTTTGTGATACGGAGCAATGCCAATAGCGTGGGTTCAATTCCCGTAGCGGCTGAGGTAATTCATAAAGGCTCCACCTTCTCAACCTTGCCCCTCGCCTGAGGTATGGTGATCCTCGGGTTAAATCACCACCAGTCAGCTCTCTCCCCTCAAAGGGCGGAGCAGCCTCTGGTCATCTGGGACTATGATGTGGAGATGCCGGCGTTGGATTAGGGTAAACACAGTAAGAAGTCTCACAACACCAGGTTAAAGTCCAACAGGTTTATTTGGGAGTAAAAGCCACTAGCTTTCGGAGCGCTGCTCCTTCGTCAGGTAAGTGGGAGTTTTGTTCACAAACAGGGCATATAAAGACACAAACTCAATTTACAAAATAATGGTTGGAATGTGAGTCTTTACAGGTAATCACGTCTTAAAGGTACAGACAATGTGAGTGGAGAGAGTGTTAAGCACAGGTTAAAGAGATGTGGCAACTTTACCTTTTACACTAGTGGCTAAACTTTGTATTTTTTTTGAATTTACTGTAAACTATTTTGGCGTGCCATGAAAGGCGCTATATAAATGTAAACCCTTTGCTTTCTCTTCTAGGTCAGCACCAGTTTTCATTGTACCTGTTAGTGAAGTTTCTGGAGACGCTTCTTGCTTTGTACAAATGTGTGGGTAGTGACCATCACCCAGGGTTCAAAAGGTGGCACCGTGGTTAGCACTGCTGCCTCACAGTGCCAGGGACCCGCGTTCAATTCTGCTGTCTGTGTGAAGTTTGCACATTCTCCCCGTGTCTGCGTGGGTTTCCTCAGGGTGCTCTGGTTTCCTCCCACAGTCATGATGTGGAGATGCCGGCGTTGGACTGGGGTAAACACAGTAAGAAGTTTAACAACACCAGGTTAAAGTCCAACAGGTTTATTTGGTAGCAAAAGCCACACAAGCTTTCGAAGCTCTAAGCCCCGCGGACGGCCTCAACCTTAGAGCTTCGAAAGCTTGTGTGGCTTTTGCTACCAAATAAACCTGTTGGACTTTAACCTGGTGTTGTTAAACTTCTTTCTGTGTTCCTCCCACAGTCCAGAGGATGTGCATGTTAGGTGGATTGGCCGTGCTAATTTGCCCCTTAGTGTTCCAAGATGTGTAGGTTAGGGGGATTAGAGGGGTGGGGTTACGGGAATAGGGCCTGGGTGGGATTGTTGTTGGTGCAGGCTCGATGGGCCAAATGGTCTCCTCCTGCACTGGAGGGATTCTATGATTCTTCTATGATAACTCTTTTTTTTGAATAGATGAAATAGAAAACTGATTTACTCAGGCTTGACTCTTTTGTACGCAACTTGCCTCATTCACTCGCACCTCAGCCCAATCCATGCCAAACTCTGGACTCTCTCAGTGCTGTGATCTCCACAACTTGCTCATCCCTAACCCCTCACACCGTCGAGGCATCCCAAAGTCCTTTAGACAGACACAGCCACTCCGAGTCGCTGCTGGAACGTTGGGAAATGTGGCAACCGTTATACGCACAGCAAGATCCCATGAATGGGTATAGATAGAGTGAATGCAAGCAGGCTTTTTCCGCTGAGGCTAGGGGAGAAAAAAACCAGAGGGCACGGGTTAAGGGTGAAAGGAGAAAAGTTTAAAGGGAATATTAGGGGGGGGGCTTCTTCACGCAGAGAGTGGTGGGAGTGTGGAATGAGCTGCCGGATAAAGTGGTAAATGCGGGCTCACTTTTAACATTTAAGAAAAACTTGGACGGGTTCATGGATGAGAGGGCTGTGGAGGGATATGGTCCAAGTGCAGGTCAGTGGGACTAGGCATAAAATGGTTCGGCACAGACAAGAAGGGCCAAATGGCCTGTTTCTGAGCTGTAATTTTCTATGGTTCTATGGAATGGCTACCTGATAATGATCCAGTCTTCCGATGGGTGAATATTGGCTAGGACCTGTTGCGGTGGGGTGGGGGTGGGGGGGGGGGGGGGGGGGGGGGGGGGCGGAGGCTGGGGGGGCGAGGAGAACACCCCCGTTCTTTGACTGGTGAGAGCACAGATCTCTATGCAATGTCCTGTCCAGATGGCACCTCCAATGGTCCAGCACTCCCTCAGTAGCGCGTTGACATGTCAGTCCATCTTAGGATCCCATGAGTCTCTGCATAGCCACTGTCCAACTGAGCAGCAAAAGAGACTTTGCTAAAACTGAGATTAATCAAGGGGGGATTGGCTGGGAGAGATTCAGATTTGACTGTGCACGCCTAGCTTTGCCTCAGGGTCTTTGGTGAATAGAAAAACACCTGTAGATTCGGGAATTTGGATGCTAATTGATTAGTCAAGAATCAGGCCAGAATTGGCTTGTGCGTACATTTAACTCTGGTGGAAGGGAAGGCACACCTCACACCGAGGCAGTAAATAGGACGGAAATGCATTCTCGGCTTTGAGCTGTTCGTTTGGTTTCCTTTCCTCTCTCGTAGTTTGGAAGGATTAATGCTGATTTGGAGAGACAGTAACATTCTCCCAGTCACCCTGCTTCTAAAATGTGGCCAAACGCTTCCAGTAAACTAAAAAAAGAAGCTACAAAAGGTCATGAATGTAGCCCAATCCATCAGGCAAACCAGCCTCCCGTCCATTGATACTGTCTACGCTTCCCGCTGCCTCGGAAAAGCAGCCAGCATAATTAAGGACCCCACGCACCCCCGACATTCTCTCTTCCATCATCTTCCGTCGGGAAAAAGATACAAAAGCCTGAGGTCACGTACCAACCGACTCAAGAACAGCTTCTTCCCTGTTGTTGTCAGACTTTTCAACGGACCTACCCCGCATTAAGTTGATCTTTCTCTACACCCTAGCTATGACTGTAACACTACATTCTGCACTCTCTCCTTTCCTTCTCCATGAACGGCATGCTTCGTCTGTATAGCGTGCAAGAAACAATACTTACAAAGAGAGACTGCTGGGTCTATAAAATAATGAGGGGCGTAGATCAGCTAGATAGTCAATATCTTTTCCTAAAGGTAGGGGAGTCTAAAACGAGAGGGCATAGGTTTAAGGAGAGAGATACAAAAGGGTCCAGAGGGGCAATTGTTTCACACAGAGGGTGGTGAGTGTCTGGAACGAGCTACCAGAGGCAGTAGTAGAGGCAGACACAATTTTGTCTTTTAGTAAGCGTTTAGGGGATAGAGGGATATGGGCCAAATGTCGGCAATTGGAACTAACTTAGTGGTAAAACTGGGCGGCACGAACAAGTTGGGCCGAAGGACCTGTTTCCATGCTGTAAACCAACTTCTATGAAACTTTTTGCTGTTTACTAATACATGTGGCGATAATAAATCAAATCAATGGTGACACAATCCTGAATGACTCAAATAATTGACTGTTTGGCAAGGTGTTGCATCAGGTTTCAAATGGACTGGATATTTCTAAGATGGAATCAATCTTATCCCTCCAAAGGCAAGTTCAGCGCGTTCCCTGTTTCCACCTACACACTGCTCTCCTCATCAAAGTGCAAGTGTAGCCATGGAGTGGAATATTCTGCACGTTACAAGGTGCCAATCGCCGTTTTTAATTTTCCAGATGATGTCTTTGTGTGTCGCAACCATCCCAATGCCAGAGTAAGATTGATGGATGGCTTAAGAATTTTAAAAAATTGTTCTCCATATAAGGGCATCTTTAAGGCGAGCATTAATTCCCATCCCCCGCACCCCTTTGGAAGATTTTGCTGAGCTCCTTCTCAAACCACAGTGGGTTTCACTTAGACCCCTTTGGGTCACATCTTCATTTTGTTATCCAATGTTCCCATTTGAATGTCCTCTCCGAGGTGGGAGTGTTTGATGCAGACACTAGGCCGGAACTTTACCACCTCGCCCTCCCCGGAATCGGCGTGGGCGAGGGTCCGACAACGGAAATCTCCGTTGACCTCGGGCGGGAATTTCCGGTCCCGCCCGAGCGAGGGTGTGATATCCTGCCAAGGGTCGACATCTCCTTTCGCCTTCACGACTCATCTCGAAGACCACAGAAGGAGCTTGCAGCAAGAGATCGAAACACAGGAGAATTCTGTCTAGCAAAGACTTGTGCTAAATCAATTATTAGGCAGATAAAAAAATCACATCACAAACCATTAACATCAGGCAGAGAGAGAGAGGTAGGCCTAATCTCATTACATTGGGCTGGATTCCAAGCCAAGTCCCAGGATGATGTCTACCTTGAAGCCTGCCAGAAAATGCTTTCAGCTGGATTTGGGGAATACTGCATTTGGTCCTTTTAAGATGTAAAGGAGAGAGATGCTATTAAAGTGTTCCGGGCCCCTCTACCTCCTGTTACAGGATGCTGCTGTGATCTTTTAATGTGGGTTTGGTTGCATGTGCCTGCAGTAGAAAAATGGGAGTTCAGATCCCAAGGAATTCAGAAAATGGAGTTAATAAAAATAACTACATTTTGCTTTTGGGTTGATGCTTAAAGATTCCACCCTGCTTCCCATACCCCGCAACACTTAATGCCCCCTTCATTATTCAGGGGCATCCATAAGGATTGGCAATAAATGCAACCTAACCAATTTCCAGTGTGATCTTGTAGTTTTGATTTGATTTATTATTCTCACACATACCGGGATACAATGAAAAGTATTGTTTCTTGAGCATTATACGGGCAAAACATACCATTCATAAAGTACAGGGGTAAAGGATAGAATATAATGTTGCAGTTACAGGTAGGGTGAAGAGAAAGATCAGCTATTATATGATAAGTTCATTCAAAAGTCTGATGGCAGCAGGGAAGAAGCTGCTCTTGAGTCAGTTGGTACGTGTTCTCAGACTTCTGTATCTTTTTCTCGATGGAAGAAGGTGGAAGAGAGAATGTCCGGGGTGCGTGGGGTCCTTAATTATGCTGGCTGCTTTTCCGAGGCAGCGGGAAGTGTAGACAGAGTCAATGGATGGGAGGCTGGTTTGTGTGATGGATTGGGCTATGTTTGTTTGAGCCTCTCAGTTGGTGTAGGGTAAAACAGAGATCAACTTCTTCTTAAACTACCTTTATTTCTTTGATCCAACTCCACACACAGTTCTCCTTCAACAAACAGTGCCATCTGTGTCCCCTTTATATATCAGTGACTTCTATCGAATAACTGACATCAAATTAGGACTTAATTGGAGGGCCTGTTAACCCATTCTTTACAATGTTCACAAACCTTTGTAGTTTTTGTAAAGTCACACACAATGTCTGGTTCTCCCAGAGGGTGAGGGGTGCTTATTTATCTAGTTTCTGTGTAACTGCGTCTATGCTATTCTCCTTAACCACTCGTGGCAGCAAGTTTCATGTCCTAACTGCTGTCTGGATGAAGAGGTTTCTCGCGAACTGTGTATTAGATTAGTGGCAGTATCATGTTGGTGGCTTCAGTCTTGGGATACCCCACAGACGGAAACATCTTCTCCACATCTATCCTATCAAACTCCTTCAAAAGAGATGTGGTCATACAGGTGTCAGCCTTTTCTTTGAGAGGTGAGCCCCTTTCTGCCTAGTCTTTCCTGATTGGCATAACCACTCAGTCCTGGTATCATCCTTGTCCATCTACTTTTCACCTTCTAAAGGGAGGTACCTTCAATTTCTTTCTAAAAAGTAGCAATATCTATATACCCTTTTCTGTAATATGGAGACCAGACTGTTCAGAAAATGCTGGAAAATTCTCAGTAGGTCTGACCGCATCTGTGGAGGGTGAATGGACCCAACATTTTGAGTCTGAATGACCCTTCGTCAGAGCTCTGATAAAGGGTCATCCAGACTCGCAACGTTGGCTCTATTCTCTCTCCACAGATGCTGTCAGACCTGCTGAGTTTCTCCAGCATTTCCTGTTTTTGTTTCGGATTCCAGCATCCATGGTATTTTGCCTTTGCCAAACTCTTAACAGGGACGCAAAGTCTGTGAATGAAACGTACTTTTGTTTGCATTTTTAAAAAATAGATTTTAGTGGATGGAGGCTATCATTGCAGAAACTGTGATTCATGGGTACATGTGCATGTGTGTGTGTGCATGTATACGTGTGTGCATGTATACGTGTGTGCATGTATACGTGTGTGCATGTATACGTGTGTGTGTACGTGTGTGCATTTGTATGTGTGTGTGCATGTGTGTACATGTGTGTGCATGTGTATGAGCGTGTGTACGTTTACGTGTGTGTGCGCGTGTATGTGTATGAGTGTGTGCCTGTGCACGTGTGTGTGCCTGCGTGTGTGTGTGTGTGCGTGTATATATGTGTGCGGAGTGGTTGAATATTGGCCAGTAACACCATTCTTTTAAAATACCTTTCAACCAACAGTGCACTTGGTTTCCCTGGCAGAATAGATTGCAGTCTAATTGATTGAAGCAGTAATATTCTAGAGTGCATTTTTTTACGGTCCTGCAGTGGTTTGTTATACTCCTTTAAAGGAGCTTTTACTCTAACTAGTCCACCAGGAATACAGCTCACCGGAATTGATGGTCATTAATTCCACGTTTTTATATACTTTGGAATATTGTTGCAAATCTCCCTTCACTTGGACCAACCTCCTTGCTTATTCTGGACTCTCTGTGCTTTTAATTGTTTGCATGTAAATATTCCTCAAAGGAATAATTGTTGCAATCTTTTTTCCTAGGTTAGATAGTCTGATTCCTCTTGCTGTATTAAAACATTATTATGCATATATAATACATTAGGGTGCATAACACTGATTCCTTTTCACTACTTGGACCTGGATTCGCAAACTACCTTGTCCCAGGGGATAAACAGGAAAGAAATTCATTCATCTAATCCTTAGAATCGCCTTCTCGCTGTTGACCAGAAACAATCCTCCATTAATAATTGTTTACTCAGTTTTTCTTCGAATTTTAGAGTTTAAAATTTGGTTTATTTATTAGTGTCACAAGTAGTCTTACATTAACATTAAATGTGGATTACAGGGTCAAAGGTAGGGTTCTGAAGACTGTGGAGGAACCGAGAGATCTTGGGGTCCATATCCACAGATCTCTAAAGGTTGCCACTCAAGTGGATAGAGCTGTGAAGAAGGCTTATAGTGTGTTAGCTTTTATTAACAGGGGGTTGGAGTTTAAGAGCCGTGGGGTTATGCTGCAACTGTACAGGACCTTGGTGAGACCACATTTGGAATATTGTGTGCAGTTCTGGTCACCTCACTATAAGAAGGATGGGGAAACGCTGGAAAGAGTGCAGAGGAGATTTACCAGGATGCTGCCTGGTTTGGAGGGTCGGTCTTATGAAGAAAGGTTGAGGGAGCTAGGGCTGTTCTCTCTGGAGTGGAGGAGGCTGAGGGGAGACTTAAGAGGTTTATAAAATGATGAAGGGGATAGATAGAGTGAACGTTCAAAGACTATTTCCTCGGGTGGATGGAGCTATTACAAGGGGGCATAACTATAGGGTTCGTGGGAGATACAGGAAGGATATCGGGTAGGTTCTTTACACAGAGAGTGGTTGGGGTGTGGAATGGACTGCCTGCAGTGATAGTGGAGTCAGACACTTTAGGAACATTTAAGCGGTTATTGGATAGGCACATGGAGCACACCAGGATGATAGGGAGTGGGATAGCTTGATCTTGGTTTCAGATAAAGCTCGGCACAACATCGTGGGCCGAAGGGCCTGTTCTGTGCTGTACTGTTCTATGTTCTATGTTCTAAATGCGAAGTGATGCATTTTGGTAGAAATAATGTAGGGAGGAGCTATACGATAAATGGCAGAACCATAAAGGGTGTAGATACGCAGAGGGACCTGGGTGTGCAAGTCGACAGATCCTTGAAGGTGACGTCACAGGTGGAGAAGGTGGTGGAGAAGGCATATGGCATGCTTGCCTTTATAGGACGGGGATAGAGTATAAAAGTTGGGGTCTGATGTTGCAGATGTATAGAACGTTGGTTCGGCCGCATTTGGAATACTGCGCCCAGTTCTGGTCGCCACACTACCAGAAGGACGTGGAGGCTTTGGAGAGAGTACAGAGGAGGTTTACCAGGATGTTGCCTGGTATGGAGGGGCTTGGTTATGAGGAGAGATTGGGTAAACTGGGGTTGTTCTCCCTGGAAAGACGGAGGACGAGGGGAGACTTAATAGAGGTGTACAAGATTATGAAAGGCATAGATAGGGTGAACGGTGGGAAGCTTTTCCCCAGGTCGGTGGTGACGTTCACGAGGGGTCATAGGTTCAAGGTGAGGGGGGGAGGTTTAACACAGATATCAGAAGGACGTATTTTACACAGAGGGTGGTGGGGGCCTGGAATGCGCTGCCAGGCAAGGTGGTGGAGGCGGACACACTGGGAACGTTTAAGACTTCTCTAGATAGCCATATGAATGGAGTGGGAATGGAGGGATACAAAAGAATGGTCTAGTTTGGACCAGGGAGCGGCACGGGCTTGGAGGGCCGACGGGCCTGTTCCTGTGCTGTATTGTTCTTTGAAAGTTATGAAGTTACTGTGAAAATCCGCTAGAACTATTACAGTCCAGAAAGAGGCCGTTCAGCCCATTGAGTCTGCACTGATAACAATCCCACCCAGGCCCTATCCCCGAAACCCCACATATTTATCCTGCTAGTCCCCCTGATACTAAGGGGCAATTTAGCATGGCCAATCCATCTAACCTGCACATCTTTGGAATGTGGGAGGAAACCGGAGCTTCCGGAGAAAACCCACGCAGACACGGGAAGAACGTGCGGACTCCACGCAGACAGTGACCCGAGGCTGGAATTGAATCCGGGTCCCTGGCGCTGTGAGGCAGCAGTGCTAACCACTGTGCTGCTGTAAAGGGGACAATTTGTCCTGTTTGGAAGTTGCTTGGCGGTGCTTCAGTTGCTATTTGGACCTCCACTTTTCATCCCATTTTCTCTTTCTCTCTCCTTCCCCACCCATTGAAGGAACTGACACTTACTGAAGTATGTTCCTTGGGTGTTATTGGACAACTGAGTAGCCATTCTGGAGTTGACATCAAATTGGCAAACAGTTGACTTGTGGTCAAGGGAGGGGTGCAACTTAGTCCGATCCCGATCCCAACTTTTCTCCACTGTCCACATAAGCAGTGAGGAGTCTAACAACAACAGGTTAAAGTCCAACAGGTTTATTTGGTAGCAAACGCCACTAGCTTTCGGAGCGCTGCTCCTTCGTCAGGTGACTGGAAGATCTCAATCTCTAGCATAACATAAACAGTTGCCAGCCGGGACCACAGGGTAGCAATTTGAAGGGAGTCCATTGGCTAGCTTCAACATGCCCCAGCCAAACTCCACTGAGACGGAGACCAGCCAATACAACACAGGACAGAGGTCAAACCACAGACTTGCTGTCTTGTGTGGCTCAGTATTGCACCTTTGGGGTAGGTTTTGCTGCCACCAATATAATCTTTTCACTAGGGACATATCGCCAATTGTTAACCTAAAATGGATGAATGTGTAAAGGAAAAACTGATTGACATCTTTGACTAACCAGTTTGCATCATTGTATAGAATCTACTCTCAAATCCCAAAGTTGTTTCAAATTAGTAAATACTCTTTAGTCTGATTGTTCCAATCAGTGCTTTGACAGGACTGTTTAAAATGTACGCATTAGGTGGATTGGCCATGCTAAATTCCTCCTTCGTTTCAGGGGGATTAGTAGGGTAAATATATGGGGTTACGGGGACAGGGCCTGGGTGGGATTGTTGTCAGTGCAGCCCCGATGGGCCGAATGGCCGCCTTCTGCACTATAGGTATTATGTGATTCTAATCTGATTCTGGGATCTTGCTGTGCACAGATTAGCTACCATGCCTTCCTATCTTCAAAAGCACTTCATTGCCCAGGAAGTGTCCCGAGGACGTGAACGGCGCTATAGAAATGCAAATGTGCTTGTTGTTTTAGTACTGCATCCACTGCCTTCTGCAGCAGAGTTCCAAAGCCGCACAACCCCCGAGGGAAAAGATTTCTCTTCATCTCTGTCCTAAAGGGGCGAAAACAGTGACCGACCCCTCCCCCCAGATCTGGACTCACCCACAAGAGAAAACATCCTTTTCACATCCACCTTGTCAAGACAGTTCGGGATCTTATATACTTAGGGCGTCACAGTGGTTAGCACTGCTGCCTCACAGCACCAAGGACCCAGGTTTGATTCCCAGTTTGGGGTCACTGTCAATGTGGAGTGTGCACGTTCTCCCCATGTCTGCGTGGGTTTCCTCTGGGGGCTCCGGTTTCCTCCCACGGTCTGAAGATGTGTGGGTTAGGTGGAATGGCCTTGCCAAATTGCCCCTTAGTGTCAGGGGGACTAGCTAGGGTAAATGCATGGGGTTATGGGGATAGGGCCTGGGTGGGATTGGGGTCGGTGCAGATGCGATGGGCTGAATGGCCTCTTTCTGGACTGTAGGGATTCTATGATTGTATGACTTCAATCAAGTCACCCCTCACACTTCTTGACACCAATGGAACAAGCTATGCATGTTGTAGTCAGAAGCTATGGACAGTGACGGAAGAGGCTCCAATTCCTTTCTATCACGCGGCTGACCAGGAATCTCTCCCGCACCTACCGCCTGCTGTTGGTGTGTGTTAGAAGGATTTATAAGTTGATACTCAACGTCCGGCACCCTTCACTCCTGGTGGTAATGGTAGAGGGGGGGATATGCTGGGCCATGAGGTTACCCCAGATTGGGGTTGAGGGGAGTCACAATCATAGAGGTTTACAGCATGGAAACAGGCCCTTCGGCCCAACTTGTCCATGCCACACTTTTTTTTTTAAACCCCTAAGCTAATCCCAATTGCCCGCATTTGGCCCATATCCCTCTATACCCATCATACCCATGTAACTGTCTAAAAGAGTACAATTCCGCTGCTGCACTTTCAACGCTTCATGGGTGCCCAACTTTGAGCTGCTCGATCTATTCAGAATCTCTCCCGTTAAGCACCTAAGTAAGATACTGAACTTGGAATCTCTCGGCTCTGGTAACCATGACAATGTGCCGTTATGTCAACGCAACTGGAACAGCTGTAATCTTGCATCCTTGAACAGGGTGCAAAAACTAAGCCGATGGTCTTCAAAGATGTAATCTACATCAAACTTTCAATATTCCTTTAGCTGTCGCCTTGTGAGTCAAATCCCACATCTACTTCTTCAAATCTATTTTGTTTTACCTCCAGGGGTTTCAGTAATCTCTGTGTTACATAAAGGACTTTGAAAAGGTTAATGATATTTTCCATTCTCTGGAACATTTTTCTTACACAGTCGGAAACTCCTGCACCCGCGATGTATTTGCATTACTGCATGGACAGTTGTCGTGTCCTTTGAGAATGTGTTGGTTCGTGCCAACCGAAGCCTAGACCAGGAGATATTTGCCAGTGATGTAACCTCCTTCAGCCACATAATGGGACGGCAGGGTGGTGAGCACTGCTGCCTCACAGCGCCAGGTTCGAATCCCAGCTTGGGTCACAGTTTGTGTGGAGTTTGCACATTCTCCCTGCGTCTGTGTGGGTTTCCTCCGGGTGCTCCGGTTTCCTCCCACAGTCCAAAGATGTGCGGGTTAGGTGCATCGGCCATGCTAAATTCCCCCTCAGTGTACCCGAATAAGCGCCGGAGTGTGGCGACTAGGCTATTTACACAGTAACTTCATTGCAATGTTAATGTAAGCCTACTAATAAATAAAACTTAAAAAATCTCTGTGTTCCTTCATTTCCGGCCCATTTTCTATCCCAGATTTCCTCCATTCCACCACTGGCGGCCGTGCCTTCGGCTGCTTCGACTGTAAACTCTGGAATTCTCTCGCTAAACCTCGCTGCTTCTCTACCTCTCTCCTCCATCATGTTACTACTCTTTCTGACCCAGCTTTACATCACCTGCCCCAAGGTTTACTATGATAAAGGAACTCTCTAAATACTTGTTATTGCTGCAAAGACACTGTGCTCAACACATACTTGGAAAGGAATTGCTGGAACTTTGGATTGGGTTTCCTGTGCTCCCGTCTGTCGAGAGGGACTCAAACGCGCAACCCTCTGACTTGGAGCAGCCCACTCAGTCACGGGATCTAGTGACCATCATATAGCTGAAGCTATATGCCACTCACGCTCCCACAAGCAGTCATGGATTAACCAGTCAATCAGCTCCAGGAGCAGTGAACTGGGAAAACGCCAAGGTTTTCTTGGATCTCGAAAGTCCCTTGGAACTGCCAAACTTGACCTTGGTTAAAACTCTCAACCCAAGTGTAGATCCTCAGTCTTCAAGTACATACTTAGCACAGGTAATGTTTATCAAATTAGCACCGGTATGAGACTTTGGTGACATGATTACAAAGGCTTAATATAAGGTAGGTCCATTCAAAAGTCTGATGGCAGAGGGGAAGAAGCTGTTCTCGAGTCAGTTGGTACAAATCTTCACTTCGTGTCATGTGTCTGCGGTACGTGGGGTCCTCGATTATGCTGGCTGCTTTGCCGAGGCAGTGGGAAGTGTAGACAGAGTCAATGGATGGGAGGTTGGTTTGCGTGATGGATTGAGCTACATTCACAACCCTTTGTAGTTTCTTGCGGTCTTGGGTAGAGCAGGAGCCATACCAAGCTGTGATACAACCAGAAAGAATGCTTTCTATGGTGCATCTATAAAAGTTGGTGAGAGTCATAGTGGACATGCCAAATTTCCTTAGCCTCCTGAGGAAGTCGAGGGGTAGGTGGTAAGCAGTAGATGAAGGTGAAAGTAGTCGGTGTTGAACATGGCACAGTTGTGGATGCGAGGTTTTCTTTCTCAGTATGGTACCCTAATCCTGGCGTAAAGTTGTTGGTTGTGTGTGAATACGGACACGGGTGATAGCTTGAACAGTTTGTTGACTGAACAACTGGGGTGGCACAGTGGTTAGCACTGCTGTCTCACAGCGCCAGGGACCCGGCCTTGGATTACTGTCTGTGTGGAGTTTGCACATTCTCCCCGTGTCTGTGTGGGTTTCCCCCGGGTGCTCCGGTTTCCTCCCACAGTCCAAAGATGTGCGGGTTAGGTTGATTGGCCATGCTAAATTGACCCTAGTGTCAGGGAGATTAGCAGGATAAATAGGTGGGGTTAGGGGAATAGGGCCTGGGTGGGATTGTGGTCGGTACAGGCTCGATGGGCCGAATGGCCTCCTTCTGCACTGTAGGGATTCTATGATTCTAACTCTGCTGCTTTTACATGCTGTCTCTGCAGCCCTGTGGGTGTGCGTTTCTGGCCCCTCCCCCACATCCCATATCGCTGTGGGTTGCACAGGTTGTTTGGCAGTATGTAAATGAAGGCAAATTTTACACCTGGACCATAACATTCCGGTTTTCACTTGTGCTGCAGCCCTTCTGGTCTTGGGGTTGCTTTTTGTATAGATTGTATTTAATTGTCAAGTTCACAAAAATATCATTGGACCAAAAAAAAATTGACTGAAATTATTTATTCTGTTGCAGATCTGTGAAGCCCGCAGGCCACAATATAATGCATTGAAGTGAAGGTAAGAGCCATATATGTTGATGACAATATACATTGGGCATCTCATTGTAACAGGATGACTTAGCCTGAATTTTCAGTCTGTTACTGGTATGACTTGGGTGTCTTTGACTGCACTCCCTAGCAAAGCATGTTGTTGGCCTATGTTATTACGGACAATGGATCTTCGTTTGGGCTCATTTACGTGACATTCCCGTTCAAATTTGTTCGTTAAATAGTAAGGAATATCGGGCACTTCTGTTACTGTCCCAAAATGGAATGCCCCGATTGTTGAATGAAAGGATAACTCATTAAGTCTGCAAGGAAAACCTTTTATATCTTCCCCTCTTTGGCTTCATCCCTTTCTCCCTCTCTCCTTCAAAGCAAAAAGGATCATTCTGATGATCTGCCATGATCAAAGCGAATGGCGGAGCAGGCTCGGAGGGCCGAATGGCCTCCTCCTGCGTCTATTTTCTGTGTTTCCATGAGACGTGAAATCTTCTAATTGTAGTTTCAATTGTTGCCATCATTGTTGGCTGCCCTGCAAGACTGGGTTGAGTTTTCGGGCAGGATCGTCCGGCCCGGCTTGCCCCAAGACTGGAAAATCCCACCCAAGGTCAATGGACCTTTGTACGGTCCTGTCCCGCCCACTACGATTCCTATGGCGGGCGGATTGGAAAATTCCACTGAGAGTGATTTCTTCATTCAAACCTTGTGAAATTCTGGAATGTGCAACACAGAAGCTGTGGATGCTTGGTTGTTGGAACAATCCAGGATAGATTTGTACCAAGACAATCGGGGAATAAGAGGTTTGTAGATCTGCCCATATCTTACTGAATGACAGAGCCGGCTCGAAGGGCAGAATGGCCTTCTCCCATTTCTCCCATCCCTCCAAAAGCAAACACGTTTTCCAATCTAACAATGTGTCTCTGTCGGTGCTGAACCGTGCTAATTTGGTCTTTATAGCCTGAGTATTTATGTATTTAGTGTTGCTCCTGTAATTGGAAGTATTTTAATTGGCTTCCAACCCGGGGTTTTGGTTTTCTACAACTAGATGGGCCTAAAATGTATCATAGAATCCCTACAGTGCAGAAGGAGGCTATTCGGCCCATGGAGCCTGCACTGACAACAATCCCACCCAGGCCCCATCCCCGTAACCCCACGTATTTACCCTGTTAATCCTCCTGACACTAAGGGGCAATTTAGCATGGCCAATCCACCTAACCCGCACATTTTTGGAGTGTGGGAGGAAACCGGAGCACCCGGAGGAAACCCACGCAGACACGGGGAGAATGTGCAAACTCCACATAGACAGTGACCCGAGGCTGGAATCGAACCTGGGTCCCTGGCGCTGTGAGGCAGCAGTGCTAAGCACTGTGCCACCGGCGTTTTGGAGATTCCCAAATAGCTTTGCGTCCAAGTGCATAAGGCTGCGAAGTATTTGTTCTACGTAACCAATGTGTGACCACGTGCAGCAGGTGATCAAGAAGGCAAATGGAATGTTGGCCTTTATCGCGAGAGGGATGGAGTATAAAAGCAGGGAGGTCATGCTGCAACTGTACAGGGTACTGGTGAGGCCATACCGAGTGTACTGTGTACAATTTTGGTCCCCTTATATAGGAAAGGATATATTAGCTTTGGAGGGGGTACAGAGAAGGTTCACCAGGTTGATACCGGAGATGAGGAGAGATTGAGTAGATTGGGCCTGTACCCGTTGGAGTTTAGAAGGCTGAGGGGAGATCTTATAGAGACATATAAGATAATGAAGGGGCTAGACAGGGTAGAGGCAGAGAGATTCTTTCCACTTGGAAAGGAAACAAGAACTAGAGGACACAGCCTCAAAATAAGGGGGAGTCAGTTTAGGACAGAGTTGAGGAGGAACCTCTTCTCTCAGAGGGTAGTGGATCTCTGGAATTCTCTGCCCATTGAAGCAGTGGAGGCTACCTCGTTAAATATGTTTAAGTCACAGGGTAGATAGATTTCTGATCAATAAGGGAATTAAGGGTTATGGGGAGCGGGCGGGTAAGTGGAACTAAACCACTATCAGATCAGCCATGATCTTATTGAATGGCGGGGCAGGCTCGAGGGGCTAGATGGCCTACTCCTGCTCCTATTTCTTATGTTCTTATGTTCTAATGTGTCGAGAAGATCATAGAAAGATCATAGAAACCCTACAGTGCAGAAAGAGGCCATTTGGCCCATCGAGTCTGCACCGACCACAATCCCACCCAGGCCCTACCCCCTTATCCCTACATATTTACCAGCTAATCCCTCTAACCTACGCACCTCAGGACACTAATGGGCAATTTTAACATGGCCAATCAACCCAACCCGCACATCTTTGGACTGTGGGAGGAAACCGGAGCACCCGGAGAAAACCCACGCAGACACGAGGAGAATGTGCAAACTCCACACGGACAGCGACCCAAGCCGGGAATCGAACCCAGGTCCCTGGAGCTGTGAAGCAGCAGTGCTAACCACTGTGCCACCGTGAATGAAGCTCGGACCTAGGCTCCCTCAGATAATTTTCCCCTTGTGCTGAGACTTGACAGAATTGCTAATTGCAATGATCGGAACACAGCCTTAGCCAACTCCGGGCTGCGTGAGGGTTTAACTGCACTGCTATCTCTCCCTGTCTGCGCCTCTCTTTAGAATGGCTCACCAGCGTTGCTGGGGGGAGGGTGAACATTTTCTAATCTGCTTTTAAGGCACAGATATTGAAGTGGATTTTTAGTTCACGCAGTCAGCAGCATCGCTTAATCAAATAACGTCAGTGCTGCTAAGTGAACTCTGCCCGAGAAGAGTGTAATCGGACAAGTGGATGATGTTGCTCTTTATGAATGATTGATGGGCAGTTCCTCTGTAAACGCAGCCAGTGTGATCCAGTTTTATTTAATGCCCCTGCCTTGCGCGTAAGTGGATGTGAGCTGTCCTGAATAAAACCATTTCTTTTTATGTGGCACACTGCTTTTTTTAAAATATAATCCTTGCAGTGGTGTTCGGGATAAATTGGAAGTCAGGAATTAAAGAAAATAACAGAATCCACTTGCTGTACGATGTTTGCCGCACGTGGGTTTTCAGCAGAGGTGAGAGCGGGGAAGCAAGTGGGGCATTCGGAGCAAAAGATGGAGAGCGAGTGAGGGGAAAGGGCAGCGGAATCCATCACAGCGAATGCCCCCAGAGATCTGCTCCGTATCAGATTGTCGGCTGGTACGAAAGATCAGATCTGGAAACGATGGGGAGGGGGGAACGGTGGAACGGGGAACCACGCCAACAAAGTCTGGAAAAGTATTGAAAGAGAGAGGACAAACTGTGGGTGTAGGGCTTTAACAGGATGTGCGATTTGGATAGCAGCCTGACAGTGGTGTGGAAAAGAAGGGGGACAGTGGTGAACCCTAAGTGCTTTTTGGTTTTTGCACCCGAGCCATGGGTTCTGAACTTGGAGATCAACCTGTCTCCTACCTGCCAACCCCCGCCCCCCCCCTCCCCCGCCAATCCTACTTGCTGCTTTGTTACTTCACATTGCGTTTTAGATGGTTGCTCTGTTGGCAGGCCATGGAATTGGCAAACACATGGCACAATGGAATGTCACGTTGTTATGGGTCAGGGCAGAACGTCCAAAGTGCTCTATGGAGATCGCCCGAACCAAAAGTTGTTCTTGCGTTGAATTTGGCTAGGATAAGCATGAGATGTTTCACTTCAGGTATGATTCAAATGACCCACCAGGGAGCTTTTGGGGAGTTTATTGAAGAATATAGTTAACGTGTATAGTAAGAAAATTAGCAAAAGGTTTTAACAATTACAAACAAAAAAAGAATACAACCACAATAATGCATTAACCCTTAATTGGATAGTAAAGCTGTTCCAACAAACCAAAACCTTTCGGAGACAAAACCCTTTTCACGGGCTTAACACAGCATCGATTAAAATCTCACTCGACTGGATTGGAGTCTTTTCGAAGGCTGCACTTTCCTTCCGGAAGGCAAAACGTTGCCTTGAGATAATCAGCAGAATTTCCAAATAGAACAGGGAGACAGAGAGAGAGAGACTTCAGCTTATTTCTTGCTTGACGTCCCTGCTAAAACTAAAAACTAAACTGCAGCCTTAGAACTCTCAAAACTGGAACTTTAAACTCACCGGAAAGAAAAGAAACTGTCCAAAAACACATGACCTTTTCTCCTAACAATGCAGGATCGTAAAACTAATCCCAGAGTTAAAACCAACAACCCCATTTAAACTAGTTAAGAAGCAATAAAAGGACTCATCGTGGTCAAGTTGGCAACAATGACATCGCTGAAGTTGTGAGGTCAGAAACCACTGAAACTGGGAGTTGTAGAAATCATTTTTTTAAAAAAAACCTTTCTTAAAGGGACACTAACGTCACAATGTTGAGAAGTGCAAAGTATTTTACTAGGAAGAGCAACAGAGGCAATATCAACGAAAGGGCACAATTCTAAAATGGGTGGAGGAACAGAAGGTCCTGAGGGGTAGGTGGACAAATTGTTGAAGGTGACAAGGCAAGTTGTGAACATGGGGAATAAGACAGAGGGGATCTGGGCTTTATTTTTAGAGGCTCCGAGTATTGTTGTGAATCCCTCTGATTTCAACGTGAGGGAATCCCAAAGGGGAAACTTGGATCATCGCTATCTCTCTCCCTCCCAGTTTTTTTCGCTCTCTGCAATGTGTTAATTTTAAATTCTGCTCAATAAAAGAAATTCGATGCATCAGCGCTGTCTCCGTCTATTCTGAGGAATGAACGGACCCTATAAAGAGCTTACCTGAAAAGATTGGAGAAGCTGGAGTTTGTCCCCCTTAGAGAAGAGTAGGTTGAGGGGAGATTTGACAGGTGTTCAAAATTGTGAACTGGACAGAAGAGATGGGGCGAAAAGAGTCGAGATCCAGAGGACCCCATTTGAGTTCGTTGACAAAAGGATCAATGGTGACATGAGGAAGAAGCTTTTCTTTTAATGCAGGGAGTTGTAATGATCTGGAATGCACTGTCTGAAAGGCTGGTGAAGGCTGATTCCATTGTGGGCTTTCAAAATGGATTTGGATTAGCACCAGAAGCACCCGACACTTGCCGGGCTGCAGAGAAAAGGTGGTGGAGTGGGACTGGCGAAATTGCTTTTGCTGGGAGCTCACACAGCCCTGATGGCCCGAATGTCCTCTCTTTGCTGAAACCACGTGGCTTTTAATATGTGGCTTTGTGTCAAATTTCTGTTTGTTAATTCCATTGTGAGACAACTTGCAAAGAATGGGGAGAGATGTGAAGGGGAAGTGATTAATGGACAACAGTTTACTTTCCAAACATCAATAAAGATAAAAATGCCCAAATTCTTCATAGAATCCCCACGGTGCAGAAAGAGGACATTCGGCCCATCGAGCCTGCACCGACCACAATCCCACCCAGGCCCTATCCCCGTCACCCCACGTATTTACTCTGTTAGCTCCCCTGACTCTAAGGGACAATTTAGCTTGGCCAATCCACCTAACCCGCACATCTTTGGACTGTGCGAGGGGCGGCACGGTGGCACAGTGGGTTAGCATTGCTGCCTCACAGCGCCAGGGACCCGGGTTCGATTCCCAGCTTGGGTCACTGTCTGTGTGGAGTCTGCACATTCTCTCCGTGGGTTTCCTCCGGCTGCTGCGATTTCCTCCCACAGTCCAAAGATGTGCGAATTAGGTGGATTGGCCATGCTAAATTGCCCCCTTAGTGTCAGGGGGACTAGTTAGGGTAAATGCATGGGGTTGTGGGGATTGGGCCTGGTTGGGATTGTGGTCGGTGCAGACTCGATGGGCCGAATGGCCTCCTGATTTGATTTGATTTATTATTGTCACATGTATTAACATACAGTGAAAAGTATTGTTTCTTGCGGGCTACACAGACAAAGCATACCGTTCATAGAGAAGGAACTGAGAGTGCGCAGAATGTAGTGTTACAGTCATAGCTAGGGTGTAGAGAAAGATCAACTTAATGCGAGGTAGGTCCGTTCAAAAGTCTGATGGCAGCAGGGAAGAAGCTGTTCTTGAGTCGGTTGGTACGTGACCTTAGACTTTTGTATCTTTCCATTCTGTACTGTTGGATTCTATGACACCGGAGCTCCCGGAGGAAACCCACGCAGACACGGGGAGAATGTGCAGACTCTGTACAGACAGTGACCCAAGCCGGGAATCGAACCCGGGTCCCTGGCGCTGTGAGGCAGCAGTGCCGCCCTAAACACGTACCCAGGCTAAACCGCCACTCCTAATCACCTAATTAAATGTATTTTTGTACAGACAGACTTGACTCTATGGATGCAAGAAGAATTTCAATGTTCCTTCTGGAGATTGCATGCAGTTTATTGTATATAAAAAGGACTGTTGGGAGGCTCAGTAATTGGAGTTTTATTTATTACATAGATAGCTCAGAAGAGCTGTGGTTAGATATGAAAATAATTGCTATTCTGAACTTTGAGCAACCCATTTTACTTCCAGTAGCTCCTCGTAACTTTCTCCTTTGCGTTTCAACTGGCTGTTTCTGTCAATAAACTGTTTCTTTTGGGGGAAATGTATTATTCAGTAATCATACATGCCCGGAGTTTTAAAAAACAAAATTATGCACACCCTGTGCCTGCGAATCCAGGAAAATAATTAACAGCAAACAAACAAATAACACTTCAAAAATAGACTCAGGGTCCCAAGATGTGGAGCTGGTATTATTGCCAAACCCTTAGTGAGCCCAGAGTCGTGCAACTGTTATGAAGCTTATTTGTTAGGGGAAATTTACATTCCCAGCGCAAAGCAAATATTAAAAGTCTTCAGCTGACGGTAAGGAATTTAACTTGAGATTTGTGTCTGCGAAATGTATTTTGCTTTTTGGATATTGCACTGGCTCGACGTGCTGGTTAGGTGCATTGGCCATGCTAAATTCTTCCTCAGTGTACCCGAACAGTGGTTAGCACTGCTGCCTCACAGCGCCAGGGGCACAGGGTTCGATTCCCGGCTTGGGTCACTCTCTGTGCGGAGTCTGCACGTTCTCCCCGTGTCTGCGTGGGTTTCCTCCGGGTGCTCCAGTTTCCTCCCACAGTCCGAAGATGTGCTGGTTAGGTGCATTGGCCATGCTAAATTCTCCCTCAGTGTACCCGAACAGGCGACGGAGTGTGGCGACTGGGGGATTTTCACAATAACTTAATTGCAGTGTTAATGTAAGCCGACTTGTGACAAATAATAAATAAACTAACTCGCCGCTTGTAATGTTTTCCTTTCATTGGCGTACCTGGCACGGCTGACTATGAAAAGAAACCTCACTTGCATACGAGTGGGACATAGACTATTTTTGCACCTTTACTGTTTCGAGGGTGCACAAAACTTGCAGAAGTTGAGCTTGCTGCCAAGTTATGTGCAACTCAGTCCGTCTAGCTGAGCTCCGCAGGCTCTCATTATGGGCAAGAACAGGACAGCTGGGGACCTGAAATGCTTTGCCAATTGATGTCAGAGAGATCACTGACTGATCTTCACACTTGCCTCTCCTGGCTGGCCTGCACTAACGTGGACCCATCCAAGATGCTTCTTTGACAGCACTTGCCGAACCCACGACCTCTTTAGGTGAACCAGGGTAGCAGATGCATGGACGCACCACCACTTGCAAGTTCCCCTCCAAGCGACACACCATCCTGGCTTGGAAATATAGCGCCATTCCTCCACTGTCGCTGGGTCAAAATCCTGGAACTCCCTTGCCAACAGCACTGTGGGTGTACCTACCTCAGATGTGCTGCAGCTCATCAAGAAAGTGGTTGACCACCAACTTAGTCCCTGCAGTGCAAAGGAGATCATTTGACCGATCGAGTCTGCACCAACGCCCCAACAGAGCATCTGACCGCTGTGAGGCGGCGGTGCTGACCACTGTGAGGCAGCGGTGCTGACCGCTGTGAGGCAGCAGTGCTGACCGCTGTGCCTACAAGCCAAATTCACTCAGTACAACATATGGATTCTCATGTGCTATGCTTTTGTTTCTGAATTGCCAGGCGGTCAGGTTTGGTTACACTCTGGTTATTATTGTATTATCTGTATTGGTTTGATAGACCAGAGTTATACTGCTGATAACTGTGTTTTTGCAGAGCCAATCTGAACACTGGTTACGCTTTTATATTTGGAAACTGCCGATAAGATCACTGTTTATTTAGTAGAAAAATGGAAGTTCCAAAACGTTCGACAGAAAGCAGTTTTGGTCGTTTTTAATATTAAAGACACGGAGTCACTGGGATAGGGTCGGAGTGGGCCTGGGAAAGATGTTCTTTTGGAGAGGCGGTGTACACTCGATGGGCCAAATGGCCTCCTTCTGCACTGTGGGTCATGAACGGAGCCCAGTCCATCACTCAAACCAGCCTCCCATCCATTGACTCTGTCTACACTTCCCGCTGCCTCGGAAAAGCAGCCAGCATAATTAAGGGCCCCACACACCCCGGACATTCTCTCTTCCACCTTCTTCCGTTGGGAAAAGGACACAAAAGTCCGAGAACATGTACCAACCCAGTCAAGAACAGCTTCTTCCCTGCTGCCGTCAGACTTTTGAAAGGACCTACCTCACATTAAGTTGATCTTTCTCTACACCCTCGCTATGACTGTAACGCTACATTCTGCACTCTCTCCTTTCCTTCTCTATGATTGGTATGCTTTGACTGTATAGCGCGCAAGGAACAATACTTTCCACTGTATACTAATACATGGATAATAATAAATCAAATCAAATAGGGATTTTATGGTAATATTAAAGCCAACTGCTCCTCAGCCCCTGTTTCCAGGGCACTGACTTCACATCGAGGATTCATTGAGCAATTTAAGTTGAATGTTCCTTCATGGCAATGCAGATGGTTTAGTTGACGGGGTGTCTTCTGAATCCTGGGAAGATTTTTATTTGGCGCAGCTTGTAGACACAGCAGACCCATTCCCAATGTCTCTTGCTACTGTGTGCTGATTAGATTCTCAAAGTGGACTTGCTCAGGGCAGGAAGGGTTACACAGCTAGCAGAAACCAGTCGCAGTGTAATAACTGCGGTCCCCAGCCATCCCGGTGGGGTTCACTCACTAACTCTCCCACTGTAGCCATGGCAAATGGGCTTTCTCTATGAATTAGTGTTTGCTGTTTACACACTCAGATTTTATCGAGAAGCAGCAGGGTTGTCTGCGTTTTGCCCGTCAGGTGTTCTCTACATGGACCTGAAGCCTGACTACACCACGCCGTGATCACTCCTCAAACCAGCTGTTACCTCGAGAGGTCTACTGGGCACGCCGTCCTTCAGATTCCCCTCGGTGTGTGTCCTTGTCTGTATGTGTGTCATCAATCTGAGGGTGTGATTGAGAGTCCATGCATGTGTGTGTGTGTTTGTGTATATAAGTGTGGGTGTGTACGAGTGTGTGCGTGTATGAGTGTTTGCGTGTGCGTGTTTGCGTGTACAAGTGTGCGTGTTTGCGTGTATGAGTGTGCGTGTGTGCGTGTTTGCGTGTACGAGTGTTTGCATGTACGGGTGTTTGCGTGTACAGGTGTGTGCGTGTTTGTGTGTACGAGTGTGCATGTTTGCGTGTACGAGTGTGCGTGTTTGTGTGTACGAGTGTGTGCGTGTTTGTGTGTACGGGTGTGTGCGTGTTTGTGTGTACGGGTGTGTGCGTGTTTGTGTGTACGGGTGTGTGCGTGTTTGTGTGTACGGGTGTGTGCGTGTTTGTGTGTACGAGTGCGCTTATGTGTGTGTGTATATTTGTGTGCGTGAGAGTGTGAGTGTAATCCAAGTTTGATTGCTCCATTCAGGTTTATTTTATGCGGTAGACTCCAATCCTCAGCCCTGACCTCGCAGCCTCAATATTGGCCAAGGCACCAGGGGGCGCTTTCCTGCTCTTGCAAATATTGCCACTGCGACGCTTCCGCGCACCTGAGAGGGGCGAATTCGCCTCGTTTCAACACCTCATCCGAAAACAACGTGAAACTTCTCCTTTTCTCAATCAGCGGGGCGAGCAGTTTAAGCACCGTGAAGCTTTACTACGAATTCGGCAGCGTAAACCCTCTGCCGGAGAGGTCGGCCCTCAGCCTCAGTGTAGATGCTGACCCCATGTCCGTGGATGAGGAGAAACGCTAATGAAGAAGAGCGGGTTGGGGGGTGGTGGGCGGGGCGGGGGGGTGGTGTTGGTGTTGTTGCTGAGCACGGATCTTTGGAAGACACTGAAGGTGACGATACGGTGAGACAATCCAGCTGGAAACATTCTGGGAGTGTTTGGAAATCTGGGATCGGGGCTATGTGGGGAGTGGATCTTGTGAATTGGATGCTGAGTGTGAAATCTTCGAGAGGAATTCAGTGACCACTTAGGTTGAATGTCAGATAGAGGCTGAGAGTGGACAACACCGTCACTGAAGACGTCACACTGGCAACTAGGGCTGGGGCCCTTCTGAAGCTGCCCCTTCAGGTAACGATGAAGCCAACCGCAGACAGACGGGCAGAATGGAGGCAGAGAGTCACAGGGCTCGGAGGACACTGAGGAAAAGAGGGTGTAAATAGGATGATGCTTGGTGAGACCAGCAAGGACCGGGAGGGTTTTGAGGGAGTGGGGTGTGGGGGTTTTTTATTCATTCATGGGATATGGGCGTTGCTGGCTGGAGAGCATTTATTGCCCATCCCTAGTCACAGAATCCCTACAGTGCAGAAGGAGGCCATTCAGCCCATCGTGTCAGCACCGGTCCCACCCAAGCCCTATCCCCGTAACCCAACATATTTACCCTGCTAATCTCCCTGACACTAGGGTCATTTTAGCACGGCCAATCAACCAAACCTGCACATCTTTGGACTGTGGGAGGAAACCGGAGCACCCGGTGGAAACCCATGCAGACACGGGGAAAACGTGCAGACTCCGCACAGACGGTGACCCGAGGCTGGAATTGAACCCGGGTCCCTGGCGCTGTGAGGAAGCAGTGCTAACCACTGCCACCCTGCCGCCCTTGAACTGAGCTCCCTCGGCCATTTCAGGGTGCAGTTGAGAGTCAACCACATTGCTGTGGCTCTGGAGTCACATGTCGGCCAGACCGGGTAAAGACGGCAGATTTCCTTCCCTAAAGGGCATTAATGAACCAGATGGGTTTTTCCGACAATCGGCAATGGTTTCATGGTCATCAGTAGATTCTTAATTCCAGATATTTTTTTATTATTGTGTTCAAATTCCACCATCTGCTGTGCCGGGATTCGAACCCGGTTCCCCAGAACATAAGCTGATTTTCCGGATTAATAGTCTAGTAATACTACCACTGGGCCATCGCTTCTTCCTCTAAGTGATGGATGGAAGGCATGTGCCTGAAGAATGGGGTCCCTACATGTGGGCAGTTGCGACAGCGGAAAGAGGAACTCCTCCTGTTTCAGGTCATTGGCTTCCATTGGATAGGCCTTTGATGATGCACAGCTACAGTGGCTTTCCGTCGCTTTCTGCAGCATGGCTGACCGGGAAACTCTCCTGTCTTACTGCCTGGAAAGATTGTCGGGCTGATAAACCAATGCACTCCTCATCGGCCAGGGCCACCCAAGTCCTGGAGTGAGATTTGAACCCGGAACCTTTGACCCAGAGGCAAGGGGGCGACCCACTGCGCCACAAGGCCTTCCGCGAAAGAGGAACTACCTGGACCTCTTTCTTCAAGTGGGCCTGTCCACCACTTGTAATTTGTCCAATTGATGCCCTTGCTCATTTACCTGCTGGAAGCCATTTTATTGCCGTCGTATCTCCCTCACGTTGCAGGTACTGTTGGTCCGGCCTAGCCATGCGAGGCACTTGCTGTGCACACTGCTTGGAACTGATGGTTATTCCTCTCGGCAGCTGCAGAAAAGACAAATGTCTCGGATCACTTTGTGCTAACCCGGCAATCAATATCCCCGGATCTTTCCAGGTTTAGTAGGAAAAACAGCACATCGCCTCGGTCGGAGAAACGGAATAGCCGCTTGGCAGCGGAGGGGGATGAGTTGACAGCCTATTATTGTCTTTGCAGTTCACCGTCTCAAACTTTTGTTTTAATTAACTCTGAGAACGACTTGTCATTTGGGCTTGGAAAATAGTCATTCTAATTGGGTGTTTTCTTTATCTCCCTCCCTGTTCTCTTTTTTAAACAAAGCAATTTAAACATCGCTTTCTGGCTCACTGAAGCACTCTTTGTTGTGTTTTTTGTGTAGCCCCGTTCAGCTACTGAGCACCTATCTGTGCAACCAGTGGAAATGGAAACCTTGGGCAAGCAGTCACGGCTCTGTCGAGATGCAGGTTCGACATTCTGGGCGTTGGAGCCCTCGGCCTATGATTTAGGCTCAAGGGCCATTTTCAGGCCCAGGTTTGTTGCCGTGTGATGGCTCGTCGGGCTTTCATAGAATCGTAGAATCCCTACAGTGCAGAAGGAGGCCATTCAAGTCTGCACCGACCACAATCCCACCTAGGCCCTATTCCCGTAACCCCACATATTTACCCATCTAATCTCCCTTGACACTAGGGGCAATTTAGCATGGCCAATCAACCTAACCCGCACATCTTTGGAGTGTGGGAGGAAATTGGAGCACCCGGAGAAAACCCACGCAGACACAGGAAGAACGTGCAAACTCCACACAGACAGTGCCCCAAGCCGGGAATCGAACCCGGGTCCCTGGCACTGTGAGGCAGCAGTGCTAACCACTGTGCCACCGTGCTGCCCCATGTCCTCGTTTGTTGACGTCCTCAGCTGGACAGGCCTCGGGATCAGTAATGGGTCTATTTCCCCATTGCCAGTGCTCCCCAGTTAAGCTCTGAGGGGTGTTCTGAGGTTTTACTCAGAGCAGGCTATGGTGGCAGCGAGATGGTCATGAGTCTTCTGGATTTGGTAAACCATTCTCATCCTTCATGACCTGTAAAGCAGGTCACCGTGCTGCCGCACACTGCTGCCTCACAGCGCCAGGGACCCGGGTTCGATTCCCAGCTTGGGTCACTGTCTGTCTGGAGTTTGCATGTTCTCCTCATGTCTGCGTGGGTTTCCTCCGGGTGCTCCGGTTTCCTCCCACACTCCAGAGATGTGCGGGTTCGGGGGATTGGCCATGCTAAATTGCCCCTTGGTGTGCCAAGGCGTGTAGTTTGGGTGGATTGGCTAAATTGCTCCTTTGGTGTTTCAAGATGTGTAGGTTAGGCTGATTAGTGGTGTAAATACATGGGGTTACAGGGATAGGGCCTTGTTGGAGTGCTCTGTCGGAGAGTTGGGTGCAGACTTGATTGGCAGAATGGCCGCCTTCTGCACTGTAGGGATTCTATATAAACAAAGGGGAGGGGCGGTTTACTAATTACTTAAGCTTTGAGTCAACAGTCAGGCTTAACCAGTCAAGCACACTGAGCATGGATCAGTTACCAGACTCTCATAATCAAACACTGAACAATTGAACACCGAGGTTGTGCAAGATGCTATATAAATACAAACCTTTCTTTTTCTCTTCTTAACAACACATGACGTGTTTCATTTTAAAAAGACAAAGAACTTTGAGTTATTTACAACGAGTTGTCTGGGTGGGGGGCAAGAGGGACAGCTAAATAATCACCAAATCATATATTCATAGAATCCTTACTGTGCAGAAGGAGGCCATTCAGCCCATCATGTTTGCACCGACTCTCTGCCCGAGCATCTTCCTCAGGCCCTAACTCTGTAACCACACATATTTACCCAACTAATCCCCCTAACCTTCACATTTTTGGACGCCGAGGGAGAATTTAGCATGGCCAATCCACCTAACCCGCACATCTTTGGACTGTGGTAGGAAACAGGAGCAGCCAGAGGAAACCCACACGCAGACATGGGGAGAACGTGCAAACTCCACACAGACAGTGACCCAAGGCCGGAATTGAACCCGGGCCCCTGTGAAGCAGCAGTGCTAACCACTGTGCCACCATGCTGCCCTCAATATCTCAGTGGAGTGCTTCAGCAGGGTGTCTGATTTGCATATTTTAGGGCCCTAATGACATCTGGGACGTCCAATGCCCTGAGTTTGGCAGTGCAACCAATGGCTAGGCAGATTGGGAGAAGCCTGGGGCGGCACAGTAGCACAGTGGGTTAGCACTGCTGCTTCACAGCTCCAGGGACCTGGGTTCGAATCCCGGCTTGGGTCTGTGTGGAGTTTGCACATTCTCCCCGTGTCTGCGTGGGTTTCCTCCGGGTGCTCCGGTTTCCTCCCACAGTCCAAAGATGTGCGGGCTAGGTTGATTGGCCATTCTAAATTGCCCCTTAGTGTCCCGGGATGCATAGGATAGAGGGGTTAGTGGGTAAATATGTAGGGATATGTGGATAGGGCCTGGGTGGGATTGTGGTTGGTGCAGACTCGATGGGCCGAATGGCCTCTTTCTGCACTGTAGGGATTCTATGATTCTGTCTCGGGGTTAATTTGGTCTCCTCTGTGCCCGTTTTCCACCAGAGAAACGGGTGCAATTTGCACTGACCGTTACACCGTGTCAGCTCCAAGATTAATCACCATCTCCCAATGGACTTGTCTTGAAATTTTTGGGACTGCTGTATGTGAACGCCACGTTGGAATTTTCCATTCTGATTATTACCTCCTGTGTGGTCCAGATTTGCGACTCTCGCAGAATGTCACTTCTGGCAGACTGATGGATGAAGGCAACAAGGTGTTGTCAAACTGGTATGGCTGCACTTCAGAAGGCAAAGATCTTTTCCATTCATTCCTTTGTGTTTTTCTGTTGGAACAGAGATTCAGAACCGGATGCCAGTTTGCTAATTCCAGTCTTTGGAACATTGCTGGTGCTTTAACGTTTTTCTCTGCCTAGCAACACAGGATGTGTTAAACTGCGTTAAACTGATCAACATGATGTTGATTTGGGAATCGGGACAAAGTTGCATTTTTTTTTCTTGCACAAACAATTTGGGCCGAATGGCCTATTTCTTGTGCTGTAAATTCTGGCTAATCTTGTATACAGTTGTTCCTGGTGCATTGAAAACTTCTCTTGGTTAATTCATTCGTTGGATGTGAGCATCACTTGTAAGACCATTACTTATTGTCCACCCCAATTTCCCTTGAGTAGAAGGGGATAAGCGTTCTTCTTGAAGCGCTGCTCGAAGTGGAGAGGATGTTTCGACTAGTAAGGAAAGCTAGAACCAGAGGGCACAACCTCAGGCTAAAGGGATGATACTTTAGAACAGAGATGAGGAGGAATTTCTTCAGCCAGAGAGTGGTGAATCTGTGGAACTCTTTGCCGCAGAAGGCTGTGGAGGCCAGGTCATTGAGTGTCCTTAAGACAGAGATAGATAAGTTCTTAATTAATAAGATTCGGGGTTATGGGGAAAAGACCGAAGAATGGGGGTGAGAAAAATATCAGCCATGATTGGATGGTGGAGCAGACTCGATGGGCCGAGTGGCCTAATTCTGTTCCTATGTCTTATGTTCATGTGCTTTAGGTACGCCCGCAGCGCCATTAGGAAGGGGGTGTGCCAGGATTGATTCAGTGATGGGGACAGAACGGTGATATGGTTTCGAATCAGGAGTCTGGGGTGTGACTTCAAGGTGGTGTTCCAATATGTCTGCTGCCCTTGCCCTCCTTGGTGCCAGAGGTCGTGGGTTTGGAAGGTGCTGTTGAAGGAGCCTTGGTGAGTTGCTGCAGTGCATCTTGCAGATGGTACACACTGCTGCCACTGTGTCTCAGAGGTGGAGGGAGTGAATGTTTAAGGTGGTGGATGGGGTGTGAACAACAGGGTCGCTATGTTCTCAATGGCGTTGAACTTGGTGTTGAATATGCGATAACACAGTTAGAATTGTGCAGAAACCTAGTGTCATAATTTCAAGCAGCCTGTTTTTGTGTTGTAGACACGGTGGCACAGTGGTTAGCACTGCTGCCTCACAGCGCCAGGGACCTGGGTTCGATTCCTGGCTTGGATCACTGTCTGTGCGGAGTCTGCACATTCTCCCCGTGTCTGCGTGGGTTTCCTCCGGTTTCCTCCCACAGTCTGAAAGACGTGCTGGTTAGGGTGCATTGGCCGTACTAAATTCTCCCTCCGTGTACCCAAACAGGTGCTGGAGTGTGGCGACTGGGGGACTTTCATAGTAACTTCATTGCGGTGTTAATGTAAGCTGACTTATGACACTAATAAATAAATTTATGGCCTAGTGAGTACGAGCAGGTGACTTGACCGTGAGGGTTTTATTAAGGTCGAAGCAACTGCTGTTCACGCTGACTTATTTCTTTATTCTTTCAGGGGATCTGGCTGCCATTGGGCAGCATTCGTTGCCCAATTCTAATTGCCCTTGAACTGAGTGGCTTGCTGGGCCACTGCAGAGGGCAGTTTGGAGCCAACCTAATTACTGTGGGTCTGGAGTCACATGTAGGCCATTAAGGTGGTGACGTAGTGGGTGGTTGGTGGTGGCATAGTGATTTTATTTTAATCCAAATACCCGGTGTCGTGCTTCGGGAACCCGGGTTCAAATCCCACCACAGCTGATGGCAAAATGTAAAATTCAATAAATATCTGGAATTAAAATTTAACGATGACCATTGCCATAAAACCCATCTAGTTCACCAATGTCCTTCAGGGAAGGAAATCTGCCGTTCTCTCCTGGTCTGGCCTACATGGTTCTCCAGATCCACAGCGATGTGGAGGCCTCTTAAATGCCTCCTGAAATGACCTAACAAGCCAATTAGGGATGGGCAATAAATGCTCCCTCAACCAACGATGCTCACCTCCCATGAACACATAAAAAGAAAATTGATTCCACACCAGCTGTTGCAGTTAAAACTCTGAACAGCAGCCTTCTTTGCTGGAGAGAGTTCACTGGCTTAGTTCACAGTCAGCACTCCTTCAACCTAGCAGTGTCCCAGCTATCCCCATTCATTACTGGTTAGAAACTGGGCTACCCCAATATCTCTCCAGCCTCTAAACCTGAGTACTAACTATGGATGTCTTAAAACCATGCCCTCTGAGTTCTGCCAACCCAACATGGGTAAAGTAAATTTTATTTATTAGTCACAAGTAAGGCTTACATTAACACTGCAATGAAGTTACTGTGAAATTCCCCTAGTCGCCCCATTCTGGCACCTGTTTGGGTCAATGCACCTAACCAGCACGTCTTTCAGAATGTGGGAGGAAACCGGAGCACCCGGAGAAACTCATGCAGACGCGGGGAGACTGCAAACTCCACACAGACAGTGACCCAAGCTGGGAATCGAACCTGGGTCCCTGCCACTGTGAGGCAGCAGTGCTAACCACTGTGTCACTGTGCTGCCCAGCATGGATCAGGAGTTGAACAGCACAGACCTGGGGATCACACCAGGGGTCCTCTTATTTGTCTGGATGTTTGACCTTCCCAATGGGTATTGCAGCTCCTAACTGGGCCATTGGCAACCCACTAGTTCGACGCAATTGACTTCAAGAGAATGTGCACTTGTTCCAAAGCTACCAGCTCAGAATTCAAGTGGATCATCGAATAACAGGCGGGACTGGAGACCATTCAACCCAATGTGCTTGAGTCATCCCCTTGGTGGAGCTATCCATTAGTTGCAATCACCATGCCCCCCCCCCCCCCCCGCCGAGTGTACTTTCTCCAAGATGTGGAGATGCCAGCGTTGGACTAGGGTAGGCACAGTAAGAAGAAGCTAGCGCAAGCTTTCGGAGCGCTGCCCCTTCATCAGGTTCACCAGGCTCCTTCACTCACCTGATGAAGGAGCAGCGCTCCGAAAGCTGGTGCTACCAAAGAAACCTGTTGGACTTTAACCTGGTGTTATGAGACTACTTACTGTTCTTTCTCCAAAGCCTTGTATATTAGAATCATAGAGGTTTACAGCATGGAAACAGGCCCTTCGGCCCAACATGCTGCCCAGTTTTCAACCACTAACCTAGTCCCAACTGCCCGCATTTGGCCCATATCCCAAATAGATTGTTCCATCTTCAAGAATGTATCCCATTTCCTTGTACTGGACAGTCTAATCCTACTGCATGGAATTCCAGGTACAAATGCTGCTCCAGGCATCTATGAAGCCTCAGGTTTACATAGTGGCAGCAGCACGGTTCTGGGTCTCTCAGCAGTTTTGTGTTTTGAATTATTCAGTGACTGGTTGAACAGGCAATGAAAGTCACATCTTCAGCACGGGTATTTTTATCTCCGGTTTGTAGAATTTTAGATTCAACTGAAATTGCCAACTCAGTACAACATTTTTCCTCCAACTGATTTCCGTATTAAAGTTGCCGGAATTGCTTCAGGTTGTAAGCTGGGTTGGGAAAAGGGAGTCGATTTGTCCAACATAAATAGGGCTGTGTGTTTGGAAAGAAGCATTGTCTGCCTATGGTTATGTGCGACCGCCTTCCCTATTGTTTAAAGATCACATTATTTGAGTAAAACTGACTCCATCTGCTTCAAAAACAGCACCGTGTCTTATTATTGAAAGGTATCTGCTGTACAAGATCCGATTCTTCAGGCGAGAGGGTGTCACGGTGATTAGGTCGGCGCTTGTTGGAGGTTTAAGTCCGTTTTGTACTAATTAAACCCCAGTATGGCTTTTTATTCATTCTCGGGATGTGGGAGTGGGCAGCAAGTCCAGCACTTATTGCCCATCCCTAACTGAGTGGCTTGCTCGGCCATTTGAGGGTCAAGCACATTGCAAACAGATTTCCGTCCCCCCACAGATATTAGTGAACCTGGTGGGTTTTTAACAACAATCTGCCTTCTTACTCCAGATTTATATCATTGACTGAATCGAAATTCCCTAGCTGCCGTGGTGGGATTTGAACACCGGTCTCTGGATTGCAACTCCATGACATAACCCGCTAATTCTACAGTTCACTCTGTTATCCGGTACACATAAGCTCCTCCACTTTTTAACCTCAAGCTGTCTGGATATGGGGAAGTGGGAAAATCTCCCTACAGGAAACCAACCCTCCTTGCAGCTTGCTCAGTCGGTCGGTTTGGAGACTCTTGAGCACGGGGATGAGTTTGCCAACAGGTCAGGAACCTGGAGAAGTGAAAGATCTGAAACATTGGAGCCCTGACCACAAAGCGACACTTGGGGAGTATTGAGTTCGGACACGGTTACCTGGCAACGCTTATACAATCCAACGAAAACATGTAAACATAGGCTTCTTCTGGGTAATTGCATCAAGGAATATGGATCAAGGATAGGAAAACATGCATGAGATACAGATCAGCCGTGCGAAGGGGATGGTGTATAAAGTAGGGAAATCTTGCTACAGGCCATTGTTGAGAGTGCATCTAAGGTAGTACTATGTACCCTTTTGGTCTCCTTACTGATGGAGAGATGTCTCTGCATTGGAAGCAATCCAGAGAAGGTTCATCAGGCTAACTGCTGGGATGAATGGGGTTGTCTTCTGAGGATTGGCTGAGCAAGTTGTGCCCGTACTCACTGGAGTTTGGGAGAATGAGAGGTGATCTTTGGCGGCACGGTGGTTAGCACTGCTACCCCACAGCGCCAGGGACCGGGGTTCAATTCCGGCCTTGCGTCACTGTCTGTGTGGAGTCTGCACGTTCTCCCCATGTCTGCATGGATTTCCTCCGGGTGCTCCGGTTTCCTCCCACAGTCCAAAGATGTGCGGGTTACGTGGATTGGTCGTGTAAATTGACCCTAGTGTCAGGGGATTAGCAGGATAAATGCATGGGGCTAGGGGAATAGGGCCTGGGTGGGATTGTGGTTGGTACAGACTTGATGGGCCGAATGGCCTCCTTCTGTACTGTAGGGGTTCTATGATTCTACCTTATTGACGTGTAAGATTCTGAGTGGGTCCTTGATCGGGTGGATGCTGAGAGGATGTTTGCCCTCATGACGGAATCTAAAACCCGGGGGCACGGTTTATAAATAAGGGTTGAAGAGGAATTTCTTCTCTCGCAGGGTTGCTAGTATTTGGAATTTGCTTCCCCAGAAAGCAGTGAAGGCTGGGCTGAATATTCAAGGCTGGATTAGACAGGTTTGTGATTGATGAGGGTGTCGAGGGGTATTGGGGGTGAGGGTAGGGACGAAGATGCAGGGGGGCAGGCAGGCAAGTAGAGTTAAGGCCACAGCCATGACCTTATTGAATGGATCAATGGCCCTGATGGGCCAAATGGCCTCCTCCTGTTGATATTTCTCCTGATTTTGTGATCTAATTTCATACCCAGTGGTGTTTAGGAGAATGAACGATGATCTTATTGAAGTGTATAAGATATCGAGGGGATTGGATCTGGTGGGTGCTGGGAGGATTTTCCGTTTGTTGTGGGGAAGCAAGACCTTGGAGACTTAGTTTCAGAGTAAGAGTTCATACAGGTATTTAGATTGTTTTTCTCTGCGTCATTAGAGTGTGGGGTTCTGTTCCCCAGAAGGTAGTGGAGGTTGTGTCGTTATTTTTACTCTAAGCACAGTTTAGACAGATTTTTGCTAGACAACAGAATTGGACATTATGGGGACAGGTAGCAAAGTAGAGTTGAGATAACAGCCAAGATCTTATTGAATAGTGGAGCAGGCTCAAAGCACTGAACAGCCACTCCTACTCTCATGTTCCAATGGCAGATCAGTATGGAGGGGCTGAATGGCCTCCTCCTTGCTGCAGTGTTTCTTTCCACTCTTCTCCCCGTGGAAGCGCTTGGGATTTCTTCTTAGCTGTCCACGCGTGGTGACTAAAACGGTGGCACAGTGGTTAGCACTGCTGCCTCACAATGTCAGGATCAATTCTGGCCTTGGGTCTGTGTGGAGTTTGCACATTCTCCCTGTGTCTGCATGGGTTTCCTCCGGGTGCTCCAGTTTCCTCCCACACTCCAAAGATGTGCAGATCAGATGGATTGGCTAGGCGAAATTGTCCCTTAGGGTCCAAGGATGTGTAGGTTAGGGGATAAACGTGCGGAGTTACAGAGAGAGAGAGCAGGGGGAGTTGGCCTGGGCAAGATGCTCTGTCGGAGAGTTGGTGCAGACTCGATGAGCCGAATGGCCATCTCCCGCACTGTAGGGATTCTGTGATCCTAAAACAGCATCATCACTCCATAGAGTGGCAGACATCATTCAAATTTGACCATATTTCATCGACTATCTAATCCAGCTCAACACAGAACTTATACCAGGGTCGGAGCAAAGATTAAAAAAACAATCTTATAGTTTACACATTGTGATGAACTCATTCTGGAAGTTTACCTGGGAATAATTACAACGGAAGAATAGAGTTTACATTCAAAAGAGCCCCAGGTACAAATGCTCTTAATTACATCAGACCAGGAATCAGCCCAGGGCAACGCATTCACATTATAGCCGTGTTCTCATTTTCCTGATTCCGGTTGTGGTATTGTTTTAATCTTTTCTGCGGTTAATACAATAAATTACCACGTGGCATTACTTTGATTCGAATCAGCAAAGAGGATTAAGCAATTGTTTTTTTCCTCGATGTTAAAACGCAGCGTCAGTCCTGCGGGAGCAAACCCAAATAAAACTGCCATAAAGACGGAAAACGCCGGAAGCGCTCAGCAGGTGAGACGGGCACGGTGGCACAGCGGTTGGCACTGCTGCCTCACGGCGCCAGGGTCCCGGGTTCGATTCCCGGCTCGGGTCACCACTGTCTGTGTGGAGTTTGCACGTTCTCCCCGTGTCTGCGTGGGTTTCCTCCGGGTGCTCCGGTTTCCTCCCACAGTCCAAAAGATGCGCTGGCCGTGCTAAATTCTCCCTCAGTGTACAAACAGGCGCTGGAGTGTGGCGACTAGGGGATTTTCACAGCAACTTCATTGCAGTGTTAATGTAAGCCCGCTTGTGACAATAATGAATAAAATAAGTAGCGTCTGCAGAGAGAGAGCGTTAGCTGTCATTTCGGGTACATAACGTAAGAACTAGGAGCAGGAGTAGGCCATCTGGCCCCTCGAGCCTGCTCCGCCATTCAATAAGATCATGGCTGATCTTTTTGTGGACTCAGCTCCACTTACCCGCCCGCTCACCATAACCCCTAATTCCTTTACTGTTCCAAAATTTATCTATCCTTGCCTTAAAAACATTCAGTGAGGCAGCCTCAACTGCTTCACTGGGCAGGGAATTCCACAGATTCACTACCCTTTGGGTGAAGAGGTTCTTCCTCAACTCATTCCTAAATCTGCTCCCCCTTATTTTGAGGCCATGCCCCCTAGTTCTAGTTTCACCCGCCAGTGGAAACAACTTCCCTGCTTCTATCTTATCTATTCCCTTCATCATCTTATATGTTTCTGTAAGATTTCTCCTCATCCTTCTGAATTCCAAAAAGCTTGATGTCCTTTCCTCAGGAGATTGAATCCGATTGCCGTTTTGTTTTTCCCGTTCACTGATTGAGTGAAAACTAGGACTATGACACATGAGCGTACAAAATTCTTGGGCAAGTAAAGAGCAGCTTGTCCATCAAACCCGCCTGGCATGACGTAATGGCAGGGGCATCGTAATTAAACATTCGCCATTCCATAGCCAAGTAACCTGCCGGGAGAGACGGAGAAAATTGATCGATAAAAGCCCAGAAACAGTGAACCAAAATCGCTGGTTAAAATTCCTGTTTTTCCCTCGCACCCCCCAACTGCCCTATCCCCGGGGGTAAGGGCGGCAGGGGTAGCACAGTGGTTAGCACTGCTGCCTCACAGTGCCAGGGATCTGGGTTCAGTTCTGACCTCGGGTCACTGTCTGTGTGGCGTTGGAACATTCCCCCCCGTGTCTGCGTGGGTTTCCTCCGGGTGCTCCGGTTTCCTCCCGCAGTCCAAAGATGTGCGGGTTAGGTTGATTGGCCATGCTAAATTGGCCCTAGTGTCGGGGGGATTAGTAGCTTAAAAATGTGGCGTTACGGGGATAGGGTCTGGGTGGGATTGTGGTCGGTGCAGACTCGATGGGCCGAATGGTCTCCTTCTGCACCGTAGGGATTCTATGATAACAGGAAGGTGATCACATGGGAAAGACATCTAGTGTATCTGAAGGAATTAACCCACCGGCTGCTTTTAGAGTTTTTAATGCGTGATGGGGTGAATATATACGCCGTCGCTGGCTACATTTCAATTCACCTCATTCAGTGGTCACCAAACAGCAGTGTCAACCCGACTCTCAACAACTTGTACGTACGTAGGGCCTATAATGCCATCAAACAAGGAATAGAAGACTATGCTGATTAGTTGAGATGGAGGTAAGGGTGGGAGGATGCTTGTGTGGAGCAGAAACACTGGCATGGATCGGTTGGGCTGAATGGCCTGTTTCTGTGCTGTAAATTCAATGTAATTTTATGTGAAAGTTTACCTCGCGCAGTTCCTGCTGTTACGTGTGAGTGGTTCTTTTGGTTCCCGCCAGCAATCTAAAGGTAAAGGGGAAGTTGAATTCACCTCAACACACCTGTAAGCGCACCCACCAAGGGAACTGTAATGATAGAGACTTCACTAGCGAACGTAGCGGGACTTATTTTGTGATCTTCAAGAGCAGCAGTATGTTTGCAGCTCGCTCTAAAATACCTCTGCCCAGGAGAACTCCTCCCCCTGGGGTGATTCCCCCACTCTTGAGTCCTAATTGGTCACCCCAGGCCAGGTGACCCTTACTCTGCTGTGTTGCCCTTAAAGGGACAATCGCCACAAGAAGGTAGCAGAGCTGCAGCAGCATTGAGATCCAACAAGCCGCCAGTGGTTTGTGCTTTACTGCAGTGTGCTGGTTCTATTCTTATTGGTTGCTTTCTATATAAACATTAGGCAATCTGTAAAACTCCCTGTGTGTGTGTCACGCACTCCTTACTTATCACGAGTCTGGCATGACTTTAGGTGTCGTCTTAATTGGATTTTCCTGTCATAAACCTGCGCCATTAGATACCCTATTCTAAGTTCTCAGAGCTGAAGATCTCCCCCACCCCATCCTTCACAGGAACATTATCAAAAAGCATTTATCATCTAGCCTCAGAGGGGGATATTAGGACAGATAGTTGCAGAGGGATTTGGATTTGAACAAAGAAAATTACAGCACAGGAACAGGCCCTTTGGCCCTCCAAGCCTGCACCGACCATGCTGCCCGACTGAAATAAAACCCCCTACCCTTCCGGGGATCATATCCCTCTATTCCCATCCTATTCATGTATTTGTCCAGACGCCCCTTAAAAGTCACTGTCGTATCTGCTTCCACTACCTCCCCCGGCAGCGAGTTCCAGGCACCGACTACTCTCTGTGTAAAAAACTTGCCTCGTACATCTCCTTTTGTTTTGATTTGATTTATTATTGTCACATGTACTGGGATACAGTGAAAAGTATTGTTTCTTGCACGCAATACAGATAAAGCATACCGTTCATAGAGAACATAGGGGAGAAGGAAAGGAGAGAGTGCAGAATGTAGTTAGGATGTAGAGAAAGATCAACTTGATGCGAGGTAGGTCCATTCAAAAGTCTGATGGCAGCAGGGATGAAGCTGTTCTTGAGTCGGTTGGTACGTGACCTCAGACTTTTGTATCTTTTTCCTGGTGGAAGAGAGAATGTCTGGGGTGGCGTGGGGTCCTTAATTATGCTGGCTGCTTTGCCGAGGCAGCGGGAAGCGTAGATGGAGTCAGTGGATGGCAGGCTGGTTTGTGTGATGGACTGGGCTACGCTCACAACCCTTTGAAGTTCCTTGTGGTCTTGGTCAGAGCAGGAGCCATACCAAAGAGACTTTCTGTGGTGCATCTGTAAAAGTTGGTGAGAGTCGCAGCGGACATGCCAAATTTCCTTACCCTCCTGAGAAAGCAGAGGTTTATCAGGGAAGAGGAGAAAGTGAGTTTAAGGAGACAGAGTGGTTTCGGGAGGGAATTCCAGAGCTTTGCACCCAGGTAGCTGAAAGCCAATACTGGAGCGATTAAACTTGGGGCACGTGCTAGAAGCCAGATTCAGAGGAGTGCAGTTACCTCGGAGGGTTGTGGGACTGGAGGAGATTGCAGGAATGGGGAGAGTTTATTTATTATATAAAGTTTATTTATGAGTGTCACAAGTAGGCTTGCATTAACGCTGTAATGAAGTTACTGTGAAAATCCCCGAGTCGCCACACTCCGGCGCCTGTTCGGGTACACTGAGGGAGAATTTAGCCAATGCACCTAACCACCTCATCTTAAAAGTTAAAGTTTAAAGTTCATTTATTCGTCACAGGTAAGGCTCGCATTAACACTGCAGTGAAGTTACTGTGAAATTCTCCTAGTCGCCGCAATCCGACGCCTGTTCGGGTCAATGCACCCTAACCAGCACATCTTCCAGACTGGGAGGAAACCGGAGCACCCGGAGGAAACCCACGCAGACACGGGGAGGACATGCGAACTCTGCACAGACTTGTGACCCAAGCCGGGAATCGAACCCGGATCCCTGGCTCTGTGAGTCAGCAGTGTTAACCTACTGTGCCACCGTGCCGCCCCATCGAGATGAACAGGGGTAAAAAATGTTATCATTTTTAAGTGTTATTGCTTGACCCGGCATGTCAGCGAGCAGAGATGAGTGGAACATAGTGGCTGGTGGTCGCTCCGATAGCACTGATGAACTCTTGAGGGAAATGCGTGTTACCCTGACCTTGAAGACATTCCCACTCGCAGATCAGAAATAGGCTTTGATTGGGGAAGTAAATCTGTACCAGTGCAGATACAGACAAATAAGCAAAGCTCCCAATCTCTTTGACACTCCTATTGCCGCGTGTGATTCCCTTGCTGCTGTCTCCCTCCCAAGATCGTGATGCAAACTAAGTCCATAATGGAAAACACAGTTCATTTCAAGAGCACCAGTGATATCAGCGGCCGTGACAGCAGTTTTATCACCGGTAAGTGCAAGAAAAAGCTGGAGCTAGTCTGGTACAACGCTGTGCAAGGGAAGCAAGCGGTTGTCGCTGTAATTATTTTTGCAACACAAGTAGAGGAAGATAATTATAAGATTCAGGAGAATCCAATTCAAGGTAAAACATCAGAAATTACTCCGCGTTCAGCTGTGCCCTCGAGTGTATCGAAATAACAATTTGTGAAGATGAGGAGAGAACAAATTTCTTGCAACAAAATTATTACTTTAGCTGTTTTAAATCCCACACTGCAGAGATCCCTGAAGGGAGGAGTGTGGGGAGGGAATTAGATTGCTACTTAATGCCAGCAACAGCTACTGTCGAGGAAAATGATTTCTGAAGGAATTCTGCGGGATGTCACAGAGGGCGCAGAAAAGACCCTACGGCCCCTCGAGTCTGCACCGACAATAACCATCACGAAAGTCGCACCATGTGGGCTTATGATGGGAATCATTGCTCGACTCATGGATAGTTTTGCATTCTAAACCAATCTCCGCATTCAGCAAAGAGAATGTATCCCGTCATATTCACCCAGTATTTCCCACAGCAATCTTATCAATAATCGTGGCGGCACAGTGGGTTAGCACTGCTGCCTCACAGCGCCAGGGACCCGGGTTCGATTCCCGGCTTGGGTCACTGTCTGTCTGTGCGGAGTCTAGTCTGCACCTTCTCCCCGTGTCTGCGTGGGTTTCCTCCGGGTGCTCCGGTTTCCTCCCACAGTCCGAAAGACGTGCTGGTTAGGGTGCATTGGCCGTGCTAAATTCTCCCTCAGTGTTACCCGAACAGGAGTGTGGCGACTAGGGGATTTTCACAGTAACTTCATCACGGTGTTAGTGTAAGCTTACTTGTGACACTAATAAATAAGCTTTAAACTTTTAAATTCCCCTGTTGTTCATCCAAAGAAAATTCTCCGTCTTTGATCATCTCTGAATTTCCGCATTTGTTTTTATTCGTTCATGGGATGTGGGCATCGCTGGCAGGACCAGTGCTTATTGCCCATCCCCGAGGGCATTGGAGAGTCAACCACGTTGCTGGGGCTCTGGCGTCACATGTTTTAGTGTTATTCCTCCGCTCCGCCTTTCTGTTCCATTCCCGTCCGCCTTGATTCCAGTATTATCCAGAAATCCCAATCGCTCTCAGTCTAGAATTCAAAATACTACAGATGCTGGAGATTTGAAATACAAAGAGAAAAGTGCTGGATACACTCAGTGGGTCTGGGAGACAGAGGCAGGGCGAACCTTTCGAGTCCAATAAGACTCTTCTTCGGAACTGCTACGACTTCCGAGCACTTTTTTGACTGCTTTCAAGACTGGATATGCCAGTGCTGGTGGGAGAACACAATTCCAGTGGGCCAAATCCACGGAACAGGGTAGACAGCTTAACACGAGTGGGTTAAATTATGCCCAGGAGTCCTCCCATTTGTAACCTGTGGTAGCGTGGCCCCTTTAAGGGGGCGCACCCTGAAGGCCAAGGGGTTTGGGCCGGAACCTATGGAGTGTTGAGGCAGGAAGCAGAGCCAATTGAGTGCGAGGGCTTGTACCCCGGGTCGAGAGAGGAGCCGCAGTCAGGGCCAGGAAGGAGTAGAGATGCCCTAGTTATTCTGTCTGACCCTGTCTGTAAATATAGTTATTTGTTCGTTGGCAACAAAGCCTTTTGTTCTTTAGTCTCTTCGAGTCACTCTCGATTTATTACATAACCGTACCCCATCCAGGGACTCCATTTAGACTCCAAAGGTTGTAAGGAGTAATGTAGAGAAGCAGAGAAATTTGGGGTACGGTAGCACAGTGGTTAGCACTGCTGCCTCACAGCACCAAGAACCTGGGTTCAATTCCCGGCTTGGGTCACTGTCTGTGCGGCGTCTGCACGTTCTCCCCATGTCTGCGTGGGTTTCCTCCGAAAGACGTGCTGGTTCGGGTGCATTGGCCGTGCTAAATTCTCCCTCAGTGTAACCCGAACAGGAGTGTGGCGACTAGGGGGATTTTCACAGTAACTTCACTGCAGTGTTAATGTAAGCCTTACTTGTGACGCTAATAAAATAAACTTTAAACCAGATCTGACCCTCCAAACGAGCATTAAAAACGATTTGGACTTTCTTTTCCCGTTGATTTGATAAAGGGAGTGAAAAGTACTGCAGAATATCGCTCTTAATTTCTCAGATTCAAATTCCACAGCCAACAATAGGGCCGACTATTCATCCACCAACCCGCCCCCCCCCCCCCCCCCCCCCACACAATTTACAGATGAATATCTAACAGTGTCCCTCTCCAGTGCTCCCAGCATCATTTTATACCAGTTTTCCTCCTCTCTTGCCCTCAAGCCACTGACAGATCTGTTCTAAATCTGTCAATCAATGTATTCAGCTCTCGAGCGGTCCCCTTGAAGTCTTCTCGTTCCCTTTTGAGAAGGAAATTAATATGCAGTGTTTAGCATTTCAAGGCAAACACATTCTCAAGCTGGTTCTTTGTTTGTTTTGCTTTCTGTTTAAAGATGGGTTTTAACCTGTCCTTTTTTTTAATAAACAAAATCCCCATTTATATTCCATTTTTACCTGATTTTAAATTCCATCATTCCACCCCCGCACAGCGCAAACATTAGACTGGATCAGAGGGAAGCGTGTTTGTTTTTAAATGTCGCTGTTTTGTGACACGTGCTATTCTGTCAGGAAACACAAGAGACTTGTCGCCAAGGCGCGTGAGACGCTTCCACTGTGGTTATCCATTTCTCTCATATTTCAGGGCTGTGAGGGCGTCAGTTGATCCTAGCGACACTGATAGCTGTCTGGGGGAATGTGTGCAATCCCGGCCACCGCACTCCATGACGCGGATATCAAGGCCGTAGACAGAGGGTGCAGGGGAGATTTACGAGAATGGGGCAAGGGACGTGCCCTGTAGCAGAAGGAGTGGCGACCACCAAGTGGTGGAACAGCAAAACTTACTTATTAGCTACAGTGGCATGGTGGCACAGTGGTTAGCACTGCTGCCTCACAGCGCCAGGGACCCAGGCTCGATTCCCGGCTTGGGTCACTGTCCATGCGGAGTTTGCACATTCTCCCCGTGTCTGCATGGGTTTCCTCCGGGTGCCCCGGTTTCCTCCCACAGTCCGAAAGACGTGCTGGTTAGGTGGATTGGCCGTGCTAAATTCTCCCTCGGCGTACCCGAATAGGCTTCGGGAGTGTGGCGACCAGGGGAACTTCACAGTAACTTCATTACAGTGTTAATGTAAGCCTACTTGTGACGAATAAATAATTGGGTCACTGTCTGTGTGGAGTCTGCACGTTCTCTCCGTGTCTGCGTGGGTTTCCTCCGGGTGCTCCGGTTTCCTCCCACAGTCCAAAAGATGTGCTGGTTAGGTGCATTGGCCGTGCTAAATTCTCCCTCCGTGTACCCGAACAGGTGCCGGAGTGTGACGACTCGGGGATTTTCACAGTAACCTCATTGCAGTGTTAATGTAAACCTACTTGTCACTAATAAATAATTGGGTCTCTGTCTGTGTGGAGTTTGCACGTTCTCCCCGTGTTTCCTCAGGGTGCTCCGGTTTCCTCCCACAGTCCAAAGATGTGCGGGTTAGGTTGATTGGCCATGCTAAATTGACCCTTAGTGTCAGGAGGATTAGCAGGGTAAATATGTGGGATTACGGGAGTAGGGCCTGGGTGAGATTGTGGTCGGTACAGACTCGATGGGCCGATTGGCCTCCTCCTGCACTGTAGGGATTCTATGAACTGTTTTCAGAGCGAGAGAACGAAGCCACAGATTGCTTTGACCCAAGATTTTGGACTGCCTGGGAGAGCCCACACTCAGCCCTAGGATTTGCACGCTTTGGCCCAATTGGCCGAACGGGTCACGTGATCCCCTTACCCCTCCCCAAAAGGGGCTCACCACTACAGCTTGAAAAGCTTCAATTCCGTGGAGAAATCAGAAAATCTGAGATTTTTCCCATTCAAACAGTGAATGTTGCCGGCAGACGTTCAAAATGGCTTGTGATAGAGTAAATACGGAGAAAACGTCCCCACTGGCGGGGCTGGGTAAGTGATGAATGAGTCAGGGGGAAGACGGGGGTGCAGGAAGAGGCTGCAACGATGGATGCATTGAAGCTCATGTCTTGTGGGTACAGTTGAGATTTTTTTGTACATTTGAGCCTTCATTAGCCGCGTTGCTCTGTCGCTGTATAAACACAGTTGTTCTGAATATTTGTTTTGCAGTCGCTCACTGCAAGTCTCCCATTGGGACAGTGTGAGACTGTGTATCACACTCCAGAACCCAGACTGACTGCTGATTGATTCTGTAATGTGCTGTTGGCGGTGTGCAAACCCAGAAAGTGCAGCAGTGTCTTTAGTTCCTAGAATCATACCGTGCAGAAGAGGTCCTTCGGCCCATCGAGTCCGCAGCAACATGCACACCTGACCTCCCACCTAATCCCACTGGCCAGCGCTTGGCCCATAGCCTTGAATGTTATGTTGTGCCAAGTGCTCATCCAGGTACTTTTTAAAGGATGTGAGGCATCCCGCCTCCACCACCCTCCCAGGCAGCGCATTCCAGACCCTCACCATCCTCTGGGTAACAATGTTTTTCCTCACATTCCCCCCCAAACCTCCTGCCCCTCACCTTGAACCTATCTCCCCTCGTGATCTGACCCTTCAACTAAGGGGAACTTATCCACTCTGTCCATGGCCCTCATAATCTTCTACACATTGATCGGGTCACCCCCTCAGTCTGCTCAGCTCCAATGCAAATAAACCAAGCCTGCACAACTTCTCTTCATAACTTAAATGTTCCATCCCAGGCAGCATCCTGGTGAATCTCCTCTGCACCCTCTGCAATGCAACCACAGCCTTCCTATAATGTGGCGACCAGAACTGCACACAGTGCTCTAGTTGTGGCCTCATCAAAGATCTATACAACTCCATCATGACTTCCCTGCTTTTATAATCTATGTCTCAATTGATAAAGGCAAGTGTCCCATATGCCTTATTCACTACCCTACTAACATGCCCTTCCGTCTTCAGAGATCTATGGACAAAGTCCCTTTTTCCACAGAACTTCCTGGTGTCCTGCCTCCAACGTTTGTGCTGATTTTTCTTTCGTTGCCTGGGTTTGTACTTTGGGCAGGTCTGTCAAAGTTGCCGTGGACAACCCTACGACTGAGTATTGATATGAACCTGAAACCGTGTCCGTGACAATTGGATTCTATCACACAGAGTGCTGAAGTCCTGAGGTATTGCATTTTTGAATTTGTTCCGGTAATGTCCACACCGCTGCAGAACATTCCGGATAGTTAGACCATGGCCAGACGCATCCTTCGCAACACTGGGGACAGGTAGAACCTCAGTGCTATTTATTTATTATTGTCACAAGTCGGCTTACATTAACACTGCAATGAAGTTACTGTGAAAATCCCCTGGTCGCCACACTCCGGCGCCTGTTTGGGTACACTGAGGGAGAATTTAGCACGGCCAATGCACCTAACCAGCACATCTTTCGGACTGTGGGAGGAAACCGGAGAGCCCGGAGGAAACCCACGCAGACACGGGGAGGATGTGCAGACTCCACACAGACAGTGACCCAAGCCGGGAATCGAACTCGGATCCCTGGCACCGTGAGGCAGCACTGCCAACCACTGTGCTACCGTGCTGCGCTGTGTCGCTGGCTGACCAGCATACGTAATGACACTTGGTGTTTGGGTACATTGCTTTGGGCTTTGCTACATGTAGGGCAGACAGGTAAGGGCACTATTTAATGAGGGGGCATTAGTGAATCGTTTGGGGTATCCTGTCACCCATGGCTTCATGATAATTTTGACTGCCGGAACTCTTTGTTACCTCCAGATTCTTTGAAACTGGACTCCACTCCTCAGACAGCCACGGGGAGATTTGAACTCTCATTACCTGGAATGTTAATCCAGGAACGTAGCCACCAGGCTAAAGTTGGGTTCTTAGACTCCCCAATCAGACTGCAAGATAAACCTTTCATTCTTTGTTCAAGGTAAGATGTAGCCGAAAGCCAATCCTCACACCTGTCTCTCACTTTCTGTAGTGGGTTTTGTTCCCCTTTGTTTTAAACATGCATCGCTTTGACAGTAAACAGTGGCCACTTTCGCCCTCGCTGCTTCTGTCTGGGATAAAAAGCGATGTTAGAAATTCTGTCGGGTGCCTGTGTAGGAAAAGCAATGATGTGGAGATGCCGGCGTTGGACTGGGGTAAACACAGTAAGAAGTCTAACAACACCAGGTTAAAGTCCAACAGGTTTACCTGTTGGACTTTAACCTGGTGTTGTTAGACTTCTTACTAGGAAAAGCAAAGCAACAGACATTGCCAGGATCAATGGAGCTGTGCTGTTGTGTCACTCCCGAGTTATTTCCTGATATTCTGTAGAACCGCACCTGATTTTGTGCTGGCAATGCTTTGATATTTGCTTGTTGATGTGCTTCTTTGGGCTAAGGGGCAATTTAGCATGGCCAATCCACCTGACCTGCACATTTTTGGAGTGTGGGAGGAAACCGGAGCACCCGGAGGAAACCCACGCAGACACTGGGAGAACGTGCAAACTCCGCACAGACAGTGACCCAAGCCGGGAATTGAACCCGGGTCCCTGGCGCTGTGAGGCAGCAGTGCTAAACATTTGTACCACCGTGCCGCCCTCAATTAAGTTGCAATATGAAGTTGATGGCATGTAAGTACGATAAACACTGATTCTGAAAAACAATGTGAAGGGGCTTCGCGTGGAGCATAAACAGCACAGATGTTTTGGACTAATGCCCTGTGTCTATGCTGTAAAATAAAACTGAATCTCAGAATTGTTAGGGCGCAGAGGGAGGTCATTCAGCCCATTGCCCTGCTCTGTCATTCAGTGGGATCATGACCGATCTGATGTTATAATCCTCAACCCCACTTTCCCGCCTTATTCCCACAACCCTTGATTCCCTAATGAATTAAAAATCTGCCTGTCTCAACCTTGAACATACTTAACCGCACAGCCTCTACAGCCGTCTGCGGCAAAGAATCCCACAGATTCACTTCCCTCAGAGAGAAGAAATTCCTCCTTGAGTCTGTCTTAAACGGGTTCAATTCCGGCCTTGGGTCACTGTCTGTGCGGAGTCTGCATGTTTCTCCCCGTGTGTGCAAGGGTTTCCTCCCACACTCCAAAGATGTACAGGTTAGGTGGATTGGCCATGATAAATTGTCGCTTCGTGTCCAAGGATGTGTACGTCAGGTGGATTAGGATGGGGTTGCGGGGTGGGGTGGGGCGGTTGGTAAGAAGCTCTTTCGGAGAGTCGGGGCAGACTTGATGGGCCTAATGGCCACCTCCTGCCCTGTAGGGTTCAATGGAGCCCTTACTCTGAGATTGTGCCCTTTGGCCCAAGACTCTGTCACAAGGGGAAACAAGGTCTCAGCGTTTTACCCTGTCAAGCTCCCTGGGACTCCTGTGCGTCAATGCTGGCACCCTGTGCAAAGTCTTCACAGAAAAACAAGACATGTCTTTCATGTTGTAGATTGGGTTAGGGTTAATTAAATCAAGGAAAGAATCCCCATTTGATTTGTTGATACAAGGTTCAATCTGATCTTTATTCGAGCCAGCTGGTCAGTATTTTTCCTGGTCACATTACTGCCAGAAAATGGGTTTAGATGAAGTAGCAAAGTTGTTAATCATGCCTGCAGGGCGCGTGACCCTTGACACCGTTCCAGTTCAAGGTCAATGGTCCATACCCCATGACATCGCCTTTGCTTAATTATCCACTGTCCTCATCACTGGAACACTCTGATTATTTGCTAGATTGTTTGTTTTCGAATCATATTTAAAGATATACAGTGTTACAGAATGGTGAGTAACTCGCCTCCTGATTCCCCAAAGCCTTGATGTGGAGATGCCGGCGTTGGACTGGGGCAAACACAGTAAGAAGCCTCACAACACCAGGTTAAAGTCCAACAGGTATATTTGGTAGCAAAAGCCACTAGTTTTATTTTCCCCAAAGCCTGCCCACCATCTACAAGGTACAAGTCAAGAGTGTGATGGAATGCTCTTCACTTGCCTGGATGGGTGCAGTTCCAACAGCACTCAAGAAACTCAACGCTCTCCTGGACAAAGAGCCCGCTTGACTGACACCCCATCTGCCACCTTTAACAGTCCCTCCACATTGACGCACGCAAGCAGGTGACCCAGTGGTTAGCACTGCTGCCTCACAGCGCCAGAGACGTGGGTTCGATTCCCAGCTTGGGTCACTGTCTGTGTGGAGTTTGCACATTCTCCCCGTGTCTGCGTGGGTTTCCTCCGGGTGCTCCGGTTTCCTCCCACAGTCCAAAGATGTGCAGGTTAGGGTGATTGGCCATGCTAAATTGAGCCTAGTTTCGGGGAATTAGCAGGGTAAATATGTGGGGATAGGGTGGGATTGTTGTCGGTGCAGGCTCAGATGGGCTGAATGGCCTCCTTCTGTACTGTAGGGTTTCTATGATTCAGTGTGCACGATGCACTGCAGCAACTCAACGAGGTTCTTCCGACAGCACCTTCCAAACCCGCGACCTCCACCATCTAGAAGGACAAGGGCAGCAGATACATGGGGACACCGCCACCTGCAACTTCCCCTCCAAGTTGCTCACCATCCTGACTTGGAAATATATCGCCGTTCCTTCACTGTGGCTGGATCAAAATCCTGGAACTCCTTTTCTAACAGCACCGTGGGTGCATCTACACCACATGGACTGCAACTGTTCAAGAAGGCAGCTCACCATCTGAAGGGCAGTGAGGGATTGATAACAATATTCCCATCCCATGAACAGAAAGAAAGAGACAAAGAATAAAAAAAAACAGTATTCCCTGGTGGGTCGCGTAGCTTTTTTTCATTTGTTTGTGGGATGTGGGCATCGTTTTTAAATCCAGATTTTTAATGAATTCAAATTTCAACATCTGCCATGGTGGATTTGGGACCCAGATATCTGGAGCATTACCCTGGATCTTTGCATTACGAGTCCACTGCCTCATTTGCCTCAGTATTTGGTCAAAGTAAACTTCAGTAGGAGCGGCAGTTGTGATGCTACAATTGGTTTCACTGTCAGTGATTTGATTTGATTTATTATTGTCACATGTATTAACATACAGTGAAAAGTATTGTTTCTTGCGTGCATACCGTTCATAGAGAAGGAAAGGAGAAGGTGCAGAATGTAGTGTTACAGTCATAGCTAGGGTGTAGAGAAAGATCAACTTAATGCAAGGTAAGTCCATTCAAAAGTCTGACAGCAGCAGGGAAGAAGCTGTTCTTGAGACGGTTGATACGTGGCCTCAGACTTCTGTTTGATTTGATTTGATTTATTATTGTCACATGTATTAACATACAGTGAAAAGTATTGTTTCTTGCGCGCTATACAGGCAAAGCATACCGTTCATAGAGAAGGAAAGGAAAGAGTGCAGAATGTAGTGTTACAGTCATAGCTAGGGTGTAGAGAAAGATCAACTTAATGCGAGGTAGGTCCATTCAAAAGTCTGACAGCAGCAGGGAAGAAGCTGTTCTTGAGTCGGTTGGTACGTGACCTCAGACATTTGTATCTTTTTCCCAATGGAAGAAGGTGGAAGAGAGAATGTCGGGGGTGCGTGGGGTCTTTGGTTATGCTGGCTGCTTTTCCGAGGCAGTGGGAAGTGTAGACAGAGTCAATGGATGGGAGGCTGGTTTGCGTGATGGGACTGGACTTTGTTCACGACCCTTTGTAGGGAACACAATGACGAGCGACCCTCATTCCCTTGCCTCAAGGCCTCATGAGTTGACGGCTCTCCTTCAGTCCCTGGAGCGCAGTAGCGAGGAACATGTCGCTGAGTTCATCCGGCATACATTGGATAATTGTTACATCTGTACCTAATACTCAAGTGACATCCATCTGGAGTCCGTGGACTAATTATTTTAAAGGATTAGTGTCGTTGCAGTAAGGGGAATGATGAAGGGAAGTGGGGAATATCTCATGTCTAATTATTTTAGTTTGCCATATTGATTTCCCTGACAGGAAAACCATTAATCTTTGACCATTTCCCCCTGGGTGAGATTATTGCTGCCATTTGCATGGGCTGAAGGTTGTGACTTGGTGAAACTGGTGCCCCTCCCCCCGCTCACGTTTGTCTCAATGTAATTAGGAATATGAGACAAATCCTGCTGCCAGTCATTAATTGGACAGTGCAATAAAATGAGTTAATTGTGAGCTCTCTGCAGCAGCAATGATTTTCCATTTGAGAAACTGGATTTAGCCTGATGCTTTTTGTCATTGCCATCTGCCAGGGCGCTTGCCTTTGCAACGTTTGACCATCGACGCCCTGTCTGCGTGGCAAAGGGCGCTGGCGAGGAACAGGGATGATTTCTGGGACTAATGACTGCTCTGATCAACAAGTTGTGCTTCCCTTCTGTTGAAAAGGAGGCACAGTGCTTGTGCGAGTCTGGCAAACAACGTTCCAGAGAGCGTCACGTACAATTAAATATTCTAGCTGCCGCTGCCCAGGTAGCACTCTCACCTCTGCGTCAGGAGGTTGTGGCCTCAATCCCCGCCCCAGACTTCACCGTAATCATAGAATCCTTACAGTACTGAAGGAGGGCCATTCAGCCCATCGAGTCTGTACCAACCACAGTCCCGTCCAGGCCCCACTCCCGTAACCCCACGCATTTACTCTGCTAATCCCCCTGACACCACGGGCAATTTATCGTGGCCAATCAACCTAACCCGCACATCTTTGGACTGTGGGAGGAAACCGGAGCACCCGGAGGAAACCCACGCAGACACGGGGAGGACGGCACGATGGTACAGTGGTTAGCATTGCTGCCTTACAGCACCAGGGACCTGGGTTCGATCCCCAGCTTGTCTGTGTGGAGTTTGCACGTTCTCCCCGCGTCTGCGTGGGTTTCCTCCGGGTGCTCCAGTTTTCTCCTGCACCCCAAAGATGTGCAGGTTAGGTGGATTGGCCATGTTAAATTCTCCCTCAGTGTACCCGAACAGGCGCTGGAGTTGGCAACTAGGGGATTTTCACAGTAACTTCATTATTGGGACCTCTGCTGTTTGTGATTTATATAAACGATCTGGAAGAAGGTGTAACTGGGGTGATCAGTAAGTTTGCGGACGACACAAAAATGGCTGGACTTGCAGATAGTGAGGAACATTGTCAGAGGCTACAGAAGGATATAGGTAGGCTCATAATTTGGGCAAAGAAATGGCAGATGGAGTTCAATCCAGATAAATGCGAAGTGATGCATTTTGGTAGAACTAACGTAGGGGGGAGCTATACGATAAATGGCAGAACCATAAAGGGTGTAGATACGCAGAGGGACCTGGGTGTGCAAGTCCACAGATCCTTGAAGGTGACGTCACAGGTGGAGAAGGTGGTGAAGAAGGCATATGGCATGCTTGCCTTTATAGGACGGGACATAGAGTGTAAAAGTTGGTGTCTGATGTTGCGGTTGTATAGAACGTTGGTTCGGCCGCATTTGGAATACTGCGCCCAGTTCTGGTCGCCACACTACCAGAAGGACGTGGAGGCTTTAGAGAGAGTGCAGAGGAGGTTTACCAGGATGTTGCCTGGTATGGAAGGGCTTAGTAATGAGGAGAGATTGGGTAAACTGGGGTTGTTCTCCCTGGAAAGACGGAGGATGAGGGGTGACCTAATAGAGGTGTATAAAATTATGAAAGGCATAGATAGGGTGAAGGGTGGGAAGTTTTTCCCAGGTCGGTGGTGACGTTCACGAGGGGTCATAGGTTCAAGGTGAGGGGGGGGAGGTTTAACACGGATACCAGAAGGACGTATTTTACACACAGGGTGGTGGGGGCCTGGAATGCGCTGCCGGGCAAGGTGGTGGAGGCGGACACACTGGGAATGTTTAAGACTTACCTAGATAGCCACATGAACGGAGTGGGAATGGAGGGACACAAAAGAATGGTCTAGTTTGGACCAGGGAGCGGCACGGGCTTGGAGGGCTGAAGGACCTGTTCCTAGGCTGTATTGTTCTTTGTTCTCTTTGTTCTTTGTACAGTGTTAATGTAAGCCTACTTGTGACAATAATAAATAAACTTTTAAAACTTTAGAAAGAGAATGTGCAAATTCCACACACACAGTGACCCCCAAGGCTGGAATTGAACCTGGGACCCTGGTGCTGTGAGGCAGCAGTGCTACCCACTGTGCCACCCATAATAATCTAGGCTAACACACCAGTGCAGTTCTGAGGGGCTGCAGCACTGCCACAGGGTCAGCTGACCCATTAAACAGAGGCCTAATCCGTAAGGTGATAGTAAAAGATTGGATAGTGCCAGTTCAGAGTAAAGGCACCCCCCCACACACACACACACACACACACACACACACACACACACACACACTCACACACCCCCCCCCCCCCACACACACACACCGTGTCCTGGCCAATAATTATCTCAGATTCTCTGGTCAGCGTCACACTGCCATTGGTGGGATCTTGCTGTGCGCAGATTGGCTGTAGTGTGCTTTGAGTTGCTTGGAGGTTGTAGAAGGCACCACAGCCTCTGTTTACACCATTGGAGCTGTCATTTTGTGCGGGCCAATATCTAGCAAACGGCACTGAGGTGAAGATACAAACTGGAAGCAGGAGGAGACCATTCGGCCCTTCGAGTCTGCTCTGCCATTCATTTTGATCATGGTTGATCATCAAAATCAGTATTCTGATCCCTCCTTCCCCGCCCATATCCCTTGATCCCGTTCTCCCCATGTCTGCGTGGGTCTCCTCCGGGTGCTCCGGTTTCCTCCCACATTCTGAAAGACGTGCTGGTTAGGATGCCATTGACCCGAACAGGCGCCAGAGTGTGGCGACTAGGGGAATTTCACAGTAACTTCATTGCTGTGTTAAAATAAGCCTTACTTGTGACTAATAAATGAACTTTAACTTTGATCTCTTTAGCCCCAAGAGCTATATCTAATTTCTTCGGCAATTAATATTCCTCTGTTGGTAATTGTCGAGGGCAAATCGATCGGGGGGTTTTCAGTATCTACCTGAACCGCTGACGACTGCAACCTGGGATCGAAGTCTCGTCTGAGGGCTGGTTCCGCAGCCAATCTAAGACATCCTCGGTCCTACGATACCGTGGGCCTTACTTATGTCTTCAGGTACCGGAGTGGGATCTTGAACTAACAAAATCCTGATTCCAAGGGATCAGCCAGGTCCTCTTCGCTGAGCTGACACTGGGCTGTGTCGGCTTGAATATTCATTTTCAGTAATGCCCAGAACCTTCGGGTAGCTTTTGCTCTCTGGGGTATGGAATAGCAAAGTCCTGAGCGGGTCCTTTCGAACCACTTCCACATTAGGTGAAACCACTTTCTCCTCGGAGACTGCAATATGAGATGCGTTTTGTTTTGCCTGGTTTGGTTTTGATTTCCTGCAGAAGATGTGGCGCTGCAAATGTGCCCCTAAATAGTACGTTTGAAAGTGGACTTTTTAAAAAGCACTAGTGTGGAGTGACACTGCGCATCTAATGGCCATCTGCTTTTGGCTTCAACTCGGAAGTTGATGCTTTGTAGCTGTGCTCATGTGTTTTTAACCGTTCATGTGGAGAAGACCACCCAGGGTTAGTGTCAGGGGTGGTCATTGTAAGAGCCTCATCATTAAGTGATAACCTGTGCTGCTCAGCACTGACCTTTTATTAAGACAATTAAATCACCTTGGGCAGTCAGAGCCATTCCTCTCATTTAAGAAATGATATTCGCTTGTAAACGGTTAGTAAATTCTTGCCTGCTCAAGGCGTTTGCGCTTTAGTCTCGGTCACTGCAAGGTGCAGACAGCGTTGATAAACTTGAGCCACAAGTGCTTTGCTGCTGGTTCTTATTCCCGAGGACATTGATAAATTGGTCAATCTCCCCAGTGGCTCAAAGTGATGTTGGACCAGACCAAGGAAGAGAATGACGTCGAGTGGGCAGCCATTCGGCCCATCTACTGGTCAATGCCAGCTTATATGAGCGTCCTCCCGCTGGAATGCCTGGATTTTCTATTGGGAATGATTACTGTAGCACGTGCAAATATTACTGGGAAAGGCTGGAAACAGTCAGCAGGTCAGGTAGCATCTATGGAGAGAGAAACGGACTTTATAGCCAAAATGTTCCGGCCATTTTCGCCAGATCTTCTGGTCCCACCGATGGTGAACCACAACACAGATTTCTCAGCGGCAGGGTGTACATAGAACAGGAAATGGGATCTTATCCCGCCACCGGCCAATGGCGGGCTCCCTCCGAGATATGGCGCTAGGGAAATCCCGCCCTATGTTTCTGATCAATGACCGTCTGTCCGAGTGTAACGAAGGAAGGAGAACATTTCTACATACCTTTGCTTTTCTTTTCAAGTTTATTGATTAGCCACAAGTAGGCTTACACTAACACTGCAGTGAAGTTACTGTGAAAATCACCTAGTCGCCACACTCCAGCACCTGTTCGGGTACGCTGAGGGAGAATTTAGTACGGCCAATGCACCTAACCTGCACGTCTTTCGGATTGTGGAAGGAAACCGGAGCACCCGGAGGAAACCCACGCAGACACGGGGAGAAGGTGCAGATTCCGCACAGACAGTGACCCGAGCCGGGAATCGAACCCGGGTCCCTGGCGCTGTGAGGCAGCAGTGCTAACCCACTGTGTTGCCCATTGTCTTAAAAATGGTCATTCAGCCTATGGGCCTTGGTCCTGCCCTCTTAACCCTGCTTCCCTCAAAGATTAGACCTGTTAGGCATGCCGCAACAATACAAGATCAACTTGTCTCTTTGGTTCTTTCTCTCCACAACCGCCCCCCACTCTTGACCCCATCCAAATGTCAAGTGCGTAGTGGACAGTGCTCTCGATACCGAGATTGAGAGTAACCATGGCAGCACATCCCTTCCAGTCCACGCGCAGGTGGGGGGCTGTATTAGTGCCCATAAATTAAATCAGTCTCAGCCTGGCACTGTCGCCTTGCATCAGAATAAAAATAATCCGACGGCAACAGATAGCGAGGCAGCTGTGATTGATGGCTGCATTGAGTGATGGAAGAATCGACGAACAGAAATTGAACTGTGCTTGCAGGGGGGTTTTGAGTGAAATAGTGTTTGGAATTCAGACCAGACAACCACTGGGGAATACAAGAGGCAGACATGTTATTGATATTGGTAAATCTATTACAATGACATGAATAAATGAGTATAAATATTGCAGGCGAGTCTGCCAGCTTCTGTATTTATATGGCTCCACATATAGTCTGAAATGGTTTCCAGCATTCTTCATTGTGAAGCCGTTGACGCTCTTGCTGCCCGGGAGTTTGCTTAGTTTAAGCATCTTTACCAGAGCGAGCTGCAGCCCAGAGATGGCGATTGCCTTCTGGTGGTGTTGCTGATTTTAATGGTTGCTTTTTTCAAGGTGGAAGAACTGGCGAATGGGGTGTTCCATCTCCCACTTGCAGATTTGGCACCTAGCCCCATCAGCGCTCTCTCTCTCTCTCTCCCCCCCCCCCCCGCCCCCTAGTCACAGGCCTCCAGCCGAACCACAGTGGAGCAGCCCTGCTGTTCCGGTGTCAGATTTTGTCCCCATCTCCGCTCACCTAATTCGGGCCTCTTGATCATCCCCCAACTTTTAATTGCTCTGCCGTTGGTGCCATCATACCCGAAATTCTGGCATTCTCTCCCTAAACCTCTCCACCTCTCCTGCCACCTTTACCACCCTACTGAAAGCCTACATCTTTGCCCAAGCGTTTAGCCATCATCCCTAATGTTCATTTATTTATTAGTCACAGGTAGGCTTACATTAACACTGCAATGAAGTTACTGTGAAAATCCCCTAGTCGCCACACTCCGGCGCCTGTTCGGGTACACTGAGGGGGAATTTAGCATGGCCGATCCACCTAACCAGCACGTCTTTCGGACTGTGGGAGGAAACCGGAGCACCCGGAGGAAACCCACGCAGATACGACGAGACTCCCGTGATAAACACTAAACGACAATTTGACGTTACCAATCAACCCAACCTGCGCATCTTTTGGACTGTGGGAGAAACCCGAGGAAACCCACGCAGACACGGGGAGAACATGCACGCTCCACACAGACAGTGACCCAAGCTGGCAATCAAACCCGGGTCCCTGGCACTGTGAGGAAGCAGTATTAACCACTGTGCCACCGTGCTGGGTGTCAAATCTTGCTTTATAAAGTGCTCCGATGAGGCACCTTGGGATGTTTTATTAGGTTAGCTTGCTACATAAATACACGTTATTTGGCCCCTATGAGTGAGAAACCTAGAGCCAGTTAGAGGTAGGTCTTGGAGGAGTCATCAATCGACAGGTTTGTAAATGCGCTTTTCCAGATTCTCATTTTGATCATTTTATATATGGCCATCCTAACTTGCCTTTATTTAATAAGTTCAGTGAGTGTCCGACTGCACAAAATATTCCAGATTTCTACCATTTTGTTCAATTTCTGATCAATTAAATGTGGTTTTCTGAATAGGGCAGCACTGCATAGTCTGAGGTACAGTCACGATACTGACCTTTGGGGGAAATTTTCAATCAGGGCTAAGCCTGCCCCCTCTGGTGGATATGAAAGATGTGGAGATGCCGGCGTTGGACTGGGGTGAACACAGTAAGAAGTCTCACAACACCAGGTTAAAGTCCAACAGGTTTATTTGGTAGCAAATACCATAAGCTTTCGGAGCGCTGCTCCTTCGTCAGATGGAGTGGAAATGTGCTCTCAGTGTTAACCTGTGTTTAATGCTCCCTCCACTCACATTGTCTGTACCTTTAAGACCTGGCTGGCTGTAGGGATTCGCATTCTAATCAGTATTCTGTAACTTGATTTTGTGTCTCTGTGCACTGTTTGAGAGCACATTTCCACTCCATCTGACGAAGGAGCAGCGCTCTGAAAGCTTATGGTATTTGCTACCAAATAAACCTGTTGGACTTTAACCTGGTGTTGAGGGACTTCTTACTGGATATAAAAGATCCCATGGATCTGAGAAAGACTGCGGGGAGCTGTATCCCTGGGACACTGGGGTAAATGTACACCTCAAAACAACATCTCTAAAATGAATTAGTTGGCCATTGTCTCTGTCTTACCAATTACCTTGTTAAGCTTTGTTAATGTCAATTTTATTGTTAAGGGAAATGGATGATGGGATTTGAACAAATATAACTAGTGGTTGACACTGGTCGTGTGTGGGGAGGGTTGATACTGAACTCTTAGCATGGAAAGGCTCAGGGTGGGATTTTCCGGCCACACTCACCCCCCAAGACCGGAAAATTCTGCCCAATGTCAACAGACCTTTGCATGGTCCATGTCCCGCCCGCTACGATACCCATGGTGGCGAGACGGGAAATTCCACCCTCTGTCTTAGATTTGACTTGGCCAACCAACGTGGATCCTGTTGACAGTCATTATTTTGTTGCGGTTTGTGGGAGCTTGCTGTGCACAAACGAGCGACTATATTTCCCACGTTCCAGCAGTGACAACACTTGGATGTACTTCATTGGTTGCGTCATGCTTTGGGGTCCATTCTGCTGTCCTGAATGGCCCTATGTAAATACGAGCCAATGTGGATGAAGTATTTCCTTGGGAACTCAAGTTGGAGATCAGGTGTTGGCTTCATCAGAAATTGGATTATTTGGAGAACGCCACATCATGTGTCTCCTGAAGCGACGCAAGTTTCTGCCAAGAATGTTCCAGAATAGCTCCAGTGAAGAGATGTCCATTGTGTAATGGCCTTCCAAATCTTAGCCCTCGGTTGTAGTTAGATTCTATTGGTTGATTTGGTTGATACTTTGTAGATTGAAGAGGAATTTAGCAATTAAACGACAGGTATTTGGGCGAAGCACAGGGAGAGATTTGTAAGAATACTTTGTAAAATGCAGCCAGCTAAGCTTCAGTCAAGAAGTCATCATAATCACAAGACTACTTTTCATTGTATACTAATACATGTGACAATAATAAATCAGAGTTCAATTTAAGAATTAATACCATTTCATGGTGATATTCCATATCTCTCCCCACCCAAACCTCCCTGCTGCAAGGTTGGGCGTTAGATTAACTTGGCAGCTGATCGTAGAATCCCTATAGCACAGAAGGTCATGTACCAACCAACTCAAGAACAGCTTCTTCCCCGCTGCCATCAGACTTTTGAATGGACCTACCATGTATTAAGTTGATCTTTCTCTACACCCTAGCTATGACTGTAACACTACATTCTGCACTCTCTCATTTCCTTCTGTATGAACGGTATGCTTTGTCTATATAGCACGCAAGAAACAATACTTTTCATTGTATGTTAATACATGTGACAATAACAAGTCAAATCAAGAAGGAGGCCATTCGGCCCATCGAGTCTGTACCGACCATAATCCCACCCAGGCCCTATTCCTGCAACTCCATGCATTTACCCTGCTAATCCCCCTGACACTAGGGTCAATTTTTCATGGCCAATCAACCTAATCTGCGCATCTTTGGACTGTGGGAGGATACCAGAGCACCCAGAGGAAACGCACGCAGAGACAGAGAGAACATGCAAACTCCACACAGACAGTGACCCGAGGCCGGAATGGAACCTGAGACCCTGGCGCTGTGAGGCAGCAGTGCTAACCACCGCGCCACCTGCTTGCGTGCTGGCACAGGGAGTGGTGAGACTGGCGAAAGGCTTAATGCATCCCTTGGGCGGTTTACACAAGGGATGACGTGTCCTCGGCGAAACGACACTCCAGCTGCCCATTTGGCGAGTTACTAGCGTTCGAGAAGGTGGAAGCCCATCAAGAACAAATGTATAACCCTCCATCTCCTCTCGGTATATGAAGTATTATTATTCTGTATAAAATATTCATCACAAAGGTAAGTGCTCCAGGAATAGATCCTCTTCACAGTTCCGTCGTGGTGCTGCCTGCTGTTCAGTGGGACTATTTATTATTACCATTGATCTGAGTCCTCGTTCAAATCCTTTGGGGAGAGCTTCAGCCCAGTTACTTAAACTACTCGAGCTGATGACTCTTGACATTGAAATGATGCCAAGAATAGAGCTGTTATTAAATGTTAAAATGGTTTCACTGCGTATGTTCAGATAGTGAAATCAGCCTTGTCTCAGGATTAAGGCTAAGCATTGAAGTTTTTTTTCCCCTGTCACGCGCAATGGAGTTGATTGAAACGTGGGAAAACTGTGCCACTGGTGGGGGTACTTAACCTGTCTCGGTGGGAGCCAATGGATCTCTCTGAACCCATCTCCTGGTTGAATGTCGGGAGTGAGAATCGAGGTCCGGGGCCTGAAGATATTCTTGCTCATTGATGCTTAAAATTAATCTTTCATACGGGTGAAGCGGAAACGTACTGGGCGGAATCTTGCCATATTTTTTCCAAAGTGTCAGGCCCAAGGCCGCAAGGAACTACAAAAGGTCGTGATTGAAGCCCAATCCATCACACAAACCAGCCTCCCATCCATAGACTCTGTCTACACCTGCCGTTGCCTCGGCAAAGCAGCCAGCATAATTAAGGACCCCACGCACCCCGGACATTCTCTCTTCCACCTTCTTCCGTCGGGAAAAAGATACAAAAGTCTGAGGTCACGTACCAACCGACTCAAGAACAGCTTCTTCCCTGCTGCTGTCAGACTTTTGAATGGACCTACCTTGCATTAAGTTGATCTTTCTCTACACCCTAACTATGACTGTAACACTACATTCTGCACTCTCTCCTTTCCTTCTCTCTGAACGGTATGCTTTGCCTGTATAGCGCGCAAGAAACAATACTTTTCACTGTATGCTAATACGTGACAATAATAAATCAAATCAAATCAGGTCAAACACTGACTCTCCAGCTGCACAGACCAGTTTTCTCGCCAGATCTTGGAGCCTCTCTGGTTAAAGAAAATGAGCGTGCGGGGTTTATGCCGTCATTCTGACGGGACGGGTCCTGATAGAGTCGGAATGGCCAGCTCCACCCACGCACCCAGTTCACTCAATTCAATGTACTTCACAGAGATCGGGGCGCCATCTTTAAAGGGTGCACCCCAATCAGCACTGAAATGGATCCCTCCCCACCGCACATGATTGGAACACGCACACCCCCCTCCACCCCGCAACTCCCCCCAACATTGGGCTCCCACGAGGCCCTGCCCCGGGCACAGATTGGCACTCTGCCAACCTGACAGTGTCAACCTTTGTCAGAGGGCAGCCCCTCTTCCCTCCCAGGGGCTATTGTTTGTATTAAATTTATTTATTAGCGTCGCAAGTAGGCTTACATTAACACCGCAATGAAGCTACTGTGAAAATCTCCTAGTCGCCACACTCCGGCGCCTGTTCGGGTACACTGAGGGAGAATTTGGCATGGCCAATGCACCTAACCAGCAAGTCTATCGGACTGTGCGGAGTCTGCACGTTCTCCCCCCGTGTCTGCGTGGGTTTCCTCCGGGAGCAACCGGAGGAAACCCACGCAGATACGGGGGAGAACGTGCAGACTCCGCACAGAGAGTGACCCAAGTCGGGAATTGAAACCGGGTCCCTGGTGCTGTGAGGCAGCAGTGCTAACCACTGTGTCACCGTGTCGCTGTTACCTCTGCACCAGAGGAGGGATCCCCTTAGACTGAATCTTGCAAAATCTGTTGTAAACCTGATGTGACCCTTTTTTTTTAAACTCAGGAAGAATTAATTACCATCAAAGTTTGAGTTAGTAGTTGTGATTGTTACTATTTCCATTTTAATCATTGTCTCTCGTCTCCCTATTATTCTTTCAAATTCACAGAATCCTACAGTACAGAAGAGGCCATTCGGCCCATCGAGACTGCACCAATGCATGAAAGGCCCTGACCTGCCCACCTAACCCCACTTGCCAGTGCTTGGCCCATAGCCTTGAATGTTATGATGTGCCAAGTGCTCATCCAGATACGTTTTTAAGCATGTGAGGCATCCCGCCTCCACCACCCTCCCAGGCAGCGCATTCCAGACCGTCACCACCCTATGGGTAAAAAAAGTTTTTCCTCAAATCCCCCCCCTAAACCTCCCACCCCTCACTTTTAACTTGTGTCCCCTCGTAACTGACCTTTTAACTAATGGGAAGGGGAACAGCTGCTCCCTACCTGTCCATGCCCCTCATAATCTTGTACACCTCGATCAGGTCGCCCCTCAGTCTTCTCTGCTCCAGAGAAAACAACCCAAGCCTACCCAACCTCTCTTTATAACTTAAATGTTCCATCCCAGGCAGCATCCTTGTGAATCTCCTCCGGTGAATCATCTTTGGATTCCCCAGTTTGATAATATCTCCCACTTTAGATTTCCACAGTTCTGATTTTTTTAAAGCTATCTTTTGGCAGCTTATCTTGGGACATTGCTACCTTTCCATACTAGGTCCTCCTTCCAAAGTGCTGATCCACCTCTCTCTCTCTGCATTCCCACACACTTCTGCGAGATGTGCTGAAACCCACTTTTGTGCTTTCATTTTATATGAACACACTTTATAAAATCATTATAAATAAATTAGCGGAGCTATTTTTGGTGTTGACTGACAAACGACACTCAGCCAGGAGAAGGATTGGCTGTCAGGACCCTGGAGAACTCCTTGCAGTACAAATAATCTTGAATTTCTAACCGAATTCTTCGTGTGGGCTTTCATACTTTCTCCAAAGGGTTAGCACCTTTTTTTCCCCCATTCATTTGTGGGAATGGGCGTCGCTGGCTAGGCCAGCATTTATTACCCATCCCTAGTTGCCCCTTGAGAAGGTGGTGATGAGCTGCCTTCTTGAATCGCTGCAGTCCATGTGCTGTGGGTTGACCCACAATGCCGTTAGGGAGGGAATTCCAGGATTTTGACCCAGCGACTGGCTGGATACGGTAGGCGCTGAAGATGTTTCCCCTGACCGGGGGTTCGGGAACACTGGTGAACAATCGCAGGACAAGGGGCTGCAATGGGGAGAAATCCCTTCACTCAACCTTTGTTGAGTTGTGAACCTTTGGAATTCTTTACCCCAGGGGTGTTGTGTATGCTCTGTCGTTGAATATATTTAAGGTTGAGGTAGACAAATTTTTGGTCTCTTGAGGGGATCAGCGGGAGCGAGCGGGGAAGTGGAGTTGAGGCAAGGAATCAGCTATGATCATATTGAATGTTGGAGCAGACTCACAGGGGGAGGTTTTGGGTTCATATTTGGTACGTTCTGCTCACTGCTGACACTCACATTTCCAAGTGAGCCTGTGGGTGATGTACCTCCCCTTGCTTGCTTCCTGCTTTTTCCTGATAACTCTCCATTCCTCCTTTCTGTCTCTGAGCTTCCTCAATGCAGCCAGCCCCCTTAGACTGAATGGATGTTATCAACTCTCCGCATTGAGGATGTGGATGGCATATTGCATTGAGGTGCCAATGTACATTTTTTATATTAATTCATGGGACATGGGCATCACTGGTTGGCCAGCATTTGCCCATCCCTAGTTGCCTTTGGAGGGCGGTTGAGAGGCAACCACATTGCTGTGGTTCTGGAGTCACATGTAGGCCAGACCGGGTAAGGACGGCAGATTTCCTTCCCTAAAGGACATTAGTGAACCAGTTTTTCCGACAGTCGACAATGGTTTCACGGTCATCAGTAGATTCTAAAAATTATTTTTAAGAACATTAGCTGAGTTTCTGGATTAATAGCCTAGCGATAATGCCACTGGGCCATCGCCTCACCATTGGTGCATGCTGAAGAAACAATATTGATCCTGAGAAATCTTTGTTCTGGGGACCAGGGTTCGAATCCCGCCACGGTAGATGGTGGAATTTGAATTCAATAAAAAGTAATTTAATAATTTATTGACAACAGTGAAACCATTGTCGGAAAAACCCATCCGGTTCACTAATGTTCTTTAGGGAAGGAAATCTGCCGTCCTTACCCGGTCTGGCCTACATGGGACTCCAGAGCTTTGCTCAATTCTATCAGCTGGAAATGAGTGACATTGTGTCTTCCTGTTTGGTGCTAGCTTCTCCCAGAGGGGCTACAGGTGCAGCATCAGGGTCAGTGTGACAGTGAAGAGAACTATTCCTTTTCTCTCTCAGCTTTTCTTGGAGTGGTCACGCGAAGAATGTTTTCTTTGTAAAATTGAACAAATGCAATTTATTTCCAGAAGAATTGAAGGGATGATTCAACAGAATGCTTCCCTTAGCAAACTGATTGTGAAGTGACAAGAAAGGCGTGGTGCCTGTCAAGTATTCTTAGCTTTGGGGGGGGGGGGGAGACGGCAGTGGTGTGGGGGTGGAATTATCCTTTTAATGTGAATGAACCATCAACAGGATGTGTCGCAGCAACTTGCCAAGGCTTCAACGACACCCCCAAAGCCTTCAGCTGCTCTACCGAGGAGAACAAGGGCAGCAGGCGCATGGGGACACTGCCCCCCTCACCCCAAGTCACACAACACCCAACCATCGACACCGCACAATCAACGTCCTGGAACTTCCTCCCGAACAGCCTTGTGGGTGTTCCCTCACCACATGGACTGCAGTGACTCACGAAGGCAACTCCCCCCTGAAGAGGGCAATTAGGGATGGGCAATAAATGCTGTCCTTATCAACAATTATGCACATCGCATAAATGAATAAATTTTAAAACATTTTTTTAAGGGAGAGAGAAAGGGGAGGGTGCAGAATGTAGTGTTACAGTCTTGATTTGATTTGATTTATTATTGTCACATGTATTAACATAGTGAAAAGTATTGTTTCTTGCGCACTATACAGACAAAGCATACTGTTCATAGAAAAGGAAAGGAGAGAGTGCAGAATGTAGTGTTACAGTCATAACTAGGGTGCAGAGAAAGATCAACTCAAGGCGAGGTAGGTCCATTCAAAAGTCTGACAGCAGCAGGGAAGAAGCTGTTCTTGAGTCGGTTGGTACGTGACCTCAGACTTTTGTATCTTTTTCCCGACGGAAGAAGGTGGAAGAGAGAATGTCCGGGGTGCGTGGGATCCTTAATTATGCTGGCTGCTTTGCCGAGGCAGCGGGAAGTGTAGACGGAGTCAATGCATGGGAGGCTGGTTTGTGTGATGGACTGGGCTATGTTTGTAACCCTTTGTAGTTTCTTGCGGTCTTGGTCAGAGCAGGAGCCACACCACCGGAAAGGATACTTTCTATGTCATGGTTGACCAGAGGGATAGAGGAGAGGTGGCCAATCGTGATGCTTCGACCACCACGAGAGGCTTGATTAACCAATTTATCTTGCCCATTTCCTTTTTCTATCTTCGTCAGTATAATTGACGTCACGTTTTGCCATTATGGTGGCCTGTTAATTGCATTCTGTGCTCTTATGCCGGAGTTTCACCGCCTCGCCCGCCCGAGGCTCGTAAGATCCCGCCCGAGGCTAACGGAGAATGCCGTTTTGAGAGCCTCGGGGGCAGGCGAGGCGGTAACATTCCGGCCCTAGTGTAGCTCTACTCAAAGGCCAGGATGTTGCGAAACACTGAGGAAGCAGGCCATAAGACATAGGAGCAGAATTAGGCCACTCGGCCCATCGAGTCTGCTCCGCCATTCAACCATGGCTGATATGATTCTCATCCCCATTCTCCTGCCTTTTCCCCATGACCTCTGATCCCCTTATTAATCAAGAACCTATCTATCTCTGTCTTAAAGACACTCAATGACCTGGCCTCCACAGCCTTCTGCAGCAAAGAGTTCCACAGATTCACCACTTTCTGGCTGAAGAAATTCCTCCTCATCTCTGTTTTAAAGGATTGTCCCTTTAGCCTGAGGTTGTGCCCTCTGGTTCTAGTTTTTCCGACTAGTGGAAACATCCTCTCCACGTCCACTCTATCCAGGCCTCGCAGTATCCTGTAAGTTTCAATAAGATCCACCCTCACCCTTCTAAACTCCAACAAGTACAGACCCAGAGTCCTCAACTGTTCCTCATACGACAAGCTCTTCATTCCAGGGATCATTCTTGTGAACCTCCTCTGGACCCTTTCCAAGGCCAGCACATCCTTCCTTAGATATGGGGCCCAAAACTGCTCACAATACTCCAAATGGGGTCTGACCAGAGCCTTATACAGCCTCAGAAGTACATCCCTGCTCTTGTATTCTAGCCCTCTCGACATGAATGCTAACATTGCATTTGCCTTCCTAACTGCCGACCGAACCTGCGCGTTAATCAGCCTCTGGGTCTTTAACGTGTCGTTTTGTTTTGCGGAGCTAATACCAATTGAAGTTTGAAAAGTGTTGACAATCTGAACCTCCTCTATCTTATACAGTGCTTTGCACTATCATTGCATACCAGTGCAGGTCAGGCGTGCTCCAGTGGGTCGTCGCCTTAAATGGAACATGCAGCAGTGAAAATCAGGGCAAAAGCTTAGAGTTTCATCAGGATAATCCACAAAGAGGCCAGTCTGATGATCAAGTCTGCATCTTGGCCATGATTATGGTATTTAAGAGAGAATTGACGGGGATTATCTTCCCCGCTTAATGTTATTAGCTTAAGAATTCTGATCGTGATGGAGGACTGGATTCTGTGCCTCAATCGTAATTGTGTTTTGAGTCCGATTTGATTTTTTGCAAGCTTCACTGCTCTACCTGCAGCGAGAGATCATTGTCGTCACATCCACATCTCCCTAAAGGGCGACATTGCCGGCTCGACAGGCTGCCTATAACTTGTTGTTGATCTGTAGCTTAAAGTGGTCACTACTCTCTTATCGATCGCGCGTTCTAATCTCTGCTGCTGTCCTATAAAACCTAAAATGACTTCTGTAATTGGGCGAGTGACCATGTCTGACCGATCGATTTTCCAAAATGGAATTGCTGTCGCTGCCGTCTCGATTTTGGGTGCCGCCTTCGTACGTTGAGTCACCCACCGTGGCTTTGCACCAATTCCTGTTCGCGATCCCCAACCTTGCATGGATTATTCTCCAAGAAAATTCCTTTGGTGCCAGATATGGCTCAGTTGGTAGCATTTTCACCACCGAAGCGTGTTGGGCTTAGGTCCCATTCTAACGCCGAGGGATGTAAGCCAGGTCGGTAAGCCATGCTGAGGGAGTGCTGCATTGTTGGAGGTGCCAGTTTGCAGATGAAACCAAGGCCCCCCTCTGCCCTTGCAAATCAAAGATCCCATATGGCATTTTTTCAGCGAAGCACATGGGAGTTACCTGTAGTGTCCTGGGAATATATATAGAATCATAGAATCCCTACAATGCAGAAGGAGGCCATTCGGCCCATCGAGTCTGCACCGACCACAATCCCACCCAGGCCCTATCCCCATAACCCCATGCATTTACCCTGACACTAAGGGACAAATTAGCTTGGCCAATCCACTTTACCCGCACATTTCTGGACTGTGGGAGGAAACTGGAGCACCTAGAGGAAACCCACGCAGACATGGGGAGAATGTGCAAACTCCACACAGGCAGTCACCCAAGTGGGGAATCAACTGTATATCATAGAAACAGATAAACTAATTGTTTTTGCCATGCTGTTTCTGGGAGCTTGCTGTGCACAAATCTGCTTCAGTGTTTGTTATTTTAAAACTATGACTACACGGTGGCACAGTGGTTAGCACTGCTGCATCACAGCGACCCGGGTTTGATTCCCGGCTTGGGTCACTGTCTGTGCGGAGTCTGCGCGTTCTCCCCGTGGCTGCGTGGGTTTCCTCCGGGAGCTCCGATTTCCTCCCACAGTCTGAAAGACGTGCTGGTTAGGGTGCATTGGCCATGCTAAATTCTCCCTCAGTGTACCCAAACAGGCGCCGGAGTATGGCGACCGGGGGATTTTCACAGTAACTTCATTGCAGTGTTAATGTAAGCCTACTTGTGACACTGATTAAACATAATGTAATGATGCGCCCTCAGGTTCTTAGAGCTTTGGCTTGACATGCTGGAAGCTACATCACCTCCAAGCTACAGCATCGCTGTCTCATTTCAAAATTTGGAAACATTGTGAACTGTGGAGGGCAGTGTAGAACTTCTAAAGGACATAGACATGTGGTGGAGTGGGCAAATAAGTGGCAGGTGAAGTTTAATGTGGAGAAATGTGACTTGATTCACTTTGATAGAACGAACATGGGGAGACGATATAAGACTGACGGTACACCTCTAAAGGAGTGCATGAGCAGAGTAGCCTGGGTGTATAAGTGTATGAGTCATTGAAGGTGGCAGGACAGGTTGATAAAGAATACTCTATCCCGGGCTTTATTAATAGGGGCATAAGTTACAACAGCAAGGATCTCATGTTGCATTTGTATAAGTCATTAATTCAGCCTCAGCTGAAGAATTGCAGCCAGTTCTGGGTGCCTAAAGGGTCCATTCATTTCTTTGAATAGATGAGAACAGCACTGGTACGGAGTTTAAAATGGATTTCTTTTATTGAACGGAACTTAAAGAAACTTAAATCATTACAGAAGGGGAAAGAAAGGGAAAAATTGGAGAGACTGGCATTTTCTGCCAGCCCCGATACTGATCACACTCTGAACAGATCTCGAAAACAGACTGCCCGCTGAACACACAGTTCCAAACTATATGTTAGTTCTTATCTTGTTATTGTGAGTGTCCTTGCAGTCTGCTCTGTCTAGAGAAGGTTAAAGCCCAACAGGTTTATTTGGTAGCAAATGCCATTTGCTACCAAATAAACCTGTTGGACTTTAACTTGGTGCTGTTAAAACTCTTACTGTGTTTACCCCAGTCCAACGCCGGCATCTCCACATCCTGTCTAGAGAAAACAGGTCTTGCAGTTGTTGTCATTAATACTTGTTTTGCTGGCTGTGCCCTTTTTAGGAATGCGGTCAATTTTTAGTTAACCCAGCATGCCTTCTGAGTTTTAAAATATAGTCAATTTAACTTTAAAAGTTAGCAGAGTTAGTTACTCCCTGCAGTCTAGCATTTAAATGTAATTGCATAGGTAGATATATCTTAAAATGAAGTCTTTGCAATAGACTGAAGCAGACAGAGCTAAGCAGACCTAGGATCCGATCCTCAGTGCCACATTTTAGAAAGACCATGGAGACATTGAAGAAAGCGCAGAAACGATTCACAATGATTCCAGCAATAAGAAACTTCAGTAACAGCATTGGTTGGAGAATCTGAGACTGTGCTCCTGGGAAGGGAAGAAGGCTGAGAGAAGATTTGATGGAGGTGTTCAAAACCGTGTAGGGTTTGGACAGAGTAGATGGGGAGAAGCTGTTCCCACTCATGGAAGGGTCGGGAACGAGAGGGGCCCAGGCTTAAAGTAATTAGTAAAAGAAACAGAAGTGATATGAGGAACGGTATTTTTTTCAAGCCGCAAGTGGTTGGGGACTGAATGCTCTGCCCGGGAGTGTAGGGGAGGGAGGTTCAGTTGAAATGTTCAGAAGGGTATCAGACTGTAATCTGGAAAGATACCGAACGGGGTTTTATGACCTCGCTCGGGCAAGGCTTGTGAAATCCCGCCTGAGGCCAATGGAGAATTCCGTTCTGTGAGTCTCGGAATCGGGGCGGGCGAGGTGGTACGATTCCGGTCACCATGTACAGGGTAATGGGGGGCAGGCAGCAGATTGGAGCTGGGTGAGTTGCTCATTTCAGAGAGCTGGTGCAGACTGAGGGGGGAAGAAACCAGAGTGTCCCACCCACCCACCCACCTCATCAAACACCACCTACTGTGGCAGAGTCTGCGGCCCCTGGCCCGAACCTTTCATGATGTGGAGATGCCGGCGTTGGACTGGGGTGAGGACAGTAAGAAGTCTCACAACACCAGGTTAAAGTCCAACAGGTTTATTTGGCAGCAAACGCCACTCGCTTTCGGAGCGCTGCCCCTTTTGGACTTTAACCTGGTGTTGTGAGACTTCTTACTGTGCTGGACCTTTCAGCCAGCGCAGAACCCAGCACCCCGCAGTGGAAGCCAGACATCCTGAAGGACTGCCAAAGAAGGTGCAGACACGATGGGCTAAATGGCCTCCTAACCATTCCGTGATTGTAACTGCAGGAGAAAAATGAGGCACGGTGGCACAGTGGTTAGCCCTGCTGCCTCACAGCTCCAGGGACCTGGGTTCGATTCCCGGCTCGGGTCACTGTCTGTGCGGAGTCTGCACGTTCTCTCCGTGTCTGTGTGGGTTTCCTCCAGATGCTCCGGTTTCCTCCCACAGTCCAAAGGTGTGCGGGTTAGGTTGATTGTCCCTTAGTGTCCCGGGATGTGCATTTAGAGGGATTAGCAGGGTAAATATGTGGGGTTCTTGGGGGTAGGGCCTGGGTGGGATTGTGGTTGGTGCAGACTCGATGGGTCGAATGGCCTCCTTCTACACTGTGGGGTTTCTAGGGTTCAATGGAACAGGCTGGAGAAGGAAGTTGCTTGGTACAAATTCATCTCCTTTTTCCTCTCACTCATTCCTCCCTGACCAACAGTGATTAGTTTTAATTTTTTTTTTCATCTCGGTCTCGTTTGCTTTCCCCCCCGTCCCGTCCCTGTATGCGGGATCGATGATTAACGGTGCTGGGGGAATCTGAATAAACTGAGCGTGATACTTTAGTGTGTTTGTGTTTTAATTAAAATTTCTTTGAACGGGTGAAAATTCTGTGGGAATATCCAATTAGGCCCTCGAAGCTCAACTTGCTCGAGGCCATGAGAGGTTACATGAAAGAACAACAGGGCAACTCGATATTGTTTATAAAAAAAAAGAAGAAAGGTATCTTATGGATACTAATGCACTTTCTGATTGTGTCTGGGGACTGGCACAAAAATGAGTGGAATGTGTTAAGTTCTCGCGTATGCTTGGTGCTTTCCTTTAGTTAGATCCTTCCCAAGGTTTTGCTGCATGAAATAGAACCTGCTTCCTTTGCAAGGTTCCATTCTGTTAACCAGCACTCGCTGTCGAAGGAGCTAAGTCACAAATAAGAAATACTCCGCTGCCTCACAGCGCCAGGGATCCGGGTTCGATTCCCGGTTTGGGTCACTCTCTGTGCAGAGTTTGCACGTTCTCCCCGTGTCTGCGTGGGTTTCCCCCGGGTGCTCCGGTTTCCTCCCACAGTCCGAAAGACGTGCTGGTTAGGTGCATTGGCTGTGCTAAGTTCTCTCTCGGTGTACCTGAACAGGCGCTGGAGTGTGGCGACTCTGGGATTTTCACAGTAACTTCATTGCAGTGTTAATGTAAGCCTTACTTGTGACTCTAATGAATGAACTCTTGAGAGAAGAAATTTCTCCTCATCTCTGCCTTAAATGGGTGGCCCCCTTATTCTGAGATTACGCTCTCTGCTCCTAGACTCTCCCACAAAGGGAAACAACCTCTCAACATCTATCCCGTCAAACCCCTTAAGAATCCTACATGTCTCAATAAGGTTGGGGTTTAGAAGAATGAGAAGCAATGAGTAGAGGCCCAACCTACTCAATGTCTCCTCATAAGAAAATCCCTCCATCTCCGGGATCGACCTAATGAACCTTCTCTGGACTGCCTCGAATGCCAGTATATCTTTCCTTAGATGAGGTGACCAAAACAGTTCACAGTATTTCAGGTGTGATCTAACTAGTGTCTTGTATTTGCTTTTCAAAAATATTTTGCATCAAATCTTTAACAGTCTTGCTGGGTTTTCTTATTCAGCTGTGATCAACAACATGCGGAAGAGTGAATGAAACATGTCCCATCACGCAGGCACCAGTAATTTTCCACATGAGTTCCCACCTCCTCCTCACTTCCTGAACCCTTCAATAGTCCTTCCCTATCAGATTCCCTTTTAAAATCCCTTACAGACTCTCGGATAGTTTGGCAAAAGGTTCCACGTTCTAAACCAACTCCTCTTTCCGTCTTTGTGTGATGTTCTGCAAACTCAAAGGCAGCACCTTCAATAGACCTCACTTCCCAGAATCAAAAGTTTGCTTTTGTTTTGTAAATCTTTTAGCTCCGGTCAAAAGAGTGGCACAGTGGCGCAGTGGTAAGCACTGCTGCCTCACAGTGCCAGGAACCCGCGTTCAATTCTGACCTTGGGTCACTGTCTGTGTGGAGTTTGCACATTCTCTCCGTGTCTGTGTGGGTTTCCTCCGGGTGCTCCGGTTTCCTCCCACAATCCAAAGATGTGTGGGTTAGGTGGATTGGCTAAATTGTCCCTCAGTGTCAAGGGGACTAGCTAGGGTAAATACATAGAGTTGCGGGGATAGAGCTTGGGTGGGATTGTGGTGGGTGCAGACTCGATGGGTCGAATGGCCTCCTTCTGCACTATAGGGATTCTATGATGAGATTGTGCTTTCAACTCCACCTTCCTGCTTGTCTCCATTAGCCCTAGACTAACTTGTCAATCAAAGACCTGTCTAACTCATCCTTGAATATTCAACAACCCAACCTCCACTGCTCTCCCTGGAAGAGAATTCCAAAGACCACAATGACCCCCTGGGAGAAGCAATTCCTCCTCATCTCCATCTTAAATGGTGGACTCCTTATTTTAAACCATGCCCCCTAGTTTCTAGATTCCCTCATGGAGGCAAACCTCCTCTCAGCATCCACCCTATCAAGGGCCCTCTCAGAATCCTACATGCCACCTCTCATTCTTCCAAACTCCAGTGAGTATGGACACAACTTGCTCAGCCAATCCTCAGAAAACAGTCCCATTCATCCCAACAGTTAGACTGATAAACCTTCTTTGGATTGCTTCCAATGCAGAGACATCGCTCCATCAGTAAGGAGACCAAAAGGGTACTTAGTACTACCTTAGGTGCACGCTCAGCAATGGCCTGTAGAATTGTAGCTGGACTTCCCTACTTTATACACCATCCCCTTCGCACGGCTGATCTGTATCTCATGCATGTTATCCTATCCTTGATCCATATTCCTTGATGTAATTACCCAGCAGAAGCCTATCCATCTGTTTTACATGTTTTGGTTGGATTGTATAAGCGTTGCCAGGTAACCGTGTCCAAACTCAATACTCCCCAAGTGTCGCTTTGTGGTCAGGGCTCCAATGTTACATATCTTTCAGTTCTCCAGATTCCTGAGCTGTCGAGGAACTCTTCCCCATGCTTAAGAGTCTCCAAACCAACCGATTGAGCAAGCTGCAAGGAGGTTGATTTCCTGTAGGGGGATTTTCCCACTTCCCCATATCCCGATAGCTTCAGGTTTTGATTTGATTTATTATTGTCACATGTATTAGTATACAGTGAAAAGTATTGTTTCTTGCACGCTTTATGGACAAAACATATCGTTCGTAGAGAAGGAAAGGAGAGGGTGCAGAGTGTAGTGTTACAGTCATAGCGAGGGTGTAGAGAAAGATCAACTTAATATGAGGTAGGCCCATTCAAAAGTCTGACAGCAGCAGGGAAGAAGCTGTTCTTGAGTCAGTTGGTGCGTGACCTCAGACTTTTGTATCTTTTTCCTGATGGAAGAAGGTGGAAGAGAGTATGTCCGGAGTGCATGGGGTCCTTGATTATGTTGGCTGCTTTGCCATGGCAGCGGGAAGTGTAGACAGAGTCAATGGATGGGAGGTTGGTTTGCGTGATGGACCGGGATTTGTTCACGACCCTTTGTAGTTTCTTGCGGGGACGAAGTGGGCAGAGCCATACCAAGCTGTGATACAACCAGAAAGAATGCTTTCTATGGTCCATCTGTAAACGTTGGTGAGAGTTGTAGCTGACATGCCAAATTTCTTTAGCCTCCTGAGAAAGTAGAGGCGTTGATGGGCTTTCTTAACGATAGTGTCAGCATTGGGGGGGACCAGGACAGATTGTTGGCGATCTGGACAGCTAAAAACTCTCGACCATTTCCACTTCGTCCCCGTTGATGCAGCCAGGGACATGTTCTCCACTGCACTCACTTCCCGATGTTGATGACAATCTCCTTCATTTTGTTGATATTGAGGGAGAGATTATTGTCTTTGCACCAGTTCACCAGATTCTCTATCTCTTTCCTGTGCTCTGTCTCATCATTGTTTGAGATCTGACCTACTGCGGTTAAGAAGTGGCAAAGCTCATGTGTACTGGATAATAGAGGAAACTGCAAAATTAGTGGTTATGTCCCTGGAGTTACAATCCCGAGACCTATGTTCAAATCCCATCGCGGCAGCGAGGGAATTTCGATTCAGTCAATGATATAAATCTGGAGTAAGAAGGCAGATTGTTGTAAAAACCCACCAGGTTCACTAATATCTGTGGGGGGGACGGAAATCTGTTTGCAATGTGCTTGACCCTCAAATGGCCGAGCAAGCCACTCAGTTAGGGATGGGCAATAAGTGCTGGCCTTGCCGCCAACTCCCACATCCCGAGAATGAATAAAAAGCAATACTGGGGTTTAATTAGTACAAAACAGGCTCAAACCTCCAACAAGCGCCGACCTAATCACCGTGACACCCTCTCGCCTGAAGAATCTGATCTTGTACAGCAGATACCTTTCAATAATAAGACACGGTGCTGTTTTTGAAGCAGATGGAGTCAGTTTGGAGGGTAAAGAACTTTAAAGAGTGGAAAAGGCGGTCGCACATAACCATAGCCCGACAATGCTGGGGCAGCACAGTGGTTAACACTGCTGCCCCACAGAATTTGCACATTCTCCCCGTGTCTGCGTGGGTTTCCTCCGGGTGCTCCGGTTTCCTCCCACACTCCAAAGATGTGGAGGTTAGGTGGATTGGCCATGTTAAATTCTCCCTCAGTGTACCTGAACAGGAGTGTGACGACTGGGGGATTTTCACAGTGACTTCATTGCAGTGTTAATGTAAGCCTACTTGTGACACTAATAAATACATTTTAGCTTTAAGCTCTCTCGTGCGGCACCTTAATATCTCCAATATATAAAATATTGGAATAAGTTGTACCCTTCATTAAAATGAGTGAGATTATTTCATTTCTAAGCTTCCTCCTCACTCACGCACCTCAACTTTGAGGTCACCGAACCCGCTTTGTTTAGGTTGCACAGTTTCGTGTCTGTGGGTCTTTTCAGACGAGCCGAGAAAGGCAGTGCAGGTGCGTTAACTTTATTGGAAGGCCGGCTTGCGCTCCCAAAGGATGGAACAGATGTGTGCGATTCTGTGTTCAGCTCCTGTGGTCGCTTTGAAATGATATTTGAAGTGTGTTCCCTATCGCTGCCACGGAGTTCTAACTGCTGTAATCTCCGCTCCGTGTCCCTGAGCCTCCAGCTCCTGCTGACATCTTGTGATTCTGAGCTTCACTTTTTCTGTTCTCAATATTCTTCCACTCAGGGGGGTGCCCAGAGATTTATACCATGCAGTTGCCTCAATGAGCTCTCTCTCAAGTTCAGAAGTAACCCACTTTATTTTAGATTCTGTGCTTCTAGATGCAAGATCTAGAATGCCTTTCTCCTTGTTTTGGAGAGAGCTACCTCCCATGCCCATTTCGACAGGCTGTGTATGTCCAGGCCTCTGTTCCTTTACCCCATTTAAACTCTTTAAAATATAAGATGCGTGTCCTTTTCCAATTTTCACTTCTGAAATGTAGAAACCTTTTGTCTATTCATTCTGGGTCTTGAGGTGAGATTTAGAGGAAATAATGGAAGGCACTCATTAATTATCCAATTTAGAACCATAGAATCATGACAGTGCAGAAGGAGCCCATTCGGCCCATCGAATCTGCACCGATTCAGCATTTTACCCAGGCCCACACTTCTCCCAATCCCCGTAACCCCTAACCCACTTAATCTGCACATCTTTGGACACTAAGGGGCAATTTAGCATGGCCAATCCACCTAACCTGCACATACTTTGACTGTGGGAGGAAACCAAAGCACCCGGAGGAAACCCACACTGACACGGAGAGAATGTGCAAACTCCACAAAGCCAGTGACCCAAGCCGGGAGTCAACCCGGATCCCTGTCGCTGAGAAGCAGCAGTGTTAACCACTGTGCTGCCCTGACTTCACAACAGGTTCACTGAGTATATAATCAGAACAGGCAATCAGAACCTGTGCTGTACTACAGATGACTACATAACACTAACAACAAATTGTTCACAATATGAAGCGGGTGAAATACCTACAGCCGTCTGTTGCTTGTACTTCTCTAGTGACTGATCCTCCCCTACTCTTGCAACACTAAGGTTTCTTTAACAGTTCATTTATACTCAATCTATGGAGGGATAGGTTTTTATACTGACAGTGGCTTGTAGTCCAGTTAGTTTTTATTCTGGGCCAAAATACCTTATCCCATGTTGACCCCTTTGTTTGAAAAAGCCTGCTCTGTCAATCTTGAAACTTCTTTCTTTCATTTTCCCTGAGTTCAGGAAGGTAGGGGTGCTTGGGGGCAGTTCTTTATCCTCTAATGTTTGGCTGCATTGGCATTCTTGCAAAGGACTTCTCGTTCCTCTGGGTCTCTGAGGCTGTTTACGCCATTACCTGAAACCTCATCACAGGTTGACACGTTTCCCCCAGGTTAGTGCGATTGGTAAACTGTTGCTTGTTTCCTAAGCACGATGGATACTGCCCTATGTAGATATGTCATTTAATACAGAACTGAGCTTCAAGAAAACCACCCTTTATCTCTTTCTCTTTTAGCTACCTGCCACACTTGTCCCTTTGCTCTTCTTACAGTCATCCAGAAGTTGAGTTATGCTGGAGCATAATATTTTTTATTTATTAGTGTCACAAGTGGGCTTACATTAACATTTGCAACGAAGTTACTGTGAAAATCCCCAGTTTGGGTACGCTGAAGGAGAATTTAGCACCTAACCAGCATGTCTTTCAGATTGTGGGAGGAAACCCACGTAGACACGGAGACCCTGCAGACTCCGCCCAGGCAGCGGCTGGAATCGAACCTGGGTCCCTGACACTGTGAGGCAGCAGTGTTCGCCACTGCGCCACCGTGGTAAATTCTCAGTCTTGGTGAGTTTATAAATACCGTAGCCGGTATTTTACGACTTCGCTCAGGCGAGGCTCGTAAAATCCCGCCCGAGGCCAACGGAGAATTCCGTTCTGCAAGCCTCGCCTATCCCGATTCCGAGGTGGGCGAGGCGGCAAAATTCCGGCCTGTGCCTTGTGTAGAAAAAAACAGTGATAGAAGCTGGCCTATTCAGCCCATCTAGTCTGTGCTAGGGCTTGTGCTCCACATGAGCCTCCTCCCAATCTCCTTCATCTAATGCTATCAGTAAATCCTTCTCCTTTCACATTCAAGGGTTCCCCTTTAATGGCTGCCTCAAATTCTCTATGTAGTGGTGAGTTCTCCATTCTCATCACTCTCTGGGTGAAGGGTGTTTCTCCTGATTGAATTTACCTGTGACTATCTGAGACTCCACGCTCCTTGTTTTGGGCTCCCCTGCACGTAGAAGCATCATCTTTACAGCTAATTTTGCAGAGATCTTGGGGTTCATATCCACAGATCTCTGAAGGTTGCCACTCAAGTGGATAGAGCCGTGAAGAAGGCCTATAGTGTGTTAGCGTTTATTAACAGGGGGTTTGAGTTTAAGAGCCATGGGGTTACGCTGCAATTATACAGGACCTTGGTGAGACCACATTTGGAATATTGTGTGCAGTTCTGGTCACCTCACTATAAGAAGGATGTGGAAGCACTGGAAAGAGTGCAGAGGAGATTTACCAGGATGCTGCCTGGTTTGGAGAGTAGGTCTAATGTGGAAAGGTTGAGGGAGCTGGGGCTTTTCTCTTTAGAGCAGAGGAGGCTGAGGGGAGACTTAATAGAGGTTTATAAGATGATGAAGGGGATAGATAGAGTGGACGTTCAGAGACTATTTCCTGGGGTGGATGTAGCTGTTACTAGGGGGCATAACTATAAGGTTCGTGGTGGAAGATATAGGAGGGATGTACGAGGTAGGTTCTTTACTCAGAGAGTGGTTGGGGTGTGGAATGGACTGCCTGCTGTGATAGTGGAGTTGGACACTTTAGGAACTTTCAAGCGGTTATTGGATAGGCACATGGAGCAGACCAGGATGATAGGGAGTGGGATAGCTTGATCTTGGTTTCGGAAGAGGTTCGGCACAACATCGTGGGCCGAAGGGCCTGTTCTGTGCTGTACTGCTCTATGTTCTATAATTAGTCCAAGTTCTGAAGACCAGTATGGGTGTAGCAAACATGCACAAGATTACCGCAAGTGTCATTCTTTCCAAATTTAGCCCTGTTAGCATTGGCTTAAGAGCAATATGAAAGAAACGCTTGTCGAAAAATTCCGAAGCAGACTTCACATTCTCCACCTGAATCCTATCAAAAACAGACGCAAACACTGGGTGCTTTTATACCAAGTTATTAAAGTTGCTGACGATTGTTTCTCATCAGTAATTATTACAATGCGCTGCGCTGAGATTCACTGCCGGGAGGACAAAGACCTTATTTCAATGCTACCTAAATCGGCATGTGGTTTCACTGCAATTTCTCAGTTCCAGCCCACTGCGCGAACAGATTTATTTCTTGGGGTCACGGTTCAGGGAAACAGTGATATATTTTTCTCGTTCCGTTAGTGACTGCCAGTGTCTCACATCTCCAGCTCGCAGGTTGGCTTTCGATTGGCCACGTACGCTCCTGGGTTGGCCTTTCCCCCCTGAACTCGGCTGGGTGTCTCTGTGGTGGTCGGGTTTTCTCTGAATGACACTGAACTGTTGGCAGACTCCTGGGGCCAAGAATGGGAGAGCACCCTTGTTGGAGAAAGGACATGTGCCAATGCTGTCATAAAACTGGGCAGCATGTTTTCATAAGTTCACAAGATTTAGGAGCAGGATTAGGCCACTCGGCCCATCGAGCCTGCTCCGCCGTTCAATCATGGCTGATATGCTCCTCATCCCCATTTTCCTGCCTTCTCCCCATAACCCTTCAACCCATTCCCAATTAAAAATCTGTCTCACTCCTCAAATTTACTCACTGTCTCAGCATCCACCGCACTCTGGGGTAGCGAATTCCACAGGTTCACAACCCTTTGGGAGAAGTAGTTTCTCCTCAACTCTGTTTTAAATTTGCTGCCCCTTATCCTCAGACTATGACCTCTCGTCCTAGAATGCCCCACAAGAGGAAGCATCCGCTCCACGTCTACTTTATCCATACCTTTTATCATCAGTTTTAACTCCACAGTTCTAAGAGAACGCTGAAGGTTACTTGAGGGCGAGCTGTGGATATAGGATCATTATTTATTACTCATTTGTGTCACAAGTAGGCTTACATTAACACTGCAATGAAGTTACTGTGAAAATCCCCTAGTCGCCACACTCCGGCGCCTGTTCGGGTACACTGAGGGAGAATTTAGCACGGCTAATGCACCTAACCAGCACATCTTTCGGAATGTGGGAGGAAACCGGAGCACCCGGAGGAAACCCACGCAGACACGGGGAGAATGTGCAAACTTCACACAGACAGTGACCCAAGCCGGGAATCGAACCTGGGTCCCTGGCGCTGTGAGGCAGCAGTGCTAACACTGTGCCACCGTGCTGCTGTTACCTAAATGGTGAGCAGCTAGAAAGCATGAAGGACAGTGATTTTTCTTCCTGGGATGTGAATATCACGGGAAAGGTCAGCATTTATTGCCCATCTTGAAATGCCCGTAGAAGATGGCGGTGAGCCGCTGAAGTCCACCTGGGGCAGCTCCACCCACAGAGCTGTTTGGACAGGATAACCAGGAATTTTGACCCTGCAACAGCGAATACATAGCCAAGTCAGGAGAGCAACTTGCAGACGAAGGTGGGGCTCCTAGCATCTGCTGCCCTTGTCCTTCCAGGGGGCAGACGTCAAGAGTTTAAAGTTTATTTATTAGTCACAAGTAAGTCTTACATTAACACTGCAATGAAGTTACTGTGAAATTCCCCGAGTCGCCACACTCGGGTCAATGCATCTAACTAGCACGTCTTTTAGACTGTGGGAGGAAACCGGAGCACGAGGAGGAAACCCACGCAGACATGGGGAGAATGTGCAGGCTCCACCCAGACAGTGACCCAAGCCCGGAATCGAACCCGGGACCCTGACGCTGTGAGGCAGCAGTGCTAACCACTGTGCCACCGTGCTGCCCATTTTGGAAGGTGCTGCCTACGGAACCTTGGTGAGTTGCAGCAGTGCAACTTGTAGATGGCCCACACACTGCTGCCACTGAGACCAAATGGCCTCATTCTGTGATTCTATGGTAATAATTTGTATTTTGGCGAGAGATTAATATAGTTTGCTCAGTCTTGAGTTGCTCAAGCGTGTCGCGAGATTGCTGTTGAATATTTTGGTGGAGGTATTCCTGGTTGGACTAGAAGTTGTGGAGCATGTATTTGGTCTGGGAAAATCTCTGACTAAGCTATTCGGTACCACCAAGGGGCTAGTCCTCATTTTCTTCCAGCAAACATTGTCACCTGCTGAAGAATGTTTTTTAACTTTTCCCCTTGCATTTTTTAAGGGAATGCTTCTGCCATCTAACCATCGCATGCTGCCACATCGTGTCCCACTCCCGCCTTTTCTTTTGTCCCTTGCTTCTGCGAAACTCACCACACATGTAGCGTAGCGTCCACTCGCAACCTCTGGGCCTGTTTGAACAACTTGTATTTTGTTTCTTGCTGCTTCCTGAGGAACACCAAGGAAAGGGCCGGGCAAAATGTGTCTCAGTTGCGGCGTTTTGATCGAGTTAATGGAGGGACTCCGTTCCCACCGGCAGGAGGGGTGGTAACGTAGAGGGCGCAGATTTAAGGCAATTGGCAGACAAAGCAGCGAGGAGAATTATTCTTTTGCAGTGAGTTGTTAATGACCCACAGTGCACTGCACGACAGGGTGTGGAAGCAGATTGAATTGTAAACTTTAAAAGGGTTCAGGTCTGACAGAGAAACATTTGCCGGGAAATGGGGAGAAATTAGACTAATCAGGTAGCTCTTTCAAAAAGCCAGCATGCATCTGATGGACCGAATGGCCTCCAACTCCAGGAAAACCCAGGGTTTCCCCAGTGAGTAGATAGTGAAAGGCCACACCTAATGTAGGACAGAGAGACACAGAAGGTCCTGGGTTTATGCTACAAATCTAGCCTTTATTGATATAGGTTTTGATTTGATTTTGATTTGATTTATTGTCACATGTCATAGAAATCATAGAAACCCTACAGTGCAGAAAGAGGCCATTCGGCCCATCGAGTCTGCACCGACCACAATCCCACCCAGGCCCTATCCCCATATATTTACCCGCTAATCCCTCTAACCTACACATCCCAGGACACTAAGGGGCAATTTAGCATGGCCAATTAACCTAACCCGCACATCTTTGGAGTGTGGGAGGAAACCGGAGCACCCGGAGGAAACCCACGCAGACACGAGGAGAATGTGCAAACTCCACACAGACAGTGACCCGAGCCGGGAATCGAACCCAGGTCTCTGGAGCTGTGAAGCAGCAGTGCTAACCCCTGTGCTACCGTGCCGCCCTGTATTGGTATACAGTGAAGAGTATTGTTTCTTGCGCACTATACAGACAAAGCATACCGTTCATAGAGAAGGAAATGAGAGGGTGCAGAATGTAGTGTTACAGTCATAGCTAGGGTGTAGAGAAAGATCAACTGAGTATAAGGTAGGTCCATTCAAAAGTCTGATGGCAGCAGGTACAAAGTTGCAGTGTGAAAGGCAGAGGGGCAGAATACTCAGTGACTTTGTGTTTGTGTTTGATTTGGATTTACCGTATCTGAGAATCAGTTTGTGCTGCGTCTGCTTTACTGATCGGGTTACTGGATACAGATGCCAAAGTAAACTCCACGTGTCACATGGGATCATGGTCAAGTGGTGCCTCAATTTGAAAATGCTCATCCTTCTGTTCAAATCCTGCCGTGGTCTCTCTCCCTCGCCAACTTTAACTCCCCCAGCCTTCTATCCCTCAGATTATAGAATCCCTACAGTGCTGAAGGAGGCCATTCGGCCCATCGAGTCTGCACTGACTCCCTGACAGAGCATCTTACCCAGGATCACCCCTCACCTTATCGCTGCAACCCCACACATTTACCCCACTAATCCCCCTAACCTGTACATTCTGGGACTGATGCACTATCAATTACGACGCGTAGACTTCTGAGAGTGAGGGAAAACTAATAGGCTTTTATTCACTGAGAACAGGAGCACACCCTTGTAGCTGACCTGGTCTGAACTGAGGCAAGGAGGAGGGACCATCACCTTTATACCCCACTCTGGGTGGAAAGGGAGGGGTCTCAGGTGGAAAGGGAGGAGTCTCGGGCCAGGTGCAGCATGCGTGTGTCCAGGTACATACATGTAGTAACAGTGGTTCACCACAGGGACAATGCACATATTTACCCCTAGCTAGTCCCCCTGACACTAAAGGGCAATTTAGCATGGCTAATCCACCTAACCCGCACATCTTTGGAATGTGGGAGGCCACCGGAGGAAACTCACGCAGACGCGGGGAGAATGTGCAAACTCCACACAGACAGTCACGCAAGGTCAGAATCGAACCCGGGTCCCTGGCGCTGTGAGGCAGCGGTGTTAACCACAGTGCCACCATGATCTCACACCCATCCAATCCACTCCTCTTGGGCAACTCTCTTCCAAATGGAAATTAAGCTATGAGCCAGGAATTTAACCATTCCTGCGAATACCCCATCAAAGCAAATCCAACCACCAAACCACTGCTCTCAAACCATGTACGTTTGGGTAACCATGTCCACAGGTAGCATTTTATTTCAGTGATGCTGAATCACGTAGTTATTACTACTGATTGGAATTGTGTAGTGACTTAGCCTCACTAATCAACTCAATGAAGAAATGAGTGAAGTGGAACCAGTAGCAAGAGGGGATCTGAATTCTGAATATACTTCATCGGGACCAAATGTCAGACATTTTAACAATATATTTCGTACCGGAGTTTGAAAAAAATCTAAGGCGGGCAGCAAATGTCTTATTTTAAACAGAATCAAGCTTGGCCTCTTTGCAACTTCACAGCTTGATACATTAGAGAACTTTGAGTAGGACGCTTTCCGTTGTAGTTAACTCATTTTAACTTCACCAGAAGTATCTCATTGTTTTCCTGGTCAGGCGGCCCGCAGTGGCTGGGATTTTGGCGGTCCACCTGTTCTCCTCCCTCATGATGTCCGCCAATGCTGGTATCTTGTGATGGTCCTCATGTGGCTCTGTGCAAGATCATCTTCACTGAGATGCGGTGGAAGTCTTCAATCAGGAGTTTGTTCTTGTAGCTTTTCTTGGATAAGATTTAATCTGATGGCACTGGATGATGGAGCTAATGCGTAATGTATGTTGCCCTTTTTTTTAATGGAATAATTATTGACACCAATGCGCCATTGGACTTGGAGGAGAGTTTATAGTAGAACGTGCAGTCAATAGGATCCATCTTACAATAAGTCTATTTGCTCAAGCAAAGAACAAACAGAGACTATTTAAACAGTCCCCCAAACTACAGCAAACAAGCTCGGCACAGTGATTAGTACTGCCGCCTCACAGCGCCAGGGACCCGGGTTCAATTCCAGCCTCGGATGACTGTCTGTGTGGGGTTTGCACATTCTCCTCCTTGTCTGCTTGGGTTTCCTCCCACAATCTGAAGATGTGCAGGTTAGGTTGATTGGCCATCGTAACTTGCCCCTTAGTGTCAGGGCAACTAAGAACTAGCAGAGTAAATACTTGGGATTACGGGGATGTGCCCTGGGGTGGGATTGTTGTCGCTGCAGGCTCGATGAGCTAAATGGCCTCTTTCTGCACTGTAGGGACTCCAATCCAGGAATTCCTGACCCAAAATCTCCTGATTTAAAAAAAAAGATTGTTTTTCCAGCAAAATGCAGTAAGTGGGGGAGAGCTACAATGCAAATTATGTGGGTAAAATCAATCCCAGTGAGGTTTCCAGGCATCCTTTATGGGGCAATTGCCCAATTCTCTCCAACGCAGCCTGGACTTGTGGCGTCACTGCATTCAGCCTTGTTTTTAAGACATGGGACATTTGACAGTTTCTATATCTTCATTGCTGTTGGTACTGGATGTACTCAAAGGGGGTGAAATCACAGTTCATGATGGTGGGATTAAATGTGCAATTCTCATGACATCCTTTCGCACTCTATTCATAGCACAGTTATTAACCCATGGAATTCCTCTCTGTGCCATTACTGAAATGAGTAAACCTGTGTGTGAGAGTAATGCAGAGACTGGACCTCGGACCGGTGTGGTGACTCACGCGGTGCAGTAATTGAACTCACTCCAGCTGAAACTGGTCACTAATCACGCGGACAGCTCAATCCTCTCACCTTCTGGGCTCAATTGGCTCCAGAATTCTTCACGTTTAGTCCCCAGGCAATTCTCCCGGTCTCAGTCGAAAACCTTTGGGGAAAATTACATTCAGGAAGCAAAAAAGAAATTGCGATGTGCAGATAAATGTGATACAAATCAGAATGATTGATGTGCGCGCTTCATTCTTTGTTTCACCTTGCTCCATCCACCCTCCTCTCTCACATTTCTTTGATCTGCATTGCGCTGGCTCATTTATTTGTGTTATTTTCCTGTGAAAATGACCCAAACTGGCAGCACCACAAGAGTTCACTTAGGGTGGCACAGTGGTTAGCACTGCTGCCTCACAGCGCCAGGGACCCGGGTTCAATTCCTGGCTTGGGTCACTGTCTGTGTGTGGAGTTTGCACCTTCTCCCCGTGTCTGCGTGGGTTTCCTCCGGGTGCTCCGGTTTCCTCCCACACTCCAAAGATGTGCAGGTTAGGTGGATTAGCCATGCTAAATTGACCCTAGTGTCAGGGGGATTGGCAGGGTAAATGTGTGGGGTTAGTCGATGGGCCAAATGGCCCCCTTCTGTACTGTCGGGATTCTATGATGATTCTATGAAATCGTAGAAACGGTACAGTGCAGGAGGAGGCCATTCAGCCCATTCCCGACAACATTCTCACCCAGCCCCTATCCCGCTAATTCCTCTAACCTACGCATCCTGGAACACTAAGGGGCAATTTTAGCACGACCTAACCCGCACACCTTTGGAGTGTGGGAGGAAACCGGAGGAAACCCACGCAGACACGGGGGGAACGGGGCAGACTCCGCACAGACAGTGACCCAAGCCGGGAATCGAACCCGGGTCCCTGGAGCTGTGAGGCAGCAGTGCTAACCCCCCCACTGTGCCACCGTGCCGCCCGCAAGTTGCCATGGGTAACAAATCGATAGATTGCGTGAAGATGAAAGATGAACCTTCTGCCCTCCACCTTGGCAGCCATGAGCTTGTTTTCTGTAAAGCTAATCACTTTTGACCTCAGTCTTTCTGCTTTGGGTGCATCCCCATGTTGCAGAGTTTCAGCAGGAGGTTCAAGTATTATCAGGCATTTCATTTTAGTTTGCACAGTAATTCATTTCTGTCAACTGCCACAAAATGTTCAAACAGGTTGTGTGCTGTTTGTTTGTATTCCACATGACCTCCCTGCTGAGTTCCTTCAGTTCTGGTCTCCTGCCAATACCTGACTTTTTGATTTGATTTATTATTGTCACATGTATTGGTATACAGTGAATAGCATTGCTGCTTGCGTGCTATACAGACGTGATGTGAAGATGCCGGCGTTGGACTGGGGTGGGCACAGTAAGAAGTCTCTCAACGTCAGCTTAAATTCCAACAGGTTTATTTGGAATCACGAGCTTTCGGAGCGTTCACCTGATTAAGGAGCAGCGCTCTGAAAGCTCGTGATTCCGAATAAACCTGTTGGACTTTAACCTGGTGTTGTGAGACTTCTTGCCATATGGATCAAGCAGACCGTTGATAGACAAGGAAATGAGAGAGTGCAGAATGTAGTGTTACAGTCATAGCTAAAGTGTAGAGAAAGATCAACTTAACATATGGTAGGCCCATTCAAAAGTCTGATGGCAGCAGGGAAGAAGCTGTTCTTGAGTCGGTTGGTGCGTGACCTCAGACTTTTGTATCTTTTTCCCGACGGAAGAAGGTGGAAGAGAGAATGTCCGGGGTGCGTGGGGTCCTTGATTATGCTGGCTGCTTTTCCAAAGATAAAAGCAAAATACTTTGTCAGGGCTAAAGAGAAAGAAAACCGGACAAGATTTACACTGTGAGGGTGAGGGGAGGATCTAATTGGTCAAAGGAAGTGTAAGTGGTCATGATAAAGACTGAGAATGGTGCTAAAAGCTTCCAGGTCAAAAGCAAGATTTCAGAAGTGGGAACAATAAAATAAAAATATGAAGTAATAAAAGTGGATGAATAACATGAAAAGAAGAAATGAAATAAAATGAGGTGAAGGCGGAGGGGCGAGTCCAAGCTCTGAAGTTGTTGAACTCTCGCTTAATTTCTTGCTTTCCAGCTTAAAAAATGGGAATTGGGGATGTATATGATAGGGATATTATCTCTCAGTGCTGCACAATTCCCAGGTTCGTTTCTTATTTGTTCATCTCCATTCAAGAAGCTTTCTGTTATAGCTGCCTGGTGAAGTCATCTTCAAATAGTCTGCTCCGCCTGCGTCAGCAACCACGCCCTAAGAAGGCGTTGGCAACCATGGACTTCCATTGGATTGGCCCATGATGATGCTTGGCAAAGTACCGCAGTGGTTTGCTGTTGCCTTCTGCAGCATGGCTGACCAGGAAGCTCTCCCACTCTTACCGCCTGCCATCAGACATATCGGAAGGGCCAAAGGCCAACCCGCTTGGCCAGCTTAAGGACACGCTTTCCACGGCCATCAAGCCCTGGAGCGGGACTTGAACCTGGAGTTTCTGTCCCAGAGATAGGAACATTACCGCGGCGCCACAAGACCTCCTTCTCAAATAACCTACAAATTCTACATTATGAAGGAACTCCAAACTCAATTGCATGGGTCAGATGCAAGACCGTCTCCGGGGGTGGGTGGGGAGGTGGCGTGGGGGGGGGGGGAGGGTTTAGTAATGGTCACGTGCTGATGACCAGTGTCACCGTGCGCAGAGTGTGAACGGCAAGCGTAGGACAGATGTGAGAAGGTAACTCTTTTCACAGAGAGCAGTCCACTGTTGGAATGGGTTAATGGAAGGGAATGATCACGATGCAAGCTTCACAAAATTAGGTGGATTCTCGAAAGGGATTAAAAGATATGATTGTTATTCCAGAACACCTGGATCAAATGATCTACTTTTCAGTTAATCGTTTAACACCGTCGTGTTTGGAAGTCCGGTTTTGTTTCAGAGGCTTGAATTTGTGGCGCACACACTCTGTACCCAACATGTGCGGCCCATCACGTGTTTGGCACACATTTAACTGCGGCACTGGGAGTAATGTTGTGGCGGATAGAAATCTCATGTGTTACAAAGGTCACAATGACCTTGGAATGAGCCAGACAGGCAGAGCCACACAGCAGGGAGCACGCCGCTTTATAACTTGTTTGGCTCCATAGTGAATTTGAGAGTAGCACGCGTGTTATTGCAGATTGGTATCGTCAGATGTGGCATTTTTTATCCCAGCGAGGAACAGGATCGTACTTGACAGCAATGCCGGACCTCATTAAAGATAGATTCGGAAAGGACAGAGATTTCTCCTCGATTGGGTCTGCGAACACGGGCGGTTTTAGCATTCCATTCCATGCGCCCCAGCCTATTCAGTCACCAGTGGTTTTGGATGCTGGAAACGTTCATTTTGAATAAGTGCTTTATCCTGTTACTTGCCTGCAAAATGACAGTGACTGTGTGTGAAGCACTAACCATTTCCGAGAGAACTGATAATGTGCGATATATATATAAAACTATAAGTCTTTTACTTTTCGTTGGACTGTCTACACTAATTATTGAGATTGGCTTCTATTCCCCGAAGAGTTGATAAAGGTACAACTTATTACTTGTTTCAGGCACATATGGGAGGTGGAAGCTTTGTTCTAATGTTCACAAGTTTCCACCAGCCCTCTTTATAATGGCTTATTTCCATAGAATCCCTACAGTGCAGAAGGAGGCCATTCGGCCCATCGAGTCGGCACCGACCAACGTCCCACCCAGCCCCTATCTCAGTAACCCCATGCATTTACCTTAGCTAGTCTTCCGGTGACACTAAGGTACAATTTAGCATGGCCAATCAACCTATCCTGCACATCTTTGGAGTGTGGGAGGAAACCGGAGCACCCGGAGGAAACCCACGCAGACATGGGGAGAGTATGCAAACTCCACACAGACAGTGACCCGAGCCGGGAATTGAACCCGGGTCCCTGGTGCTGTGAGGCAGCAGTGCCAACCACTGTGCCACCCAAAATTGCAATGAACTCCCCGTCGGGGAATTGAACCGCGAGACAGGCAGGGATACTAACCACTATACTAATGAAGAAGTGATCTTGGAGGTCAATAAAGATATTTCAAATGGCAAGTATAACTAAACAATTCCTGGCTCCAAACTCAGTCACAAACACAGTAAACCTTAAACAAAGGCAATGCTTAAACCATAGTGCAACAGAGCATATTTCTCACCAACAGTTAGCAATCAGCAAATAACCAAGTTCCCCACAACTGTTACGAATTCTGGTAATTTCCACTCCATCTGACGAAGGAGCAGCGCTCCAAAAGCTAATGGTATTTGCTACCAAATAAACCTGTTGGCCTTTAACCTGGTGTTGTTAAAACTGTTACAGTTGAGTTCGTCAGATACTGGACTTCACTTTAGTTTACTGAAGATATATTTTTAGCCACACAGTGGTCTTGGGCATGCAAGAAGTCAAACAGCTCCTTTGTACATGATTCAACTCATGGACTCCATATTAAAGACACCTAATCATTTTGCAAATTATTCTTAGAATCCAGGAATCTCTACCTTGCGGAAGGAGGCTGTTCGGCCCATCGAGTCTGCACCGACAACAATCCCACCCAGGCTCTATCTCCATAACCCCACGTATTTACCCTGCTATTCTCCTGACACATAAGGGGCATGGCCAATCAATCTAAGCCACACATCTTTGGAGTGTGGGAGGAAACCGGAGCACCCGGAGGAAACGCACGCAGACACGGGGAGAATGTGCAAACTCCACACGGACAGTGACCCGAGGCTGGAATTGAACCTGGGTCCCTGGCGCTGTGAGGCAGCAGTGCTAACCACTCTGCCACACATACACATTGCTGCCAATGTCTCCACCAGAGCTTCCACAGATGGAGACCTGGGGGCTATCCAGCTCCGTGTTTTCTTGTGGAGAGGTTTAACCCACCCCTCTCCTTATCCCAAATGTCCAGGAATGATCCATTCCAAAATTCTCCAGGAATGATCAACGAGGGGCGCTGCTTCCTTTTTTGTTGAATGTTTTCATTTGTTCCTTTATAAAGATGTTGGGAGCTGGGCCGAAAGGCTGTTTAACTGAGAGTAAAAAACCATCTGATTGGATGGCGAGTCTTGTTGACTTCCAGTTTGCTGTGGAAGGTGTGGGCTACATGAGGGTGAGTAAGTTGGGCAGACAATGACAGGAGGTAGGGTGGTTGGTGGCTCTGCTGCCTCACAGCGCCAGGTTCGATTCCCGGCTTGGGTCATTGTCTGTGCGGAGTCTGCACATTCTCCCCGTGTCTGCACATTCTCCCCGTGTCTGCACATTCTCCCCGTGTCTGCACATTCTTCTCCTGGAGCTCCAGTTTCCTCCCACAATCCAAAAGACGTGCTGGTTAGGGTGCATTGGCCAAGGTAAATCCTCCCTCAGTGTTACCCGAACAGGCGCCGGAGTGTGGCGACCAGGGGATTTTCACAGTAACTTCACTGCAGTATTAATATAAGCCTACCTGTGACTAATAAATAAATAAACTTTAAGGAAACCTCCAGGAATATGTGCAAGCAGTGTTGGCAATCCCATTCCTTGTATAAGACATATCGTATTCACATTAGTGCACCCATTAGAAACAGTAGGGGGTGCCAATTCTGTAAATACACATGGACTACAGCTTTTCAAGAAGGGAGCTCACTACCACCTCTCAAGAGTGTTTCGGGGTGGTTAATGAATGCTGGCTTAGCTCGCAACGTCCTTAACCCGTAAATAATTTAAAAAATATATTAAGTTATTTGGTGGGGGAAGGGAATTGCTCTATCGCTCTCTTGCCCTTGTGTTAGATCGAACCATCTATGCACCATCTGTTGCTGTGTGAGGATGGATTCAGTTCCCAGAGTTCTCCCACTTTCAGTGTTGAGCCAGTTGTCTAGGACACCCCTTTCTCACAGCCCCCTTGCCTGGTTTTCACAGCTGGGAGATGCTACGGTGTTGTCCCTTAAAAGGCAGCTAAACCTTTCAATAGTTTCCAAAGAAAGTTGACAAAACAAGAGGATTTTGTTTAAGCTGAAATGAGTTTATAAGTATACTTATTAGTGACACAAGTAGGCTTACCGTAACACTGCAATGAAGCTACTGTGAAAATCGCCTAGTCGCCACACTCCTGTTCAAGTACACTGAGAGAGAATTTAGCACGGCCAATACACCTAACCAGCACATCCTTTGGACTGTGGGAGGAAACCGGAGCACCCGGAGCAAACCCACGCAGACACGGGGGGAAAAGTGCAGATTCCGTACAGACAGTGACCCATGCCAGGAATCGAACCCAGGTCCCTGGCGCTGTGAGGCAGCATTGCAAACCACTGTGCCGCCCATGAGTTTGGAATTCTGCGTTTAGGGGGAAATAAATGATGTGGAGATGTTGGACTGGGATGGGGCGCAGTAAGAAGCCTCACAACACCAGGTTAAAGTCCAACAGGTTTATTTGGAATCACGAGCTTTCGGAGCGCAGCTCCTTCACCAGGTGAGTGGCTCCCCACTCACCTGATGAAGGAGCAGCGCTCCGAAAGCTCGTGATTGTAAATAAATCTGTTGGACTTTAACCTGGTGTTGTGAGACTTCTTACTCGGAGAAAAAAAATTACAGGTTCGCCACGATCTAATTGAATAGCGGAGCGGGTGGGTGAGGGGGCGAATGGCTTCCTCCTGTTTCTGCTATTTCTCCTTTGCGTGCTATGACTGTATTCAAACTCGGGGCTTCAAAGGGAGTTGAATTTCTCGCTGACTGGGATTAAACACATCATGGGTTGCGAGCACCACGTCTGGTGAAGAATAATTGCTGTGTTTGGGGGGGGGTGGTCCCTTGGGGGGGGGCTGTTGGCAGCATTGTCGGAACATCTACACTGTAGCCCTGAAGAGCCACCGACATAACCCACAATCTCAGGAGGTGAACGCTAATTAATTAAGACAAATTAAAATCCAAATTTGCCGTGGCGAATTAAATGTCTGAAAGCTTTAAGAGCGGTTAATAAAAATGTTATAAATTATTTGACGGTGTTTAGTGTTTTATGATAAGGAATATGAATTCATTAAGACATTTAATTATCTGCTGAGGTATGAAACTGATAGTCAAGTGATATTTAATAAACAGTGTCTCATGTCATCTTAGTCTTTTTAATTAATCTTAATGTAATTTCTAGGTGTACGCACAGCGTTGCCACTTAGATACGTTTATTGAGCTAGTTTGATGTAGATGAGTTATTCTGACTTTCCAACTGGGACTTGGGGTCCATCCCAGGCACTTGAAGTAAATGTTATCCAATTTGAACCAGTTGATTGCACTGTTGCCATTGATTCGCCAGTGTGTCTCTGCTCACGTTCGTCTTACTCCTTTAGTACCTCCTTCTTCTGTAGGGTTTTGACAGCATCTCGTGCCTCTTGTTTCTATAACTGCAAACACTGTTGCTTTTCACTGAACATCTTTTTCATTCCCGCCACTGGTTTTCATCTCCAAACTGTCAGCAAGGTGTTGTGTTCAACAGTTTCCAATAAACCTTTGATCAGCACATTCAGACTGATTTCACTGCATGTGATGTGGGCGATCGAAGCAATTAAATGTTGAAGGCAGGAAGCTTGGACGGTGATCAGAAGACAATTCACAAAGCAAGAGCAACATGAGAGATTGGGTTTTGACGAGGGGGGGTGGGAGCCTCATCTTCCCTCATCTTCCCTCATCTTCCCTCATCTTCCCTCATCTTCCCTCATCTTCCCACATCTTCCCACATCTTCCCACATCTTCCCACATCTTCCCTCATCTTCCCTCATCTTCCCTCATCTTCCCTCATCTTCCCTCATCTTCCCTCATCTTCCCTCATCTTCCCTCATCTTCCCTCATCTTCCCTCATCTTCCCTCATCTTCCCTCATCTTCCCTCATCTTCCCTCATCTTCCCTCATCTTCCCTCATCTTCCCTCATCTTCCCTCATCTTCCCTCATCTTCCCTCATCTTCCCACATCTTCCCACATCTTCCCACATCTTCCCACATCTTCCCACATCTTCCCACATCTTCCCACATCTTCCCTCATCTTCCCTCATCTTCCCTCATCTTCCCTCATCTTCCCTCATCTTCTCTCATCTTCCCTCATCTTCTCTCATCTTCCCACATCCATAAAGTTGTCAAGCAAGCCCCTCAAGAAAGGAAGTCATTTCATACCTTTGAGAAGAGGCAGGATTTGATTCTTGGAAACAGATCCATAGAATCCCTTCAGCGCAGCAGGAGGCCATTCGGCCCATCGAGTCTGCACCGACCACAATCCCACCCAGGCCCTTTTCCCGTAACCCCACATATTTACCCTGTTAATCCCCCGAACACTAGGGTCGATTTAGTGTGGCCAGTTAACCTAAGCCGCACATCTTTGGAGTGTGGGAGGAAACCGGAGCACCCGGAGGAAACCCATGCAGACATGGGGAGAATGTGCAAACTCCACACAGACCCGAGGCCGGAATTGAATAAGGTCCCTGGCGCTGTGAGGCAGCAGTGCTAACCACTGTGCCGCCCCATGTTAAGTTGACTTTCTTACAATTCAGAAGCAATATGGTATTATTGATGAATATGGTGCTTGCATTTTGGTAAATTTCCTAATGGGAGCAAGTAAGTTGGAGCATTTGAACTCCCGCTGTCCTCCCACTGAATGTTGTATTCAGGGGTAATGTCCCAGAGTGTCGTCTGAAGATTTAATGGATGCAACAGTTAGAATAGAATCGTAGAATCCCTACAGTACAGAAGGAGGCTATTTGGCCCATTTGGGCCTGTACCGACCACAATCCCACCCAGGCCCTGTCCCTGTAACTCTCATTTACCCTGCTCACCCCCCTGACACTCGGGTCAGTTTAGCACGGCCAATCAACTTACGCTGATTGTAAATCTGTAGGCTCTTAAATATTTGAATGTTTTGTTCATTTTGATTATTGAAAAGGAAAACTAGTCTTCATTAACACCTCATTCAAAGTAGCATTCGGGGTGAGGTTGTATATTCTTTACACATTGCTGGATGTTGTTGCGACAGTCAAAGTGCTGAGGTTTTGTAACCAGGCGTCACCATGAAAGTTCTGTCTCAACAAACGGACAATAAAGATCCTAAAGCATATCCCAACACTTAGGGCCACTGGAGTTGGCCAATAACTGTGTCCTTGCCAGCTTCAGTTTGAAACATGCTCAAAAGCCATTGGAATTGTCTTGTTTTCCTATAAGTTGGACCCTTCTCGATGTTTCACTGTACTCCTTCCACAGAATCCAAGCCAACAAAGACTGAATAAGATACACATGTGAATGAAAATAAGAAATAGGGGTTGGCCATTCTTCCCTTCGAGCCCATTCTGCAACTCAGTAAGATCATGGCTGATCTATCATTTTCCTGCTCTATCCCCGTCCCCTTTGATGTTTTTAATATGCAGAAATCTATCAGTCTTGAATATTTTCAATGACTGAGCTTCCACAGCTCCCTGGGGTAGAGAATTCCAAGGATTTAAGGCAGCACAGTGGTTAGCACTGCTGCCTCACAGCGCCAGGGACCCGGGTTCAATTCCGCCCTCAGCTCATTGTCGGTGTGGAGTCTGCACATTCTCCCCATGTCCGCGTGGGTTTCCTCTGGGTGCTCCAGTTTCCTCCCACACTCCAAAGATGTGCAGAATCATGGAATCCTACAGTGCAGAAGGAAGCCTTTTGGCCCATCGAGTCTGCACCGACCACAATCGCACCCAGGCCCTATCCTCATAACCCCAGGCATTCACCCTAGCTAGGCCCCCTGATACTAAGGGGCAATTTAGCATGGCCAATCCACCTAACCTAGAATCATAGAAACACTACAGTACAGAAAGAGGCCATTCAGCCCATCGAGTCTGCACCGGCCACAATCCCACCCAGGCCCTACCCCCATATCCTTACATATTTACCCACTAATCCCTCTAACCTACACATCTCGGGACACTAAGGGCAATTTTTAGCATGGCCAATCAACCTAACCCGCACATCTTTGGACTGTTGGAGGGAACCGGAGCACCCGGAGGAAACTCACGCTGACACGGGAAGAATGTACAAACTCCACTCAGACAGTGACCCATACTGGGAATGGAACCCGGGTCCCTGGCGCTGTGAGGCAGCACTGCTAACCACTGTGTCACCCATTTATGTGTGTATGTATATAATGTACATATATCCAAGTGTCTATATTTTGTGTGTGTGTGTACAATACACACATCTTTATACACAAACACATACATACACACATTCCTTATTCATATAGTTTAGTTGCTGGAGAATTGAAATGGATGGAATACAATTGCGTGTCGGATTACATGGAGGCATTTTTGAAGCTGTGAAGGTGGCATATCTGTGTACAAATGGGGACAGAACTCACCTGAAGAAGGGGCTTGGAGCTCCGAAAGCTTGTGTGGCTTTTGCTACCAAATAAACCTGTTGGACTTTAACCTGGTGTTGTTAAACTTCTTACTGTGTTTACCCCAGTCCAACGCCGGCATCTCCACATCATGACAGAAGTTTACCAGGGTTGTTGTTTCAACAAAAGACACAAAATCCCATTTATGGATACTGCGTGAAAGAGAGTGCTCAGATAGGAAAACACTTTCACTACCTGGCGAGATGCAAAATCCCTGTGGGAGTCACCCCCCTCGAATATCAAAAGAGAGATTATGCTGCGTCGGAATGATAAAACATTTCTGTGCCTTTGTAAATTACAATACATTGTGCTTCAAAGTGTTGTTGTGTGCCTTGCATGACATTCTTGTATCACTTTGTTCCCTTGCCCTCCTGGGAGCATCGTTTTCCGTGTCTGAGGTGGGCTCATCATTAAGAATCAGTTTGCACGTACTGCACTGTCGCTTTGGCACCACCATTGGAACGGGGTGGACCTGCTGAATTTTTATTTGAAAGCCCCGTTTCCCCTCTTCCCGTCTCCGTCTTTAGGCTGACTTGGAATCGAGGCTGACTCACTTCCACTCTGGTTCCCAGGTTCCATGCTGGCCAATGAATCCAATGCACGATTTGCAGCCTGTTTTTTGACTTGATTTGATGTATTGGGAGACAGCGCTGTACATCTTAAATGGACCCCCCACAGCGTGTCGCTTTTGTGTTGCACTGAGTGGTGGGTTGTAGATCGCCACTTCGACCGCATAGCTTGGAGGGAACGTTAGGCTGGGACTCATATTAAGCGAATATTTGAAGGCGATTTGTTGAGGGTTCAAAGCAGCTGTGCATCACCAAGGGTAGAGTGAGAGTGCGGTTATAAGGATCCAACACAGTCTTTGGAGACAAGCTTTCGTCACTTCCTTTATTGCAGGTTGTCCCATGTGGCCTGCACCCATTAAGTTCCCACTGAGCGTTGCTGAGTTACATTTCTAATTTCGACCATTGCTTTGTTTGGATAGGGGTGGCACAGTGGCTAGCACTGCTGCCTCACAGCGCCAGGGACCCGGGTTTGATCCCCGGTTTGGGTCACTGTCTGTGCGGAGTCTGCACATTCTCCCCGTGTCTGCGTGGGTTTCCTCCGGGTGCTCCGGTTTCCTCCCACAGTCAAAAGATGTGCTGGTTAGGTGCATTGGCCATGCTAAATTCTCCCTCAGTGTACCCTAACAGGCACCGGAGTGTGGCTACTGGAGGATTTTCACAGTAACTTCATTGCAATGTTAGTGTAAGCCTACTTGTGACACTAACAAATAAGCTCAAACTTTAAAAACTTTAAACTTTATTTCTTTGGGGTTGTAAGTATGAGGAGCTGATGTTAAGGCCGAGATGAAATAAGTAGAACAGTAGGCGACTTGTGTGGAGAAGAAACACTGGTTGGGTGGGAACGCAAGTGTTTGAGTCCATGTCCTTACTGTAAAGTATTGCTTCTTGTGCGCTATACAAAGCATACCATTCATAGAGTACATAGGGGAGAAGGAAAGGAGAATGTGCAGTTACAGATAGGGTGAAGAGAAAGATCAACTTAATTTATGGTAGGTCCATTCAAAAGCCTGACGGCAGCAGGGAATGGAACGTTGAGTGTTAAAATTCAACACTGGGTTCTTGCATCTTTATTTTCCATGTGTTTACAGTGAGGCGGGGTAGAGTCTGATGATGGATAGGATAATTTGAAGATAAGACTGTGTCAAAAGAACATTTGGTACTGTACAGCTTTCTCATTTCCTTAATAATAAAAATGGACTTGTTTCCCTTGGGGGAAACGCTGTCAGTTCTGCTGTCCTGCTCTGCTTAACTCTTGCCAGCCTGCTGTGGTTCGAGAATAAAGCTCAGTTTTGAGGGTTCCGGCTGGTTAAGCTTCCATGGTCTTCTGTGCGAGCGAACAGACACCAAATTCTAAATATGGGGAACCTGTCCCCCCCCTGACGCTGTGGGGTAGCTCAGACGTTTTGATAATACGGAAGTCATTCGATTGAAGCGTCCTAAATTAGGAAGTGCCGTGAGGAATACAAACCCGTTTTCAGCAGTTCTGGAATCTCCGGGAGGAGGAAGGAACAACATTGAATTTCAGAGATCGGGAACACAGAGCAAAGTGGGAGTAGGGGGAAGGGAGTAAAGTACATTCTACATTCTGGATCCTCTCAACTTTCTGTGACCAAAGTGGAGATCAAAAAGTAGTTTCAAAAAATAGGTTATAGGAATCCATTGATTGGCACGGTGGCACAGTGGTTAGCATTGCTGCCTCAATATCAACAAAATGAAGGAGATTGTCATCAACATCGGGAAGTGAGTGCAGTGGAGAACATGTCCCTGGCTGCATCAACGGGGGCGAAGTGGGAATGGTCGAGAGTTTTTAGATGTCCAGATCGCCAACAACCTGTCCTGGTCCCCCCATGCTGACACTATAGTTAAGAAAGCCCATCAACGCCTCTACTTTCTCTGGCAGCTACAACTCTCACCAACGTTTACAGATGGACCATAGAAAGCATTCTTTCTGGTTGTATCACAGCTTGGTATGGCTCCTGCTCTGCCCAAGACAGCAAGAAACTACAAAGGGTCGTGAACAAATCCCAGTCCATCACGCAAACCAACCTCCCATCCACTGACTCTGTCTACACTTCCCGCTGCCTTGACGAAGCAGCCAGCATAATTAAGGACCCCATGCACCCTGGACATTCTTCCACCACCTTCCATCAGGAAAAAGATACTAAAGTCTGAGGTCACGCACCAACTGACTCAAGAACGACTTCTTCCCTGCTGCTGTCAGACTTTTGTACGGACCTACCATATATTAAGCTGATCTCTCTCTACACCCTAGCTATGACTGTAACACTATATTCTGTACCCTCTCCTTTCCTCCTCCCCCATGTACTCTATGCTTTGTCTGTATAGCGCGCAAGAAACGATACTTTTCACTGTACACTAATACACGTGCCAATAATAAATCAAATCGAAGATAGGTGGCTGGATGAAGGGCGAGGAAGGATAGAGGAACAGAACCGGATCAGGACTCTCCGACCTTGTCACTGTGTCCTGTGTTAGCTAAGACGGTGGCCGTGGGAAGCCTCTTCTGCTCCGAGATGTACCTAACCCTTCCCTTTCGCTCGCCGTTGGGGCAATCCACAAGGAGCGCGGCAAACGAAGATGAGCGATGGGCTCTGGGAGATGTTTGCATCGGTGACCAAATTAACCTCCTCAAAATGGAACAGATGGCCCCTCCCGAATAGTTAATGGCACCAAAAAAAAAAATGTAAATCCTTGGGTGGTGGTGACGGGGATGAAGGCGAACGGATTCAAAATCCAAGCGTTTTTAATATTTGGTGCATGTGCTGCCATATCAAACTACGGTTTAATCTGAAAATGTGGCATCAAATCTGTCGGCTGCGGGAATATAGAGCAGTGTGATTGGAACACCAGTGAGTCAGTAAAATCAAAGTAAATAGTTAGAAAATCAAGGTGTTAGGGGGTTCTGGAGAAACGGTGGGAGGAATTAAGATTCCATCCCACAACCCTCCATAAAAATTCCCTTTTACCGCTGTCTGCCATAAATTTCTTATATTTAATCTTCCATTTATTTCCCTTTGTTCTCGATCCCTCGGACATAGTTTTGCTTCAATATATTCTGTCCTATCCCATTATAACCTGGAACAGCTTCATCAAATCGGCCCTGTACTGTTCTGACAAAAGAAGCCACAATTCATAGAATCCCGACAGTGCAGAAGGAGGCCATCCGGCCCATCGAGTCTGCACCGACCACAATCCCACCCAGGCCCTACCCCCGTAACCCCACATATTTACCCTAGCTAATCCCCCTGACGCTAAGGGACAATTTAGCATGGCCAATCCACCTAACCAGCACATCTTTCGGACTGTGGGAGGAAACCGGAGCACCCAGAGGAAAACCCACGCAGACACGGGGAGAACGTGCAGACTCCGCACAGACAGTGACCCAAGGCCGGGAATCGAACCCGGGTCCCTGGCGCTGCGAGGCAGCAGTGCTAACCACTGTCCTATCCCATTATAACCTGGAATACCTTCTTCAAATCGGCCCTGTGTCTATCTGCACTGCTCCGACGAGAGCAGCCTCAATTTGTCTCCATATTTTGAGAAGCCAGGTCGTGAAGCTGTCCAGCAGCACCCTCTCGATCACCACAGCATCCTTACCAGGGCGAGGAGCCCCAACCTACCCATTGTGTTCCTGCTGTGCTTTTTCTGAGGTTTCACCATGATCACCAATCCATCACGCAAACCAGGCTCCCATCCATTGACTCTGTCTACACTTCCCGCTGCCTCGGCAAAGCAGCCAGCATAATTAGGGACCCCACGCGCCCCGGACATTCTCTCTTCCACCTTCTTCCATCGGGAAAAAGATACCAAAGTCTGAGGTCACGCACCAACCGACTCAAGAACAACTTCTTCCCTGCTGCCATCAGACTTTTGAATGGAGCTACCTCGAGAAAGTTGATCTTTCTCTACATCCGAGCTATGACTGTAACACTACATTCTGCGCCCGCTTCTTTCCTTCTCTACGAACGGTATGCTTTGTCTGTATAGCGCGCAAGAAACAATACTTTTCACTGTATGTTAATACATGTGACAATAAATCAAATCAAATCCACCGTAACGCACCACTAGCATCCTGATGGGCGCCTCTCCGCTTTCACGCACGTTCATGCGCACTGCATTGCCGTCTTGTTGGATCTTGCTTTGCACAAGTTTGCTGTTGCATTCTGTTATGACCAGGTTAAGAGGGGAGAACTGACTTCTCGCTTTATCCCACTCCTGAATTGCTCTTAACAAGAGTTTGAATTTAAACTGGAGGTGATATTGCCAATTTAACTTGCATTTAGCTGTGGATAGAATTAGTTTTCTTCCTAAAACCCACCTGGGTAAGGAAGCAGAAATTAACAAAAGGTTAATGTAACAAAATGTTCCAATGAGTCCAACTCACCACACATGGAAAAGCAATGTGCACACAATCCTCCCAAACATGCAAAAAAGTAAGTAAAACTCTGCAGACTATTAGATGTTGAAATCTTGGCCAAATGACAAGTCAGGACAAAGATTATTCAGAAAGGTTTAGATGAAGGATCCTGGGTCCACAGTTGCTGCTGGTTCTTGGGGTTTCCCACTGGAGACGGTGGTGTCGACTGGGAATGTTCCTTTACAAACTCTCAATTTGCAGCAATGAGGTCTTTAGGTGGGTTTTTCAAATCACAAAACAATTCGGCTTCGACCTGAGAGGTTTCAGAAGAAAGAGAGATGGGGCATGGCCTTGTGGCAGTCTCTGACTGTCCGGAATCCAGTATTCGTTTTACACCCGACAGCTGGATCTCTGACCCCTCTCTCCGAGCTATCTTAGACTCTGACTCCAGCTCATGCCCAGAGCAAATGCGACATAGGAGTTGCTGGAAGCCAGTGTCCTTTGTTTAGGAAAAGTGTTCTTTACGAAGAGATTCAAATCATCCAGCTGGTGATATTATGAATTAATATTTCATATAACGCATCTTCATAACAATTTGCCTATATAACAGGGGCTACACATTGAGGTAATTCATTACGATGAATGCTCTTTGGAATTTTGGAGTGAGATGCATAAGTATTCCCGAAATACAAGTGTCTACCTTTCTATTCATTGCAAAATACCCTCTAAATTAAAGAAATGTTCTGTTCTGTAGCTGAACTGACTGACCCCAATATCCTCCTAATCAGTTACATCCCCTCCCTTTATGACCCAACTCTCCGCCATTTTAATGATTTATATTCAGTGATCAGGTCCCTCATTAACTTTCTTGCAATTAAGCTACAAAGTTATAGGTTTGACGACTTCTTTTCATCAAAGCCCCTCAATTAGGATGTTCATTCCTGCACCTTTTGCAGAGTTTAAATATAAAAATGCGATTTGCAAAGAAAGATAGCTTTTTAGCGACCACCAGAATTTAATTCCAGTTGGTAATCGAGAGTCTTAAATTGCTGAGGGCTGGTTTAGCGCAGAGCTCATTCAGGGAAATGGTGGGCGGCACAGTGGTTGGCACTGCTGCCTCACAGCGCCATGGACCCGCGCTTGATTCCGGCCTCGGGTCACTGTCTGTGTGGAGTCTGCACGTTCTCCCCGCATCTGCGTGGGTTTCCTCCAGGTTTCCTCCCACAGTCCAAAGATGTGTGGATTGGGTCGTTTGGCCATGATAAATTGCCCCTTAAGTGTCAGGGGGACTAGTAGGGGAAATATGTCGGGTTGCGGGAGGATAGGGCTTGGGTGGGATTGTGGTTAGTGCAGACTCGATGGGCTGAATGGCCTCCTTCTGCATTGTAGGGATTCTATAATTTTACTCAATTGGTGATAAGGGTCTAATTGCTGCAGGCTGGTTTAGCACAGAGCTCATCAAGGGAAATCTGATCCATTATGGCTCTGTCTCCCTATTATCTGGAGGCCGACACTATATATTGCCGTGAGTTTATTTACTTAGTGAAGATTGCTCCTTATGATGTCCAGATGTCGGGATTGGTGCAGCCAGTATGCTGAGGGTTTCTCGAGTAAAGGATCTGCTTTCAGTGTGTGAGACAGTAGCCAAGTGGTTAAGACACTACCAGGAACGTGGGTTGCGAGTTCAAACCACACCGCAGTAAATTGTCAAAATTGAATTCAATAGCTTTGGAAAGTAGGAGGGCAGCCAGGAGAGAATTGCAGTGGTTGTACCTAGAGGTAATAACAGTGTGGACGGCCGTCTGATTCACTCCACATGTTGCTGGATACCAGAAACCATGGTGCATCTGACGTCAATTCTTGACAAAAAGGCCCATTTTCCAGCTATTTTTAGCGCATCAATTTGCCACAAAAGAAACATCGTGCAGTTTAGTTGTCGCGGCTTATTAGATATGAAAAACGCTGGCCTGCTTTTGACATCTTCAGGTTAGTAGGGATTGATTGAAGCTCTTGCCTTGCTGCGATGCTTGTGTGACAGTCCAAAGTCTAATCATTAACAGCTTCAGTACCTAGATTAATGAGTGTTATGGGGAATGAGAGTAGGAGAGAAAATGGGTCAACCTTTTTAAAACTTTTGATAAATGATAACTGTTCTTTTCCTTTGGTTCTAATAGACATGGAGACAGGAGAGGCGAATGACATGTTGAGCTATAAATACATACACCCCACCTCGTAATTTAGTGATTATAATTACAATTATTTGATAATATTTATTTATTGGTGTCACATGTCAGTTTACATTAACACTGCAATGAAGTTACTGTGAAAATCCCCTCATCACCACACTCCGGCGCCTGTTCGGGTACACGGAGGGAGAATTTAACATGGCCAACGCACCTAACCAGCGCGTCGTTCGGACTGTGGGAGGAAACCCGGAGGAAACCCACACAGACACGGGGAGAACATGCAGACTCCGCACGGACAGTGACCCAAGTCGGGAATCAAACCTGGGTCCCTGGCGCTGTGAGGCATGGCCAACGTACCTCACCAACCTGTCTTTCGGACTGTGGGAGGAAACTGGAGCGCCTGGAAGAAACCCACACAGACACGGGGAGAACATGCAATTTCCAGACAGGCAGTGACCCGAGGCCGGGAATCGAACCCGGGTCCCTGGCGCTGTGAGGCAGCAGTGCTAACCCCTGTGTGCCACGAATAAACTTTCTCTCGTGAGACATTTAAGTGGACGGGCATCAGAACATCCCGGGGGGAGTTCTCTGGCCTCCCGCACGCATGCCTCCCGGTGGTGGGAGGTGGCGCGCTGTTCGCTGGTGACGGGATTCTCTGGTGCGCTGGATTTCCCATTGTTGTCACCCGCACGCCACTGTGAAACCGCGTGGCAGGGCGTGCGTTGCCAGCAGTACCAGAGAATCCCGCCAGCATTTTGTTGGAGCAATAATCCTGCTTTTAGCATATCGGCCTTGGCTCAGTGGGCGGCACAGTGGGTAGTGGGAGAGTCGGTGCAGACTCGATGGGCCGAATGGCCTCATTCTGCACTGTAGGGATTTGATGATCGCTAATTCTATGAGCAATCATCTTTGAATCACAAGATTCCAGCTTCAAGTCCCATTCCAGGGCTTGCACACAAAAAGCCCCATTTTGACTACTCCAAAGCACGACTGGAGGAATGCTGCACTGTTGGAGATGCACGTGGGTATTGAAGATTTAAATGATCCCGTGGAGTTATTTTGTAGAAGCGCAAGGGAGTTCTCCCCTGAGTCCTGACCAATATTTATCCCTCAGTCACCATCACAAAATTGGATTATTTGGCCATCATCACATTGCTGTCTGTGGGAGCTTGCTGTGCGTAAATTGGTTGCCGTGCCTCGTACTTTACAACAGTGAGTACCAGTCGAAAGTATTTTAATTGGCTGTAATGTGTTTTGAGATGTTTGGCAGTTCTGAAAATTGCAACATAAATTCAACCTTTTATTTTTAATCGGGACATTTTGTGGTATAGGTCATAGATTCTATTTGCTGGAGTAAAGACTCTTAAAATAGAATTCCTAATAATGCAGAATCATAGAATCCCTACGGTGCAGAAGGAGGCCATTCGGCCCATTGAGTCTGCACCAACCACAATCCCACCCAGGCCCTATCCCCATAACCCCCATGCATTTACCCTAGCTAGTTCCCCTGACACTAAGGGGCAATTTAGCATGGCCAATCCATCTAACCTGCACATCTTTGGAGCGTGGGAGGAAACCGGAGTATCCAGAGGAAATCCATGCAGACACCGGGAGAATGTGCAAACTGCACACAGATAGTGGGGTCCTTGATTATGTTGGCTGCTTATCTGGGGCAGCGGGAAGTGTAGACAGAGTCAATGGATGGGAGGCTGGTCTGCGTGATGGAGTGGGCTTCATTCACGACCTTTTGCAGTTTCTTGCAGGCTTAGATAGAGCAGGAGCCATACAAAGCTGTGATCCAACCAGAAAGAATGCTTTCCGTGGTGCATCTATAAAAGTTGGTGAGAGTCGCAGCTGACATGCCAAATTTTCTTAGTCTTCTGAGAAAGTAGAGGCGTTGGTGGGCTTTCTTAACTATAGTGTCAGCATGGGGGGGACCAGGACAGGAAAACTTGAAACCTGTATTAGTATAAAGTGAAACGTATTGTTTCTTGCACGCTATACAGACAATGCATACTGTTCATAGAGAAGGAAAGGAGAGAGTGCAGAATGGAGTTCACTCAGTTTATCAATCGATCACAAAAGTGGCATAAGATTATTGGAATGTGAAATGTTTTACCACGATGACTATTCGGGTCGAATATCATGTCACTTGAAAGGGAATTGGGTAAAGATTTAGTGCAGAAGAATAACAAAGGATATGGCGAGGGAGGAGGAGTAAAGAATTCAGGCCAACAGCTCTGGACCAATAGCAAGCACCATCACTTTAACAACATATCCCATGCTCATCATCCTGACTTGGAGCTACATCGTCCTTCACTGCCACTGGGTCAGAATGCTGCAACTCCCTGCCTAACAGCACTGGGGGTGTCCCTACAGAGCCAGAGGTATTTTCCTCGGCTACACCGTGCCTTGTGACAATTGGTGATTGGTCTGTAGCGGTTCACAAAAGCGGCACAAACTCACCACCACCTTCTGGAGAAGAACTCGGGCTACAAATGCCAACCCAGCCAGCGACAGGTGCATCCTGTGAAGGGATAGAGAAAAGAATTATTGTCCACACTGGCATTTTAGAACCAATGTCCTCCTTGTGTGCTGTGAATTCTATGAATTGATCTCAAACGCACAACATTACACCAGAAACCCGGGATTGGCATTTTGTTGGAAGACTGTATGTGAGATGCTAAAAATGAGTGGCTAAGAGCGAAGTGTTGGGAAACTCAGCACCCACTGACTTAGGGCATTGGCGTCATGTAGAGGAATAAAGAAATAATGCATCATTTTTTAAAGCTTATTTATTTATTATTGTCACGAGTAGACTTACATTAACACTACAATGAAGTTTCTGTGAGAATCCCCTAGTCGCCACACTCCGGCACCTGTTCGGGTACACTGAGGGAGAATTTTAGCATGGCCAATGCATCTAACCAGCACGTCTTTCTGTGGGAGGAAACCGGAGCACCCGGAGGAAACCCATGCAGACACGGGGAGAACTCAAAGTCCAAAGATGTGCGGGTTAGGTTGATTGGCCAGGTTAAAAATTGCCCCTTAGAGTCCTGAGATGTGTTGGGGATAGGGCCTGGGTGGGATTGTGGTCGGTGCAGACTCGATGGGCCGAATGGCCTCCTTCTGCACTGTAGGGTTTCTATGACTCTATGACTTCTAACGTGCAGACTCCACACAGTGACCCAAGCCGGGAATCGAACCCGGGTCCCTGGCGCTGTGAGGCAGCAGTGCTAACCACTGTGCCACCGTGACACCCCATCTAACACCAATATCTATCCAATTCTCTTCAGAAAGTTGCCATTGAATCTGTTTCACCGCCCTTGGTCGGGCACTGCGTTTCAGGACAAAGCACCTCCCTCACATACCAAACATCAGCCTTGTACATTAGTTGCCTACGAAATGTATGTTAATTCTCTGTACAATTCCGTGTGTTCACCTTCAGAATGCCTGGTTTAGAAAAATCGGTACCTTTAATGTGAAGGTTTTCTCGGGCGGAAGAGAGGTGAGGCTCTCATCTTACTCTGGCTCCCAAATTTATACAGTATCGCTGTTTGACTCTGAAATGTGGGAAAATACAATTTGCATAGCTCAGTGTTAATGCTGGATTATACTTTAAAGGGGAGAGCTGAAATCTTATACTGTGCGGTTCAATCAATAACGCTGAGGGCTCCTCGACAATAAAGTGCTCTTAGCATCTTCCAGCTGTGACGGCACACCCACAGATAATACTAACTAAGAATTACTTTTGTTCCTTCTGCTTCTTATCAGGTAACATGTAATTCTGCACTGCTGACACAGCCCTCTAAATAAACCCGAGTATAGTGTTAATGTTGCTGCAGACCTGCCGAATGGGACCTCAGTTTGAACCAGCTTTTGTTCTCTGGGTTTCGGTCGGTTGTTGACCAAGTGTCCACTCCTGGGCAGGCACCAACCGGGCACAGCGCCGAGTGACGGCAAGGCTGCCAATCCAATATAGAAGTCATAGAAACCCTACAGTGCAGAAGGAGGCCATTCGGCCCATCGAGTCTGCACCGACCACAATCCCACCCAGGCCCTACCCCCACATATTTACCCACTAATCCCTCTAACCTACACATCCCAGGACTCTAAGGGGCAATTTTTTAAGCTGGCCAATCAACCTAACCCGCACATCTTTGGACTGTGGGAGGAAACCGGAGCACCCGGAGGAAACCCACACAGACACGAGGAGAATGTGCAAACTCCACACAGACAGTGACCCGAGCCGGGAATCGAACCCAGGACCCTGGAGCTGTGAAGCAGCAGTGCTAACCACTGTGCTACCGTGCCGCTACCGTGCTAATATGCGGCGGGATCAGTAACCTCGGCTAGGGCACCACCTCGGACCCACGAACTTGAGGCTCCAGAGTTGACCATCACAACATGGTCACAGCACAGAAGGAGACCCTTGTGTCCATGAGAGCCCTCTTTCAGCCAATTAAATACTTTACAGGGACACCCACCCTGCTGTTATGTCGGGAGTTTCAGCATTTTGACCCAGTGGCAGTGAAGGAACAGAGTGGTATAGAGCCAAGACAGAATGGTGATCAGGTGATATGCGGCACGGTGGCATAGCACTGCTGCCTCACTGCGCCAGGGACCCTGGGGGTGGGGGGGGGGATTAGCAGGGTAAATATGCGGGGTTACAGGAATAGGGCCTGGGTAGGATTGTGGTCGGTGTGGACTCAATGGGCCAAATGGCCTCCTTCTGCACTGTAGGTGTTCTATGGATTCCACAGATAAAATGACGGTGCTGCTATTGATTCAGAGCTGTCGGCCTGAATTCTTTACTCTTGCCTCTTTGCCATATCCTTTGATATTCATCTCTACTAAATCTTTATCCAATTCCCTTTCAAATGGCACGATATACCACCTGAATTCACCTAGTGCCACTCCACCACCTATTCGCTGACCCCTGTACATGTTTCCTTTTAATATCTTTCTCTCTCTCTCCCTCAGTTACCATGCCCCAAGAGGGCATTGGCAACCATGAGCCTCCATGTTTGTTTTGCATGCATCATCCTCATTGGCGGTGCATTCATCCAGTTTGAGCGGCTCTTTAGAATCATAGAATACCTACAATGTGGATGGAGGCCATTTGGCCCATCGGACCTGCACCGACTCTCCGACAGAGCATCTTTACCCACGCTCAACCCCTGCCCTCTCTCCGTAACCCCTCGTACTTACCTGACTAATCCCGCCAACCTACACATGTTGGGACACTAAGGGGCAATTTAGCATGGCCGATCTACCTAACCCTCACATCTTTGGACTGTGGGAGGAAACCGGAGCTCCCGGAGGAAACCCACGCAGACACGGGGAGAACGTGCAAGCTCCACACAGACAGTGACCCAAGGCTGGAATCGAACCGGGTCCCCAGCGCTGTGAGGCAGCAGTGTGCTACCGTGCCGCCCCAAAAGAACATTATTATTAAAGGACAATTTTATACTTCCTTGTAAGTAACTGCAAGTTCTCCCAAACTTAATTTGTAGCAGAATTCAGGGAAATGTTATAAATTGGGTACATAAAATGGAGGAGGTTTTGTTTTTGCGAGGATATTTCCATTCCGTTATGTATTTCAAGTATCAGAGAGGGTTGAAATACCCACAGAAGTATCTTCAATATCTCAACTTGCCAGATTGTCTCCTGAATGTGGGTGACTCGAGTTGGGATGGGGTTCCCTTGGCTTTGACATGCCTCCTCATTAGCTTGTCCAAGTGGCTACTCATTGCTGGTCTCTGTGGTGGATATTAACCATCTGGGTGGTCTCGTCACTGAACCAGCCAATTCAGGTCTGCAGTTTTTCCGCCCACTTGCCAGTATCTTTCACTGGATGGGAAGCGGGATTGAGAACTTACTTCTCTTTGCCTCTTAGTTAGGGAGGTTGGGAATGTGGCCAATTGTATACATTTCTACTATTCCTTAGCCAAGGTCAGCTAACTTAGCAAAAACTAGGTACCAAACTTGGGACCGTTGAGAGGCCGATTGACCAATAGGGTGACAGCTTTTACTTGGCACCTATGTGAAGCTGGTTGACCTATAGAATGACTGCTTCTAGGTTTGAGGTGGAGATGCCGGCGTTGGACTGGGGTAAACACAGTAAGAAGTCTAACAACGCCAGGTTAAAAGTCCAACAGGTTTATTTGGTAGCAAAAGCCGTTCTAGGTTTGCCATAGGAATTAAGAGCTGGAAACCCGACCCTCAAACCTGCTGCTCCATTCAGCCGGTCAGTTGGACAGAGCAGTGGCAGATGATATTTAACCCTGATAAGTGCAAGGTGATGCACAAGATGAGGGAGTATTTAATGAATGGCAGTACATTGGGAAGCTCAGAGGGACAGATGGATCTTGCAGCCAGCTGCAACAACTACCTTGTTAAGGTAGCACTTTATCTATTTCAGTCAAATCATCTCTCATTGCGAACTCCCAGAAAGCACAGGCCCATCCACTGGGTCTCTCCTCACAGTACAATCCTCTCTTCCCAGGAATCAATCCAGTGAAACTCTGTTACACCCTCCCAAAGTATTCTTTTTGTCCCTTAGCAGGGAGGCCCTATCTGTATATAGAACTCCAGGTGTGGTCTTACTAAAGTATAATATTTGCAGCAAGACCGTCTCCTTGCAGAAAACACACTCTCTTCTTTGTCTTTTATTCCTTCTATTCATTCATGGGCGTCGCTGGCTGGGCCAGCATTTATTGCCCATCCCTAGTTGCCCTTGGAGGGCAGTTGAGAGTCAACCACATTGCTGTGGCTCTGGAGTTTCCTGTAGGCCAGACCAGGTAAGGACGGCAGATTGCCTTCCCTAAAGGACATTAGTGAACCAGATGGGTTTTTCCGACAATGGTTTCATGGTCATCCGTATATTCTTAATTCCAGATTTTTAAAATTGAATTTAAATTCCACCATCTGCCGTGGTGGGATTTGAACCCGGGGTCCCCAGAATATTAGCTGAGTTTCTGGATTAATAGTCTAGCGATAATACCCCTAGGCCATCCGCCTCCCCACCAATTGTACCTGCAATTGGTGCCGTTCCAATCCACTTACTCCTTCTATCTAATTGTGAAGCAGGATGGTTACTGTGCTGACTTTAGTCTAAAGCACAGTTCCGTTCGAATGCTTCAAAGTAGGAATTTATAGAGAGCAGACAGAAACTCTCCATGGTAGTAACACCTTTATTCTTCTTTCATTTGTGGGACATGGGCATCGCTGGCTGGGCCTTGAACTGAGCGTCTCACTCGACCATTTCACCGGGCAGTTGAGAGTCAACCACATTGCTGTGGCTCTGGAGTCACGTGTAGGTCAGACCGGGTAAGGACGGCAGATTTCCTTCCCTAAAGGACATGAGTGAACCAGATGGAGTTTTTCCGACAATGGTTTCATGGTCATCAGTAGATTCTTAATTCCAGATTTTCTTTTTTGATTGAATTCAAATTCCATCATCTGCCGTGGCGGGATTCGAACCTGGGGTCCCCAGAACGTTAGCTGAGTTTGTGGATTAATCGTCTAGCGATAATACCACTAGGCCAGGGCCTCCCACAATTGTGAACTTTAGAACTGCCTTGTACAAAGATAAAGCATAATGAAGTATAGCGGCGAGTGAAGCCCTCAGTTGTGTGCCCAGTAAACCTTTCAAGAGTACCGTGCCAATGCCAGATGTAAAATCAGAAGCAGATTGTCTTTCAGATTTATTCTCCAGTTCATTCGGGTTGGAGACTCCAATCCCCAAATTAGTTGGGCCTTTTTTTTAGACCAGGATTTATGACGAGAGTTAAATGAGCATCATTCCTGTCAGTGAGGTTTTAAAAAACATATTGCCTGAACCGAGAAAGGTTCAGTTATTGCAAAATGATTTTTTTGATTTGATTTATTATTGTCACATGTATTAACATCATAGAAATCCTACAGTACAGAAAGAGGCCATTCGGCCCATCGGGTCTGCACCGACCACAATCCCATCCAGGCCCTACCCCCATATCCCTACATATTTTACCCGCTAATCCCTCTAATCTACGCATCCCAGGACACTAAGGGGCAATTTTAGCATGGCCAATCAACCGAACCCGCGCATCTTTGGACTGTGGGAGGAAACCGGAGCACCCGGAGGAAACCCACGCAGACACAAGGAGAATGTGCAAACTCCACACAGACTGTGACCCGAGCCGGGAATCGTACCCAGGTCCCTGGAGCTGTGAAGCAGCAGTGCTAACCACTGTGCTACCATGCCGCCCGTATAGTGAAAAGTATTGTTTCTTGCACGCTATACGGGCAAAGCATACCGTTCATAGAGAAGGAAAGGAAAGGGTGTAGAATGTAGTGTTACAGTCATAGCTAGGGTGTAGAGAAAGATCAACTTAATGCGAGGTAAGTCCATTCAAAAGGAAGAAGCTGTTCTTGAGTCGGTTGGTACATGACCTCAGGCTTTTGTATCTTTTTCCCGATGGAAGAAGGTGGAAGAGAGAATGTCCGGGGTGTGTGGGGTCCTTAATTATGCTGGCTGCTTTGCCGAGGCAGTGGGGAAGTGTAGACAGAGTCAATGAATGGGAGGTTGGTTTGCGTGATGGATTGGGCTACATTCACGACTCTTTGTAGCTCCTTGCGGTCTTGGGCAGAGCAGGAGCCATACCAAGCTGTGATACAACCAGAAAGAATGCTTTCTGTGGTGCATCTGGAGAAGTTGGTGAGAGTCGTAGCTGACATGTCAATTTTCCTCCGTCTTCTGAGAAAGTAGAGGCGTTGGTGGGCTTTCTTAACTATATTTGCCAGGCAAAGTTAGGAAAGGCAAGACCAGAGGAGAATGTAAGAGATTGAAATGGAGGAGATGATTAAATCTAACATACTGCAGCGAGGAAGTAATGGTGGAGCTAGGTGAAACAAAGGAAGTTACTTTGTGCCTTAATCACATGACTCAAATAGCACAAAACACTTCATCTGTAATGAATCACTTGACAGGCAAACATGGCAATCATTGTGTACAACTCAAGGTCACATGATGAGAATCTTGATGGGCAGCTATCTAATTTAGTTTGTTGGTGTTCACTAAAAGGAGATTGCCAGCTCTGACACTGGGGGAATCCTCTACTTGCCTCGAATAGTCTAAATGTCCACCTGAGAAACTGGAATGGGCAGGTGGGGTCTGAGTCTTAACCTCTCATCCAGAGGGTTGCGCTTGTGATAATTTGATGCTCCCTCAGTACTGCACCATATTGTAACCTAGGTTTCAGCTTGAGTGGACCACATTCTGTCTCAGAATGGCCACACAAAAGGGAAGAATAAGAAATAATTGAGCAAATGGAACTATTGATTGTGGTGTTCAATGGCTAATTGACCTGTGTTTGATTATGTTCGTTTATTTATTGATCTATGTTCACTAAATTGCTTGAGTCTGTGGGTGGAACTAGAGAGTTCGATACCTGACACTTTGCAGAAGGCTCCAGAATCTGGGTTGAGAGCATGTGTGTCAAAATCCTGTAATTGCTGAGATAGTTTAAAGTACGGTAAGCAAACCTGTTGCAGATTTATAACTAGTGTATTCTCTGCATTGCACTGAGATAAATCAGATATATGATGTCCCGCAAACTGGTGACTGAAATGTCATAAGTTTAATTCTTAGACGGAGGAGACTATCGGTGAATTATGAAATAGTTGTGACGTCAAAACATTTGGACATAAATGACCAAGCTTAGGTGGGAAATTGCAGTCAGCTTTATCCTTTCTTATTTTAACAAACCCTAACCAAATTAACATTTCCTGCCACTCTAAGATATTAGTTATTAGGATTGACATTATTGTTGCAAGGTTGGAGTCCTGGGAATGTTGGTGAACGTATTGCAATGAGGTTTAATCCTCACTGGAGGTATATCTCGAGCACTTGAAGTGCATGTTATAACTTCTAGCCTTGGGGTATGTGGTGTTAAACTGGAATGACAGACAGTGTGATCTCAATGGATGCTCAATACGTGCGTAAAGCCCAGGACACTCAGTTCTTCATTTTCCATTGTTCAAACAGTAGAGTGTGCCTGATAAACTGCAACATGCAGACATTAAATAACGACCCCCTCTCTTGTTGCTTAAAAAAAAATGCTGATAACCACGTAACAAACGTTATTAGGAATAAATAAATAGCTCCGAGTCCCGTTCTGGGATTGTTTGGTTTGCATCTATGAATGGTACAGTTTGGCACCCATTGGCTGCTTGGGGAAATGATTACATTTTGTAAATGAGTGTGGGAGCTAAATATTAAAACGTTGGATCATTTCTGGGCGGCACGGCGGCACAGTGGTTAGCACTGCTGCCTCACAGCTCCAGGGACAGGGGTTCGATCCCCGGCTTGGGTCACCGTCTGTGTGGAGTTTGCACATTCTCCCCGTGTCTGTGTGGGTTTCCTCCGGGTGCTCCGGTTTCCTCCCACAGTCTAAAGGTGTGTGGGTTAGGTTGATTGGCCATGCTAAATTGCCCTTTAGTGTCCTGGGATGTGTATTTTCGAGGGATTAGCAGGGTAAATATGTGGGCTTTGGGGGATAGGGCCTGGGTGGGATTGTTGTCGGTGCAGACTCGATGGGCTGAATGGCCTCCTCCTGCACTGTAGGGATTCTATGAATTCTGGCACTTCCACAACTGCATTTATCACCAAACTGCCTTCACTGCTGTTCAGCATTGGTGATACCTTGCACTAGTGGGTGATGTTAAGCTCCAAGTGGAGATTTAGTGCTGTCTGGTTGTTGCTGTATGAATTCCTTCAAAATGGTGGGGAGGTGGTGGGGGTTAATATTTTCTCAATTATTCTTTCGTGGGATGTGGGCATCGCTGGCAAGGCCAGCATTTGCTGCCCATCCCTCATTGCCCCTTGAACTGAGTGGCTTGCTAGGCCATTGCAAAGGGCAGTTAAGAGTCAACCACGTTGCTGTGAGTCTGGAGTCACATGTAGGCCAGGCCATGTAAGGGTGGCAGATTTCCTTCTTGAATTTAAGTTTATTTTAAGTGCAGCTTTACAGCCACGCTGCATCTTACCCTTTGGGGAGTAGTGGGGGAGGGGGAGGGTGATTTCTGAGGTGATTATCAGCCTTTGAGGGACTGATTAGGGACAGCCAGCATGGCTTTGTGAGTGGAAAGGGGTAACCAAGAAAGTAGATGAGGGCAGTGCAGTCGATGTTGTCTACGTGGACTTTAGCAAGACCTTTGACAAGGTACCGCATGGTAGGTTGTTGCATAAGGTTAATTCTCACGGGATCCAGGGTGAGGTATCTAAATGGATACAAAATTGGCTTCTTGACAGAAGCCAGAGGGTGGTTGTAGAGGGTTGTTTTTCAAACTGGAGGCCTGTGACCAGCGGTGTGCCTCAGGGATCAGTGCTGGGTCCACTGTTGTTTGTCATTTATATTAATGATTTGGATGAGAATATAGGAGGCATGGTTAGTAAGTTTGCAGATGACACTAAGATTGGTGGCATGGTGGACAGTGAAGAAAGTTATCTCCAATTGCAATGGGATCTTAATCAATTGGGTCAGTGGGCTGATGAATGGCAGATGGAGTTTAATTTAGATAAATGCGAGGTGATGCATTTTGGTAGATTGAACCAGGGCAGGACTTAGACAATTAATGGTAGGGCGTTGGGGAGAGTTACAAAACAAAGAGATCTAGGGGTACATGTTCATAGCTCCTTGAAAGTGGAGTCACAGGTGGACAGAGTGGTGAAGAAGGCATTCGGCATGCTTGGTTTCATTGGTCAGAACATTGAATACAGGAGTTGGAATGTCTTGTTGAAGTTGTACAAGACATTGGTAAGGCCACACTTGGAATACTGTGTGCAATTCTGGTCACCCTATTATAGAAAGGATATTATTGAACTAGAAAGAGTGCAGAAAAGATTTACTAGGATGCGACCGGGACTTGATGGATTGAGTTCTCAGGAGAGGCTGAATAGACTGGGACTTTTTTCTCTGGAGCGTAGGAGGCTGAGGGGTGACCATATAGAGGTCTATAAAATAATGAGGGGCATAGACAAGGTAGATAGTCAATATCTTTTCCCAAAGGTAGGGGAGTCTAAAACTAGAGGGCATAGGTTTAAAGTGAGAGGGGAGAGATACAAAAGGATCCAGAGTGGCAATTTTTTCACACAGAGGGTGGTGAGTATCTGGAACAAGCTGCCAGAGGTAGTAGTAGAGGCGGGTACAATTTTGTGTTTTAAAAAGCATTTAGATAGTTACATGGGTACGATGGGTTTAAGGGATCTGGGCCAAATGTGGGCAATTGGGATTAGCTGAGGGGTTTTAGAAAAGAAAGGGCGGCATGGACAAGTTGGGCCGAAGGGCCTGTTTCCATGCTGTAAACCTCTCTGACTCTATGACTCTTTTGGACTGAGTTGCGAACGTTCCTTCTGTTGGACACAACAGTGAACCAGATGGGTCTTTACAACAATCGATGAAGGTTGTCATGGTCACCATTATGATCCAAAGACATGTAGATTAGATGGATTAGCCATGGTTAACGTATGGGGTGATAGGGAGAGGGCCTGAGTAAGATACTCTGTCAGTGAGTCAGTGCAGATTTGATGGGCCGAATGGCCTCTTCTGCACTGTAGTGATTCTCTGATTACTGATGCTCGCTTTCAATTCCAGAATTGTTTTAGAAATCGTGTTAAGTTCCTTTTTAAAACATTTATTAGTGTCACAAGTAGGCTTACATTAACACTGCAATGAAGTTACTGTGAAAATCCCCTAGTTGCCACACTCCGGCGTCTGTTTGGGGGCACTGAGGGAGAATTTAGCACGGCCAATGCACCTAACCAGCACGTCCTTCGGACTGTGGGAGGAAACCGGAGCACCCGGAGGAAACCCAGGCAGACGAGAGGAGAACGTGCAGACTCCACACAGACAGTGACCTGAGGCCGGAATTGAATCCGGGTCCCTGACGCTAACCACCATGCCGCCCTCAATATGGTGCATATTCCACGTGCTGCCACAGTGGACGTTTGAACCCAGGTCCCCAGAACATTATCCTAGGCCTCAGCTGCCTATCAACCATCATTTCAATGTTTTCTCAGTGTTATGAAAATGTACATTGGAATGTTTCTATGCTGTACAGTCATTTATCACTACTGGTCCACACCGGAGTTTATAATCCACACAAATCTCCTTACATCCCTTTTCATTCCACCCTTTCAACATAACCAATTATTCTTCACTTCCTTATGCATTTATCTAGCTCCCTCTTAACCCCTGTCATTCATCTCAACTGCTCCTTGTGGTAGCATGTTGTGCATTAACATAGGTTCAAGTGTTCACTTTTATGTCATTATTTTTTCACCTGTTACAATGGGACACTAACAAAACAAAATAACATTCTGAACCGCAACATTTGGGACGTCTGGTGCCAATACAGCTGTGGTCCGTATAATTTTTTGGACAGATTCAGGGGACTAGGTGGATGTCTCTCGTCGGGAAGTGAAGGGGAAATTTGGGAAGGGAAATGAGAGGGAAATGTTTATTTTTAGACATCCATGTTCGATCTCTCAAAGCGACACAGTGGTTAGCGCTGCCGCATCACATCGCCAGGGACCCAGGTTCAATTCCCAGTTTGGGTCACTGTCTGTGTGGAGTTTGCACGTTCTCCCTGCCTCTATGTGGGTTTCCTCCGGGTGCTCCGGTTTCCTCCCACAGTCCAAAGATGTGCTGGTTAGGTGGATTGGCCATGCTAAATTGCCCCTTAGCGTCAGAGGGACTTGCTAGGGTAAATGCATGGGGTTATGGGGATAGGGCCTGGGTGGGATTATGGTCGGTGCAGAATTGATGGGCCGAATGGCCTCCTTCTGCATTATAGGGATTTGATGATTCGATGAATTCACATGCAGATGAATTGCAGCAACATCTTTATTATCCAGCATGCACGGGGAATGGGTGCCGTTCATCAAAAAATGCCAACCAATGGAATGTGGTGCACAGGAAGATGGTTGTGGAAGGTCAGCCATCTCAACTCCATTACATCTCTGCAGGAGTCCTTCAGGGTAGTGTCCGAGGCCCAATCTTCAGCTGCTTCATCAATGACCTTCTCTCCGTCATAAGGTTAGAAGTGGGGATGTTCGTCGATGATTACACAATGTTCAGCACCATTCGCGACTCCTCAGATACTGAAGCAGGCCATGTTCAAATGCAACAAGATCTGGACAATATCCAGGCTTGGGCTGACAAGTGGCAAGTAACATTCACACCACACAAGTGCCAGGCAATGACCATCACCAATAAGAGACACTCTAACCACCACCCCTTGGCATTCAATGGTGTAACCATCACTGAATCCCCCACTGTCAACATCCTTGGGGTTACTATTGACCAGAAACTCAACTGGACTCACCACATAAACACAGTGGCTACAAGAGCAGGTCAGAGGCTAGGAATACTGCGGTGAGTCACTCACCTCCTGACTCCCCAAAGCCTGTCCACCTACAAGATACAAGTCAGGAGTGTGATGGAATACTCTCCACTTGCCTGGATGGGTGCAGCTCCAACAACACTCAAGAAGCTCGACACCATCCAGGACAAAGCAGCCCCGCTTGATTGGCACCACAACCACAAACATTCAATTCCTCCACCACCAACGCTCAGTAGCGGCAGTACTATCTACAAGATGCATTATCTACAAGATGTTGTCTAAGATCCTTAGACAGCACTTTTCAAACCCTCGACCACTTCCATCTAGAAGGACAAGAGCAGCAGATACATGGGAACACCACCACCTGCAAGTTCCCCTCCAAACCACTCACCATCCTGACTTGGAAATATATCGCCGTTCCTTCGCAGTCACTGGGTCAAAATCCTGGAATTCCCTCCCTAACGGCATTGTGGGTCAACCCACAGCACGTGGACTGCAGCGATTCAAGAAGGCAGCTCACCACCACCTTCTCAAGAGCAACTAGGGATGGGCAATAAATGCTGGCCTAGCCAGCGATGCCCCGTGTCCCACGAATAAAAAAAAGCATGAACCAATTTGCAAGTACTCAGGAAGTACAGCCTCACCCATTGACTCTGTCTACACTTCCTGCTGCCTTGGGAAAACAGCCAGCATAATCAAGGACCCCACACACCCCGGACATTCTCTCTTCCAACTTCTTCCGTCGCGAAAAAGATACAAAAGTCTGAGGTCGCACACTGAGCAACTCAAGAACAGCTTCTTCCCTGCTGCCATCAGACGTTTGAATGGATCTACGATATGTTAAGTTGATCTTTCTCCAAACCCTAACTATGACTGTAGTATTACATTCTGCATCCTCTCCTTTCCTCCTTCCCTATGCACTCTGTGAACGGGATGCTTTGTCCGTATAGCGCACCAGAAACAGTGGGCGCTATTTTATGACCACACTTGGGAGAGGCTTGTAAAATCCCACCCAAGGCCAACGGAGCATTCCGTTCTGCGAGCCTCGCCCACCCCGATTCTGGGGCGGACAAGGTGGTAATATTCCAGCCAATATTTTCCACTGCATCCCAATACATGTGACAGTAATACATCAAATCAAATCAAAAGATTACCTCTAATCAGCAACAGGACATTAGAAGGTGAGTTTCAAGTAGGAAGATAATGCAGTGTAGAGGTACGGGTTCCAGATAACTGCATAAGTGCTTCCAGTTGGTGAAATGATGACTTGAATTGGGAAAAGAAGAAATTCTGGTTAAGAGAGAATTCTGGTTAGTAGATTGTTGGTTAACACAACGTGAGCTGTACTTTGAAACGACCAATCTTGTTTGGGCAGATATTGCAGACACAGTAAGATCTCACAACATCAATTAATATATAAATAGTAGAAGACAGACAGAAGCAGAAGAGAACAAAGGAAGGGTTCAACTCTTTTTACAGTTGTTTTTCATGCATCAATACCATTAATATTATGATGTGGAGATGCCGGCATTGGACTGGGGTGGGCACGGTAAGAAGTCTCACAACGCCAGGTCAAAGTCCAACAGGTTTATTTGGAATCATGAGCTTTTGGAGCACTGCCCCTTCATCAAGTTAGTGAAGAAGCGGCGCTCCAAAAGCTCATGATTCCAAATAAACCTGTTGGACTTTAACCTGGTGTTGTGAGACTTATGATCACAGTATTCCCAGTATGAGGATAAATTTATTGCTGGAGCATTGGGGTTCAGTAACTTGGCACATTGGTTCCCTACTGACATGGCATGATGAATGCAAGTTTGTTCTTTATTGAGTAGTTGACAGCAAGCGGATGAAAACACATTTGTTCGTGTTTTTAGCAAGTTGCACAGCACACCTGAAGCTGCCTGGTATTGTGTTTGCCTCCTGAGCTTTTAGGTTCTGTGTTGAAGTGTTACAAAGGAAAAGCATTAGTGTTGTGTTTCATCACGAGCAGTTTCCTGTTTAATGAACCTGCTTATAAATTAGTCACATTATTAAAAAAAAATTGCTGGCTGCTTGTTTGTGAAGTGACTGTCGATGCTCCATATGTCTGAGAGCTTTCATAACCCTGCAGTGATTGCGAGCAAATGTCTCGCTTAGAGATGCAGAATGGGCACATAAAACTGCAAATAGACTTTACAATTCTAAGTGCCGCCAATTAATTCCCTTTATTTTCTTCTGGCTTTGTGTTTTGCTGACAACAGGATGCCTTTTGTCTTATCCTTTTCAGTCACATAGGCAGTGGTTTTCTCATTTAAATTTCAGTTAAAATGTACCTGCTCAGAGTTCTGAAGATGTTTCCATCGTACTGTCCAGCGCTAGTGGAAAGAGTTCAGAGCTTCACTCTGCCTGAATCAATTTTGACTTTCACAAACCACATGTCTCTGTGTGTATCTCTGATTGTCAGTGTGCGTGTGTCTCTCTATTTGTCTGTGTGTCTCTGTTCGTCAGTGTGTATGTGTGTCTCTGTTTGTCAGTGTGTGTGTGTGTCTCTCTGTTTGTCAGTGTGTATGTGTGTCTCTGTTTGTCAGTGTGTGTGTGTGTCTCTCTGTTTGTCAGTATGTGTGTGTGTCTCTGTCAGTGTGTGTGTGTGTGTCTCTGTTTGTCAGTATGTGTGTGTGTCTCTGTCAGTGTGTGTGTGTGCCTCTGTTTGTCAGTATGTGTGTGTGTCTCTGTCAGTGTGTGTGTGTGTGTCTCTGTTTGTCAGTGTGTGTGTGTGTGTCTCTGTTTGTCAGTATGTGTGTGTGTCTCTCAGTGTGTGTGTGTGTCTCTGTTTGTCAGTATGTGTGTGTGTCTCTGTCTGTGTGTGTGTGTGTCTCTGTTTGTCAGTATGTGTGTGTGTCTCTGTTTGTCAGTATGTGTGTGTGTCTCTGTCAGTGTGTGTGTGTGTGTCTCTGTTTGTCAGTGTGTGTGTGTGTCTCTGTTTGTCAGTGTGTGTGTGTCTCTGTTTGTCTGTGTGTGTGTGTCTCTGTTTGTCAGTCTGTGTGTGTGTGTCTCTGTTTGTCAGTATGTGTGTGTGTCTCTGTTTGTCTGTGTGTGTGTGTGTGTCTCTGTTTGTCAGTATGTGTGTGTGTGTCTCTGTTTGTCAGTATGTGTGTGTGTCTCTGTCAGTGTGTGTGTGTCTCTCTGTTTGTCAGTATGTGTGTGTGTCTCTGTCAGTGTGTGTGTGTGTCTCTGTTTGTCAGTATGTGTGTGTGTCTCTGTCTGTGTGTGTGTGTGTCTCTGTTTGTCAGTATGTGTGTGTCTCTGTCAGTGTGTGTGTGTGTGTGTCTCTGTTTGTCAGTGTGTGTGTGTCTCTGTTTGTCTGTGTGTGTGTGTGTGTCTCTGTCAGTGTGTGTGTGTCTCTGTTTGTCAGTGTGTGTGTGTGTGTCTCTGTTTGTCAGTATGTGTGTGTGTCTCTGTCAGTGTGTGTGTGTGTCTCTGTTTGTCAGTGTGTGTGTGTCTCTTTGTTTGTCAGTATGTGTGTGTGTCTCTGTCAGTGTGTGTGTGTGTGTGTCTCTGTCAGTGTGTGTGTGTGTGTCTCTGTTTGTCAGTATGTGTGTGTGTGTCTCTGTTTGTCAGTGTGTGTGTGTGTGTCTCTGCCAGTGTGTGTGTTTGTGTCTCTGTCAGTGTGTGTGTGTCTCTGTTTGTCTGTGTGTGTGTCTCTGTTTGTCTGTGTGTGTGTCTCTGTTTGTCTGTGTGTGTGTGTCTCTGTCAGTGTGTGTGTGTCTCTGTTTGTCAGTGTGTGTTTGTTTGTGTCTCTGTCAGTGTGTGTGTGTCTCTGTCTGTGTGTGTGTATCTCTGTCAGTGTACGTGTGTGTGTCTGTCTGTGTGTTTGTCAGTGTGTGTGTGTCTCTGTCAGTGTATGTGTGTGTCTCTGTTTGTTACTGTGTGTTTGTGTGCACGTATGACAGTGTGTGTACATGCATATGTGTGTGCAAGTTGCTGTGTATATATCTGTGTGTATGCATATGTGTGTGTGTGTGTGTATGGGGTGGCACAATGGTTCGCACTGCTGCCTCACAGCGCCAGGGACCAGGGTTCAAGTCCGGCCTTGGGTCATTGTTTGTGTGGAGTTTGCACGTTCTCCCCGTGTCTGCGTGGGTTTTTTCCGGGTGCTCCGGTTTCCTCCCACAGTTCAAAAATGAGTGGTTTAGGTGGATGGGCCATGATAAATTGCCTCTTAATATGAGGGAGATTAGCAGGGTAAATATGTGGGGTTACAGGGATAGGGCTAGGGTGGGATTGTGGTTGGTGCAGACTCGATGGGCCGAACGACCTCCTTCTGCACTGTAGGGATTCTATGTGCGCGCGAGTGTGCGCGCGAGTCTGTAAATGTGTATGCGTGTATTTACGGGTGTCTCTATGGATGTGTGTGTGACTGTCAGGATATCAGTCTGTCTGTGTCTGGATCTCAATGGGGCTGTGTGAATGGGTCCTTGCTTTTGTGTGCATTTGTCTTTTTAATGCATTCATGGTGTGTAGGTGTTGCTGGCAAGGCAAGTATCTTATTGTCTGTCCTTACTTACCCTCGAGTAGCTCGTGGTGAGCCATCTTCATAAGTGCAGCTGAACCAGGCCATTCCAGAGACCCACTCAGAGTCACATGTAGAGGTCAGATGAGGTAAGAACAGATTGCATTATCATGAAGCAGATAGTTTTTACAGCAAGCTGCTCGTTGCGTGGTCACCATTGCTGCTACTAACTTTTTATTCCAAATTTTAATGGATTAATTGAATTTAAATTGCCCAGCTGCTGGGGTGGGATTTGTACTTGCTGTTATTAGTTCAGGTCTCAGATTCTGCCAATCTGCGCATACAAGAAGAAGAGGCAACATGGCCGCTCTTCCTGGTATCAATACCAACCTCCAATTGTCTCCACATGGAGTGACCAAATGGCATTCGTGAGACCTTGGTGGAGTCTGGGAGTTTCTGGGGTCATAGAAGCAAATCATAGAAGCCCTACAGTACAGAAATGGGTCATGTGAATATAGGAAGCAGGAGTAGGCCATTCAGCCCCTCGAGCCTGCTCCACCATTCAATAAGATCATGGCTGATCTGTGGCCTAACTCCATGTACCTGCCCGAGGCCCATGTCCCTTGCTCAATAAAAAAATGTCCATCTCAAATTTGAACCTAACAATTGATCCAGCATCCGCCACCGTTTGAGGAAGGGAGTTCCAAACCTCCACCGCACTGTGGGCGGCATAATGGCACAGTGGTTAGCACTGCTACCTCACAGCGCCGGGGACCCCCGGTTCAAATCCCGGCCTTGAGTCACTGTCTGTGTGGAGTCTGCACGTTCTCCCCGTGTCTGCGTGGGTTTCCTCCGGATGCTCCGGTTTCCTCCCACAGTCCGAAAGACGTGCTGGTTAGGCGCATTGGCCGTGTTAAATTCTCCCTTGGTGTACCCGAGCGTGGCAATGGAATGTGGCGACTCAGGGATTTTCACAGTAACTTCATTGCGGTGTTAATGTAAGAGCACTTGTGACACTAATAAATAAATTTTTAAACACTCTCTGCGTGTAGAAGTGTTTTCTAACATCTCTCCTGAATGGCTTGGCCCTAAGTTTTAGATTATGGTCCCTGGTTCTCGAGTCTTCAGTGGAAACTAGCTATGACTGTAACACTACATTCTGCACTCTCTCATTTCCTTCTCTATGAATGGTATGTTTTGTCTGTAAAGCACGCAAGAAATAATACTTTTCACTGTATGTTAATACCTGTGACAATAATAAATCAAATCAAATCAAAATCAGTTGACCTCCGCATCCAGGTAGCCTTGAGATCTTTGCGGCAGGAATCTCTGTACAAAGCTCTGCTGTACATTCTCTCCAGTCTTTAGATCAGAGGGCACTTAACACCCTTTCCCGGTGTTTAGAGGGACAAAGTGCCTTATGAGACGCAGTAACCAGGAGACTGAGCTGACACCAGACAAAAAAATGCACTCATAATGATCACTCCTAGTACAACATACATCCTCCTTAATTAAAACATGCCCAAACACAGTTGAGTGTTGATTCCCCACTAATGAAAAAGTTCCTGATCAGATATTAACCTGCTACATCGTCAGGCTTTCTTAACAAGGTTCAACCAATGACAGAAGTTGTTACCGTTTAATTAACAAAATCAGTGATTCCCTCAAATGCCAATTTGCCATTTAATCCTCCCTTGGTTGGTTCTCTAATGGCTTTCCACTAACCTTCATTAACTCGGGTGGAATTAAAATGCTGCACTTGGCTATCATAGAATCCCGACAGTGTAGAAGGAGGCCGTTCGGCCCATCGAGTCTGCACCGACCACAATCACAACCAGGCCCTATTCCCATAACCCCACTTATTTACCCTACTAATCCACCTGACACTAGGGTCAACTTGGCACGGCCAATCAACCTAACCCACACATCTTTGGACTGTGGGAGGAAACTGGAGCACCCGGAGGGAAACCCACGCTCTCCGGAGAAAACCCACACTCCCGTGTGTTATCTGCTGGGTAATGACATGGGTAATGCAAGCTGAGGCCAACTTTCTGATTCGCTGTGTGGCGTTCATGTTGTCTGATGACATTTTGCCTTTAATTGTGGCGAGTTTGATCCACCTCCACAATTCTGGTTGTAATATCTCGTTCTCTTGAGTTTGCTCTTCGCATAGAATCATAGAATCATAGAAACCCTACAGTGCAGAAAGAGGCCATTTGGCCCATCGAGTCTGCACCGACCACAATCCCACCCAAGCCCTATCCCCATATCTATCCACTAATCCCTCTAACCTACGCATCTCAGGACACTAAGGGCAATTTTAACATGGCCAATCAACCTAACCCACACATCTTTGGACTGTGGGAGGAAACCGGAGCACCCGGAGGAAACCCACGCAGACACGAGGAGAATGTGCAAACTCCACACAGACAGTGACCCAAGCCGGGAATCGAACCCAGGTCCCTGGAGCTGTGAAGCAGCAGTGCTAACCCACTGTGCTACCGTGCCGCCCTGTAGTTGAGTCCTTTGGCTCTATTCTCCCTCCACAGATGCTGTCAGACCTGCTGAGATTTTTCCAGCATTTTCTGTTTTTGCTGTGTGTGTGAAGAAAGATTGTTTGCGAAGACACAAGAAAAGTGAGGGCAGCTGCCCGTCAAGATCTTGTAAGAGTTTTAACAACACCAGGTTAAAGTCCAACCTGGTGTTGTTAAAACTCTTATTGTGTTTACCCCAGTCCAACGCCGGCATCTCCACATCATGTCAAGATCTTAACAGAGAAACAGGAGTGAGCCTTTTGGCACCTCCCCTCAGCTCCACCATTCAATTGAATCATTGCCCGTCTGCTTCCTAACCCCATTTACCCACCTCAGTGCTGTAGCCTTTAACCCCTTAACCAAACAAAAGTCTCTCCACCTCAGTTTGGAGATTTTCAACGAACCAACAACATTGTAATGGGGAGTGAATTTCCGATTTCCAGAGCTCATAGCTTCCAAGAATGCAGCTGGTATGATCGTAAAAGCCAAGAGCTAATTCTCGCTCTTCACATTCTGGTAGATTTATTGAACACTCAAGATATAAACTAAAACTGCTCTGAAGCAGCCATCCCATTGCACTTTTGAGGTCCGTTGAATGAAAGGCATGGCAACGGAACCCAATTTTTCTCTTAATTTGTCATTGGGCATTGCCGACAGGGCCAACCCCAGTTACTCAGGAGAGGATGAGGGGTGGCACAGTGGTTAGCACTGCTGCCTCACTCTGCCAGGGACCCGTGTTCAATTCCAGCCTTGGGTGACTGTGTGGAGTTTGCACGTTCTCCCCGTGTCTGCGTGGGTTTCCTCCGGGTGCCCCCGGTTTCCTCCCACACTCCAAAGATGTGCGAGTTAGGTGGATTGGCCATGCTAAATTTCCCCTTAGTTGTCCCAAGATGTTTAGGTTGGGGGGATTAGCGAGGTAAATACTTGGGGTTACGGGGAACAGGTCAGGGTGAGATTGCCCCTTAGTGTCAAGGGGGTGACATTGGGTTACAAGGATAGGGTCTGGGTGGGATTGTCGTCAGTGCAGACTGGATGGGCCGAATGGCCTTGTTCTGCACTGTAGGATTCTATGAGCCTCTTGCAGTCTGTGAGGCACTTCTGCAGTTGTAGAGAGGGAGTTTCATGGTCCAAGGATGATAAAGGACAGTGATGTCCCGGGACTATGATTGACCTTTAACAAACACAGTCATCTTCCTTTTGTGCTAAGCATGACTCCAACCAGTGGAGAGTTCCCCCCCCCCCACCCCATCCCCATGTAGCTAGTCCCCCTGACCCTAAGGGGCAATTTAGCATGGCCAATCCACCTAACCCGCACATCTTTTGGAATGTGGGAGGAAACCGGAGCACCCAGAGGAAACCCACGCAGACACGGGGGGAATGTGCAAACTCCACACAGACAGTGTGGCGAATCGAACCCGGGTCCCTGCGCTGTGAGGCAGCAGTGCTAACCACTGTGCCACCGTGCCGCCCCTTTGACACTTGGTCTAAGGCTGCCTTGATGTCAGGGGCAGCTGTCACCTTCCCGTGTGAGTCTTGCTCCTTTGTCAGTATTTGGACAAAGGCTGTAATGAGGTCAGGAGCTGAGTGGCCCTGGCAGCATCCAAACAGAGTATTAATCAGCAGGTTATTGCTGTAGCAGTGCCACTTGATAGCGCTGTTAATGACGCCTCCCATCACTTCACTGATGGTCAAGGGAAGGCTGATGGGGTGATAATTGGCCGGATTGGATTTGTCCTTCTATTGCAAATATTATATAATATGGGGAAAGGTGGGAGGGGGTGGCATTGTGTACTGAGCATGTTAATGCTATCAGTTACTATATTCTTAGCAGCTTTGTATAAACCTAATCACAGGAGCATGAGGAATAGGAGCAGGGTATGCCATCCAGCCCTTCGCATCTGCCTCGACATTCCCAACAATCATAGAATCCTACAGTGCAGAAGGAGGCCATTCGGCCCATCAAGTCTGCACCGATCACAATCCCAGGGCCTATCCCCATAACCCCATGCATTTACCCTACTAATCCCCCTGACACTAAGGGGCAATTTAGCATGGCCAACCCACGTAACTTACACATTTTTGGGCTGTGGGAGGAAACCGGAGCACCCGGAGGAAACCCACGCAGACACGGGGAGAACGTGCAAACTCCACACAGACAGTGACCCGAGGTCCCTGGCGCTGTGAGGCAGCAGTGCTAACCATTGCGTCACCGTGCCGTCCGATCGTGGTTGATTCCATTATCCCCGTCTCCCTTAATTTCCTAAGCGCCCCAAAAACCTTACCTGTATCTTGAATATTCTCAAGGGTTGGCCAGGAAACTGTTAACTGTACAGCTTCCAAGAACGTTTCATTGCGTCGCTTGATTGATGGGCAGATGCTCTGGCCCATTGGTGGATTCTTAAGTGCTTTGTCTTACAATGTTCCTACGGCTTATTATGTTGAGAGTGTTGCCTATGTCAAAACTCTATTGTTTTCCTTTCGTGTGGATTGTTCCTGAAACTGCCTCCCTTTTTTCTCATAGTAGCAGTACTAGGACTTGTATCCAGGACGATATTTCAATATATGCTTGCTTTTGTATGGTCTGTTCATCCCTTTAGAATAGATGTAGGCAGCACTTGGTCCAATTTTAAAAATTATTATTTTTTTTGAATTAAAATTAAAAGCTACAGAAAAACAAAGAGAGAGAGAAGTTGGGGACTGGCTTCATGGTCAAGCCCTGTGCAGACTTGACGTTTATTTATTTGTGTCACGAGTAGGTTTACATTAACACTGCAATGAAGTTACTGTGAAAATCCCCTACTCGCTGCACTCCAGCGACTGTTCAGGTACACTAAGGGAGAATTTAGAATGGCCAATGCACCTAACCGGCATGTCTCTCGGACTGTGGGAGGAAACTGGAGCACCCGGAGGAAAACCCACGCCGACACGGGGAGAATGTGCAAAACTCCACCCAGACAGTGACCCAAGCCGGGAATCGAACCAGGGTCCCTGCCGCTGTGAGGCAGCAGTGCTAACCACTGTGCCAGCATGCCACCCCACTCAGACCCTGCACAGGAGTAAACTGAACTAAACAGGTAACTGTTACTTACAACATATGTATTCTTATCTGTGTTATTGAAAGAGCCAGGCACACACAGTCTGCAACTTGCATAAACAATTGGCAGCTGTGCGGCCGTTTGTGTAGCATCATTTCTGCTAACATTGTATTTTGAAAGAATGCAGTCAATTTCTAAGTTCACCCCAGAATTCCCAGCTGAATCTAAAATGTGGCCAAGTTTGCTTTAAAGCTTAGCATGGTTAGTTACATGGGCAGAAATATCTTAAAATGAAGTCTTTTAACTGAGGCAAACCATACAAAGGATCCCACACTTTCATCGATGGATGTACTACAATTTAATCTCCAGTATTGATGAACCAGTTCAGTTGCTGAAACCAAAACTTTACCAATCATTGAATTAATCTGCACGTGGAATTAAACACTGCCATTTGCAAACATTGATGCCAATGCATGCACTGTACAAAATAAGTCTTGTTACTCTTTGCAACAATGGGTTTGGATGTTGAATGAAGCTGAGAGTGATGGCGGCTATCTAGATTTAGTCAAATAGCAGGTTTGGCAACTCTCTATAGTCTTTAATGTGGCTAAATGTCCCAAAGTGCTTCTCAGGAATCTTAGCCACCACTGAGCCAGACAGATTAGCAAAACTGGGCCATAAGGGGTGACTGAATAGAGCAGCGAGGGAGATAGAAAGGTGGCGAGGTTTACACAGGGAATTCTGAGGTGATAGGGCAACGTGCGGCCTGGTGGCCACATGCGGCCCATCTGGATTCCGAGTCTGGCCCACGAGACATTTTGTTGGCCATTGCCCAAGCGCAGCGTTGCCGCATTCCACTGATTCCCGTCCGTGTAGTTTTTATTCCTACCGGTGTGACTGAAGTGATTCGCACATAAAGCCAGGGTGAGTGAAGCGAGGTGCGTGCTGATTGCTCACAACACTGACTGTGGGAGCCGTGCGCTCCCTCTGTGTCCAAAGTGTCAATATTTCTTTTGTTTTATCATTTGAAGTTGATGGGGAGGCGATGGCCTAGTGGTATTATCGCTAGACTATTAATCCAGAAACTCAGCTAATGTTCTGGGGACGGGGGTTCGAATCCTGCCACGGCAGATGGGGGGGATTTGAATTTGATAAAAAATATCTGGAATTAAGAATCTACTGATGACCATGAAACCGTTGTCGATTGTCAGAGAAACCCATCTGGTTCACTAATATCCTTTAGGGAAGGAAATCTGCCGTCCTTACCTGGTCTGGCCTACATGTGACTCCAGAGCCACAGCAATGTGGTTGACTATCAACTGCCCTTGGGCAACTAGGGATGGGCAATAAATGCTGGCCAGCCAGCGACGCCCATGTCCCACAAATGAATTAAAAAAATGACAGTTTCACTAATCTATAAATAAGGAAGCATTTTCTATAACTCATTATGAAATATTTTGCATGTATTAAATGTGTTTAATCTTATTCAAGGGGTCACGGTTAGTGAACAAGCCCGATTCCAACCTTGCGGCCCACTGAGATGAAGGAGGGCCACTCCCACTCACTAGCCTAGGTTGCCCATCAGTGTGTTAGGATCTTAGTAACTGAAAGCATGGCCACCAGTGATGGAGCGACTAAAGCACTCGGGAAGCCGAAGAGATCAGGGTTGGAAGAACAAATAATCCTCGAGATGTCCGGGCTGGAGGAGGTTTCAGAGATGGGGAAGGGTGTGGATGAGAATTTTAATAGCTAGCCCTTCCCAGACTGGGAGCCAATGTGGGTCAGCCAGCACAGGGGTGATGGGTGAACAGGATTTGGAGCGGGGCCAAGTATTAAAACCAACATGCCCGTTACCTCTGGCTTGGAGATTCCAAAGCAAGCGCAGTAATAGTTTGTACGACACATCTGTTCCCTGTTCGTAGAATAGAACAGAAAACCTGCAGTGCTGAAGAGGCTGTTTGGCCCATCGAGTCTGCACCGACTCCCTGACAGAATATCAGGCTCTCTCCCCCGCCCTATCCTTGTAACCCCACACACTTCCCATCGAACCGACACATCCTTGGACACTGAGGAGCAATTTAGCTTGGCCAATCCACCTAACCTGCACGTCTTTGGACCCTGGGAGGCACACAGACACAGGGAGAACGCGCAGACTCCGCACAGACAGTGACCCGAGGCCGGAATTGAACCTGATTCCCTGGCTCTGAGAGGCAGCAGTGCTAACCACTGTGCCGCCGTGCCGTCCTGTTGTTGGTCAGATATATAATTCAAAGCATTATGTAACTCTTCAGAAAACGTGGATGATTTATTATGATCCAAAATCTATGCTGCTAACTAATTTGAGATATCCAATCAAATTGATCTCTCAATCAAGGAGACAATTGGGTTTATCTTTGTGACTGAAGTGAGTGCTGCATATTCTGTTTGAGTGCGCAAAACAGAATTTCTTTTGTTTTATCATTTGAAGTTGAGGCAATGACCTAGTGGTATTATCGCTAGACTATTAATCCAGAAACTCAGCTGATATTCTGGGGACCTGGTTTCGAATCCCGCCGCGGCAGATGGGGGAATTTGAATTCAATAAAAAATATCTGGAATTAAGAATCTCCTGATGACTGTGTTAAATTTACTTGGACACTAAAGGACTATGGATTGCACCTGAATATCCTCTTGAGCTGCATTCATCCTCCTTGACTACTGGAAATATCGCTGAATCTACTTCGTATAAGCCTAGTAACGTTGAAAGCGTTAGTTAGTGAATAATCTTCAGCTGTTTTCAGGGCACGACAAGTGAGGTGACCAGGCGGGTTAATGAAGCAACATTCGGGAGTGAAGACCTCCTATTGTAGCCTCCTAAAGAACTCAGTCATCAGGAGCTTAGGCCCTGAGAGGAAATGCTGCTGCCCAGACATCCCATAATTGTTGTTTCCGAGCGCAGCAAGAAGACACTTGGGTGCTTCAGATATTCGGCTGCCTGAAGTAATGTGCTGATCTTTCTAAGCAGCTTATTTGCATGCACCTTCTGATGCTCAAAGGAAAGACATGCCTGTGCTGTAGAACCAGCAGATGAAAGCAGCGTGTGGGTATAAAGCCCCACCATGGGATGGAATCCTGTCCTCCTGCGTCAGAGACACAAACTCGGAACATTAACCAGGAGCCAGTAGTACATTGAAGTGCACGAGTCCCTCACCATCCCCGCCCACTCCATACCTCCCCCTTTGATTTTCTCTCAGACGGATGGAAAGCAATCTTTTCTTTATCGCGTTGCTCAAGGAATCCAAGTAAGATGGGGATGAGCAACATCTGTCTTCTAATTGGGACACAAGTCAAGAGCATTAAAGAATCCATAAATCTGTTTACTTTCTCATTAAATTAAGTCCTTATTAACTTGGGTCGCTACCGTTTGGTGAGTTGTGGACTTATGTCACCAGACCTTGGGGTGGCACAGTGGTTAGCACTGCTGCCTCACAGCGCCAGAGACCCGGGTTCGATTCCGACCGTAGGTCACTGTCTGTGTGGAGTCTGCAAGTTCTCCCCGTGTCTGGGTGGGTTTCCTCCGGATGCTCCGGTTTCCTCCCACCGTCCAAAGATGTGCGGGTTAGGTGGATTGTCCATGCTAAATTGACCCTAGTTTCGGGGGGATTGGCAGGGTAAATATGTGAGGTTACAGAGATAGGATGGGATTGTTGTTGGTGCAGACTCGATGGGCCGAATGGCCTCCTTCTGAACTGGAGGGATCCTATGATTGCAAGTTACGTCGCGTGCGCAGCACAAGGAAACAGGCCATTCGGCCCATTTGATTCATGCCAACGTTTCTGCACCATAATGGTTTCCACTTGTCTTCTAATCCTATGGGCACACCATTCTGTTCCTTAATTCTCCCACGTGTTTCTCCAGTTTCTCCATAAATTCACCTCAACTGTTCCCATGGTAACAAGTTCCACATTTTCATTGAACAAGTTTCTCCTGATTCCCTATTGTAATGTTGAGTGACCATCTTGCACTTTATAGCCTGTGGGTTTGGATTCTCCCATAACTGGAAGTCTGTACATCAATCCTATCAAACCCTTTAATTATGTCAAAAGGCCTCTATCAGGTCACCTCAATGCCCCCCCCCCCTCCCCCCCCCCCTCTCCCCCCCTGTCTAGAGAAAAGAACCCCAGCCCCTTCAGCCTTTCCTCTCACTTCTGGTTTCTCCTCGTGAATCTTTTTTGCACCCTTTCCAATACCTCTTTATCCTTCCTACAACATGGAGACCAAAGCTGTGGTGCTCCCAAGTCTGGTCTCACCAACATTGCATCCACATCTGATGTGATTTTCCTTCTTTTCAAATCTGTTCCTCGAGAATCAATTTCCAGGGCTTGGCTTTGGTAGTTTTAAGCATCCTTATTAACTTGGGTCACTACCTTTTGGTGAGTTGTGGATTTCTGTCACCAGACCTTGAGGTGGCGCAGTGGTTAGCACGGCTGCCTCACAGCGCCAGAGACCCGGGTTCGATTCCGACCTCGGGTGACTGTCTGCGTGGAGTCTGCGAGTTCTCCCCAGGTCTGCGTGGGATTCCTCCCAGGCGCTCCGGTTTCCTTCCACAAGATGTGCGGGTTGGGTGGATTGGCCATGTTAAATTGCCCTTTAGTGTCAGGGTGATTTACAGAGGTTATGGGGATAGGGCGTGGGTGGGATTGTTGTCAGGGCAGTCTCGGTAGGCTGAGTGGCCTCCTTCTGCACTACAAGGATTCCATGATTCTATGCTCCAATTTAGATTCTTATTATCCAAACAAAATGCATTGTGCTTATTATTCTTATCGAAAGTACCACATCACTTTCACTTAGAGCACAGTGGTTAGCACTGCTGCCTCACAGCACCAGGGACCTGGGTTTGATTATCGGCTTGGGTCACTGTCTGTGTCGAGTCTGCATGTTCTTTCCGTGTCTGCGTGGGTTTCCTCCGGGTGTTCCGGTTTCTTCCCACAGTCCAAAAGACGTGCTGGTTAGGTGCATGCTAAATTCTCCCTCAGTGTTACCCAAACAGGCGCCGGAGAGTGGCGACTAGGGGATTTTCACAGTAACTTCATCGCAGTGTTAATGCAAGTCTACTTGTGACACTAATAAGTAAACTTTATTGAAAACCATTTGTCAATTTTGCACCCACTCGACACATCTATTAAAGGCTTATTAAAATCAGACTATGTCTAAAAACCACCATGTCAAATGGGGATACTATTCAGAATTTGAGGTATGTAGGAGGATATCTGATTCATTATATTTGTGAGTACTTGGGGATACAGTGTGTAAAATAATTGATTCTGTTTCACAGGCCTTCACATCATGGTGAGCCTCACAATTACTTCAGGGCCCTGTTCTCAAAATCTTAAATTCGCCAAGGACATGGAAGGTTTATTCCCCGTTTGCCGTTCAGGCATCATCACGCTCTTTTTTTCTTCCAGTCTGAATTACATGAAGCTCGGATTTAATTATGCAGTCTTGCAATGGGTGATGAATGAGAATTTATAATTTATTCAGCCTCTCAGTAAAACATCTGGGAGAACAGCTCTCAGGCTCTCGCTTGCACAGGGCCTCAGATGCAGAAGGAGCGCTGAAGTTGTGGAAATTGGTATCTTCAGGCGAGGACGCAAAGGGGAAACGCACATCACTTTTACCTGAGCTCCGAACCTCAGGACGGCCAATCTGTCACTAAGCTGCCTTTCAGGCTTAAGCAACACGTGTTTGATTGCCCCTTATGAAGCAGTTTGTGACTGCACAAGACAGTTCAATGTTCACGGACCTGATTTGATTTATTATTGTCGCATGTATTGTATACAGTGAAAAATATTGTTTCTTGCGCGCTATACAGATAAAGCATACCATTCATAGAGAAGGAGAGGGTGCAGAATGTAGTGTTACAGTCACAGCTAGGGTGTAGAGAAAGATCAGCTTAATGCGAGGTAGGTCCATTCAAAAGTCTGATGGCAGCAGGGAAGAAGCTGTTCTTGAGTCGGTTGGTACGCGACCTCAGACTTTTGGATCTTTTTCCCGAAGGAAGAAAGTGGAAGAGAGTATGTCCGGGGTGCGTGGTGTCCGTAATTATGCTGGCTGCTTTCCCGAGGCAGCGGGAAGTGTAGACAGAGTTGATGCATGGGAGGCTGGTTTGCGTGATGGACTGGGCTTTGTTCACGACCCTTTGTAGTTTCTTGTGGCCTTGGACAGAGCAGGAGCCATGAGGTGATGGCCTACTGCTATTATTGCTAAACTACTAAACCAGAAACTCAGCTGGTGTTCTGGGGTCCTGGGTTCAAATCCCCCCACAGCTGAGGGCGGAATTTGAATTCAATAAAAAATATTTGGAATTAAGAATCTACTGATGACCATGAAACCATCGTTGGAAAAACCCACCTGGTTCACTAATGTCCCTTTCGTGAAGGAAATCTGCTGTCCTTACCTGGTCTGGCCTACATGACACTCCAGAGCCACAGCAATGTGGTTGACTTTCAACTGCCCTCTAAACGAGGGCAACTCGGAATGGGCAATAAATATGTAAGAAGTCTCACAGGTTTGTAGTTTCTACAAAGATGCAAGAAAGCAGACAAGATACCGAAAGTTTCAATAAATGCTGGCCAGCCAGCAATGCCCATGTCCCATGAATGAATTTTTTAAAAAAATCCTCATTAATGAATGTGCTCTCCACCCAAAATACATCAGAAGACTTGCTTCTAAAGTATTATGGCACACCATTTTGGATGTGATACAGTTCCAACTCGTCAAAGTGACTTCAGTTACATTGCTGGAATGGGGAAGGTGAGGTTCTTCTCCGTAATGAAGCGAAGGTTGAGAAGAGATTTGGTGGAAGAGCTTAAAACCGCGAGGGCAGGTAATCTGGAGAGAAACTGTTCCCGTTTGTGGAACGGTTACGAGCCAGAGGTCACCGTTTTAAGGTGATTGACGACTTGAAGCTTTTCTAGACAGTGAAATTTGAGCATTGGGAATGCATTGCCTGAGTGCGTGTGGTGGAGGCAGATTCAATCTCGTTTATGTAGAGGGATTGGTTAACTATTTGAAGAGGGAAAAAAGCAATGCCTGGCTACAGGGAAAGGCGGGAGAATGGGACCAGCTGTGTTGCTCTTGGGAAGAGCTGGCAAGGATATGGGCTGAATGACCTCCTGGACTGCAGCTGTTCTGTGATTCTATGAAGTCAATCGAGGTTCTATTTTTATAACTCGAACCTTCAGAGTAAAGGGTAGAATGATCTGATCGCCAGCATTGTTGCAGCCTCTGGACCCATTCACACCACATTCAGTTTTCACTTTTGAATTATTCTTTTGCTATTCTGGTGATTTGTATTGTCTGCAACAGAGCGGTTCTGCGGGGCTTAGCAATCCATCTTCCTCTGCCAAATTCTGTGTTGGCCTCTGAGTGTTGCCAGCTAGCTGAGGGAGTCAGACAATGCTTGTTAAATGAAGGTTACGACAATTCGCTGTATGTGAAACAATTTGGGAGATGTAATTTGAGCATTATGTAAATGGTAGTCATTATTGCTGTGCCTGTATCAAATGTTCAACTTGCTGGAAAAGGACTGACGCTTTTATTCCTGTGTCACTCATTTGCTTTATTGCTTTTGAATATGTTTGCTGCACGAACTGTTCCTTCTTCTCACTCTGTAGTTCAGTCCGTACTGGGACTGTGTTGTACATCCTCCCATACAGGCTTTACATCACGCTTTCTGGTCAGCGCTGTTATTTGATTTATTGTTGTCACATGTATTAACATACAGTGAAAAGTATTGTTTCTTGCGCGCTGTACAGACAAAGCATACCATTCATAGAGAAAGAAAGGAGAGAGTGCAGAATGTAGTGTTGCAGTCTTAGCTAGGGTGTAGAGAAAGATCAACTTAATGCAAGGTGAGTCCATTCAAAAGTCTGACGGCAGCAGGGAAGAAGCTGTTCTTGAGTCGGTTGGCACGTGACCTCAGGCTTTTGTCTCTTTTTCCCGACGGAAGAAGGTGGAAGAGAGAATGTCCGGGGTGCGTGGGGTTCTTGATTATGCTGGCTGCTTTGCCGATGCAGCGGGAAGTGTAGACAGAGTCAATGGACGGGAGGCTGGTTTGCGTGATGGATTGGGCTGCATTCACGACCTTTTGTTGTTCCTTGCGGTCTTGGGCAGAGCAGGAGCCCATACCAAGCTGTGATGCACCCAGAAAGAATGCTTGTTATCGTCCACATTCTAACCTGCACCAGGTTCCATCCACCTAAACCTTTCCCTTGACCCTTTAGGTGACCTACCTTGACCAAGTCTCTGGTCGCCTGTCTTTGCATGAGCAATGGGGAGGCCATGGCCGAGTGGTATTATTGCCAGACTATTAATTCAGAAACTCAGCTAATGTTCTGGGGTTCCCAGGTTCAAATCCCGCCACGGCAGCTGGTGGAATTTGAATTCAATAAAAAAAAATCTGGAATTAAGAATCTGCTGATGACCATGAAACCATTGTCGATTGTCGGAAAAACCCATCTGGTTCACTAATGTTCTTGAGGGAAGGAAATCTGCCGTCCTTACCTGGTCTGGCCTACATGTGACTTCAGAGCCACAGCAATGTGGTTGACTCTCAACTTCCCTCTGAAATGGCCTTGCAAGCTATTCAGTTCAAGTGCAACTAGGAATGGGCAATAAATACTGGCCCAGCCAGTGACACATATGTCCCACGAATGAATAAAAAAAAGAATCTCCTGCTTGTTCAACAGATCCTTATGAAGTGACGTGAAGAGTGTTGTTTCGATAAAAGCGTTCTATCAATGTAAGTGGGTGTCGGGATTGCCGGCTCTCCAGGATTGGCCAGGAGTCTCCAGCCATTGAAGATCAATCTCCAGGACACTGCTGTGTGTAACTAGACGGCACAGTGGTTAGCATCGCTGCCTCACAGCGCCAGGGACCCGGGTTCGATTCCCGCCTCGGGTCACTGTCTGTGCTGGAGTCTCCCAGTGTCTCCGTGGGTTTCCTCCGGGTGCTCCGGTTTCCTCCCACAGTCCAAAAGATGTTTAGGTTAGATGGATTGGCCATGCTAAATTGTCCTGTAGTGTCTCAAGATGTGTAGGTTAGGGGATCAGCAGGGTAAATGTGTGAGGTTATGGGGATAGGGTAAGATGCGCTTTCAGAGAGTCGGTGCAGACTCGATGGTGTCCTTCTGCTCTGTCGATGGTAGTCATGATGTGGAGATGCCGGCGTTGGACTGGGGTAAACACAGTAAGAAGTCTCACAACACCAGGTTAAAGTCCAACAGGTTTATTTGGTAGCAAATGCCATAAGTTTTCGGAGCGTGCTGCTCCTTCGTCAGATGGAGTGGTCTCTGTTCTCCAACTGTGCACTGTTGGAGAACAGAGACCACTCCATCTGACGAAGGAGCAGCGCTCCGAAAGCTTATGGTATTTGCGACCAAATAAACCTGTTGGACTTTAACCTGGTGTTGTGAGACTTCTTACTGTCCTTCTGCTCTGCAGGGATTCCATGAACCCCGGAAAAATACCATTGGGACATCAAGAAGGATCATTAATTTTTGCCATTTCTTTTTATAAAAGTATTGAAAATGGTTTTTAAAAATAGGCTGTTGGGCTGATGTTCAATTGTCGTCTATTTGGGTAATGAGTCTTTCTGCTTTCCAAGTGGCGTAGAAAGGCTGTGCGTCACAAGGATGGATGTGTTGGCCGACTAATGGCTGGAGTGTGGGGCCAAGTCATGTGATGGAACCTCCAGGAATACGTTTAATCACAGTTTTGGCAGCCCTAGTGGGCGTTGTAGTGTTATTAATCTGTTTAAAATTAAACCAAACCGGCAATTTATAAATATAATTACAAGTAATGCAACCAGGAAAGTGCAGAGCTTAGTGTCTAAAAGTCCAAGGTCAGGTGGGCTAACCCCGAGGGGGGGTTTAGTTGGAAGCCTGTCAAAGGTGTGGCCACTGTTGATCGTAAAGTCTGAGATCCAGTACCCAGGAACAAGCCGAATGAATTGTAATTTACTTTATCTCGTATTCAGCATCCTTTCAGGGTGTGTGAATCTGTTCTGCCTTTATCCCTATCATTCATGTCCTCTGTTCAAATGCTGGCCTGTTGTTCGTTGACCAGAATGGGTTCGACCCATGAGTTTAACCCTTGGAATATAAAAATACAAGTCTTCAATTAGACCACGGCCGATTTGTAACTTGGATCATTTTACCTGCTTTGCTTCCATAACGCTTAATCATAAAATCCCTATAGCGCAGGAGGAGGCCATTTGGCCCATCGAGTCTGCCCACAATCCCACCCAGGCCCTATCCCCGTAGCCCCACATATTTACCCTGCTAGTCCCCTGACACTAGGGTCAATTTAGCATGGCCAAATAACCTAACCCACACATCTTTGGACTGTCGGAGGAAACCGGAGCACCCAGAGGAAACCCACGCAGACACGGGGGGAATGTGCAGACCCCACACAGACGGTGACCCAAGGCCGGAATTGGACCCAGGTCCCTGGCACTGTGAGGCAGCAGTGCTAACCACTGTGCCATCGTGTCGCCCCAATACCCTTGTCTAACAAAAATCTATCAATCTCTCTGTAGAAATTCCAGGCTTGACATCTTTTTGGGGGAGTGCAGTTCATATCGAGGCTCCTTCTCATCATGAGCAGTCCTGTTTACCCTCCAGCTATCTTCCCATTCCCCCAAGGCCCTCCCCTGCGAGTCACTATTCGGGTGTTAAGCATCACAGTGTCAACAAGGTATTTCAGGGCAAGATGTGGGGTGGGGGGAAATTGCAGGGCCGTTCCATAAACATGTGGACCCAGGAGAAGCTGGGAATGGGAAGATTGGGTCTGCTCCTCTTCGCCCTCTGATCATGGACACCCCGACGAATCGTACCAGCCTGACCTCCACCACGGTTACCATCTGTGCCCGCTTTTGGCCAACAGTCTGTGATCACACCTGGGCTCTCCCGCTCGTATGTGTCTCAGCAAACCATTGCTCCAACACCCGTCATGAACTAAATTCGATTGGTACTCAAAACTAAGCGTGAAGCTCGATCGTGGAACCCATTTACGTCCAATGCTGGATCAGCGAATGTAGGAGTTGGAACAGACTAGAAGGGGTGGTCGAAACAGATTCAATAGTCAGTTTCAAGATTGAGTGCGTACTTGCAGGGGAAAAAATTCCAGGTCTGCAGGGGAAGAGCAAGAGAGTGGGGCTTATCGGGTAACTCCCTCAAAAAATACAACCGAGGCAAGGGTGGATTCCCCTCCCTGAATGCTTTTGTTTTCTTTATTCTTTTGTGGGATGTGGATGTTGCTGGTATTTGTTGCCCATCCCTAATTGTCCTCAACAGAGTGACTTATCGGGCCGTTTCAGAGGGGAAGTTGAGAGTCAACCACATTGCTGTAGGCCGGACCAGATAAGGATGGCAGATTTCCTTCATTAGTGAACTGCGGGCGTGACCTTCTAAGTGCCACCAGGCTGCGTTTTAACACATCCGTCAGAAAGCCCTATCGTAGTGTCGAAATGCTTCCACTCCTGTGTTCATACCGGTGGGATTGGTTTACGTTGGGGCCTGAGTGGCTAAGCATCAGCCACTTGTGGTACTTCACTGTACGTGATTCTTCTGCGTAAATTAGGCAACCTCGATATAACCATCGCTGCTAAATCGTCTTGGAATCGGTGAATGGTTACAGCGCAGAAGGAGGCCATTTAGCCTGCTGCGGCTGTGCTGGCCCTCTGCAAGGGCAACCCATCTAGTTGCACCCACCACCACCCTTCCCTGTAACACTTAAGATTTAATGGTTCATAATGAATCTTTTGGCATAATTATTTGAGGGAGAAGTGGTCAACTTTTGGGAATATTATTCCTTTTCTGGCACCGTGTTCAAGTGGATTCATGGGAATGAGGATAGTAATTAGTTCCTTTGTTATTTCAAATGGGATTTTGCCGATCTTAAAAACAGTTCGTAACGAGAAAACTGTTAGAATCGTAGAATCCCTACAGTGCAGAAGGAAGCCATTCGGCCCATCGAGTCTGCACCGTCCACAATCCCACCCAGGCCCTATCCCCGTAACCCCATATATTTACCCTGCTAATCCCCCTGACACTACGGTCAATTTAGCCTGGCCAATCAACCAAGGGCAGCATGGTGGCACAAGGGGCGGCACAGTGGTTAGCACTGCTGCCTCACAGCGCCAGGGACCCGGGTTCGATTCCCGGCTTGGGTGACTATCTGTGGTGTCTGTGTGGGTTTCCTCCGGGTGCAACGGTTTCCTCCCACAGTCCAACGATGTGCGGGTTAGGTGGATCAGGCATGCTAACTTGTCCCTTAGTGCCAGGGGGATGAGCTAGGGTAAATGTATGGGGCTACGGGGATAGGGCCCGGATGGGAATTGTGGTCGGTAAAGACGCGATGGGCTGAATGGCCTCCTCCTGCACTGGAGGGTTTCTAAGATTCTAACCTAACCGAGAGAAATAGCTAAACTGTTCAGCACTTCCATTGTGATATTTGTGTAATTTTGCAATGAAAACTAATCATGGGACAGCTACATGAAGGCTGATGTAGCAACGCCAGCCTTTCCTGTCTGTACCTTAAGATTCTTGGTATAGAATTGTAGCATGGTGCAGCTCAGAAAGAAGCCACCTGGTCCAGCTTCCCTTGTATCCTTTCACATTTTCCCATCAAATGTTTATCCAATTCCCCTTTGAAAGTTCCTATGGAATCTGCTTCCATTCAAGCAGCACCTTCCAATCACACCTCGCTGCGTAAATATTTATCCTTGCAACACCTCTGGTACTTCTGCCAATTACTGTGGACCAGGTTACCAGCCTTCCGTCCACCGTTCCTGCTCTGATCCTGGACCAGAACCCTACACTGTTGTTGAGATCCAGTTTGGCATCAATAACATTTTGTTTCAACTAGACAAAGTTTGTGATTCATGGCACTTACTCGGTGACTAAGGGCTGAGAATTCCAAGTGTTTTGAAGAAAGGAAACTAAAATTTACTTTCCAAGGTCAGAAAGATTATTTACAATATCTGTCTTATACTTTAACATTGAAGGTTAATATGAGATGCATGCGAATTAACAGGCACACCACTCTGCACAAGAAATACCAAATGTGGCCAAAACAAAGTCCACGGATTTAGAATACAATCCCTACAGCGCAGAAGGAGACCATTCGGCCCATCGAGTCTGCACCGATCACATCCCATCCAGGCTCTATTCCCCCCAACCCCACATAGTTACCATGCTAATCCCCCTGACACTAGGGTCAATGTAGCATGGCCAATCCACTTAACCTGCACATCTTTGGACTGTGGGAGGAAACCAGAGCACCCGGAGGAAACCCACGCAGATCCCGTGAAACTTTGCCACACCCTCCCAAAGGCAAGTATTCTTTTTGTCCCTTGGCAGGGAGGCCCTAGCTACATAGAACTCCAGGCGTGGTCTTATTAAAGTATAATATTTGTAGCAAGACCGTCTCCTCACAGAAAACACACACTCTTTGTCTTTCATTCCTTTTATTCATTTGTGGGATGTGGGCGTCGCTGGCTGGGTCAGTATTTATTGCCCATCCCTTGTTGTCCTTGGAGGGCTGTTGAGAGTCAACCACATTGCTGTGGCTCTGGAGTCACATGTAGGCCAGACCGGGTAAGGACGGCAGATTTCCTCCCGTAAAGGACATGAGTGAACCAGATGGGTTTTTCCGACAATCGACAATGGTTTCATGGTCATCAGTAGATTCTTAATTCCAGATGTTTTTTTATTGAATCCAAATTCCACTGTTTGCCGTGGCGGGATTCGAACCCGGGTCCCCAGAACATTAACTGAATTTCTGGATTAATAGTCTAGCCGTTCCAATTCACGTACTCCTGTTATCTATTTGTGGTGTGGAGATGCCGGCGTTGGACTGGGGTGAACACAGTAAGAAGTCTCACAACACCAGGTTAAAGTCCAACAGGTTTATTTGGAGGCAAATACCATAAGCTTTCGGAGCACTTCGTCAGATGGAGTGGAAATCTGCTCTCAAACAGTGCAAACAGACAAAATCAAGTTGCAGAATACTGCAACTTGATTTTGTCTGTTTAATCTATTTGTGGAGCAGGATGGTTACTGTACTGACTTTAGTCTATGATACAGGGAGAATGTGCAAACTCCACACACGCGGTGACCCGAGGCTGGAATTGAACCCGGGTCCCTGGCGCTGTGAGGCTGCAGTGCTAACCACTGTGCTGCCCATTTTTCAACAACCCAGCCAGATGTCGATAACACTGAGTCAACTGATCTCACTGAAATTCATGTCTCCCTCATGAGAGGCTCTAGTCATCACCTTCTAATCTGGGAATTCTCTCCAAATGTCACTCAACGACGGCCCACCTCACAGGGATTCACTCTCCTCTCCTAAGATTCTATTCCCTGGATTCCCGAGTCTCTCCAACTCAGAAGCACCATTTCAGTTCTTCGGCTGCGCTGAATAGGAAACTACTACTCTAAATGGGCAACTTTGCCCCAACGACCAACAGCATGGAGGCACCAACCTTCAGCTGTCTCCTTGGAACTTCAGGACTTCTCCTGAACCCTCTACATTAATGTCTGCAATCCGTTGTCCTTGTTTCGAGCCTGTTTCTCTGCTTTTTTTATCTTTTAAGTTAACAGTGACCCTCTGTTGTTCCTATAACTAGGACTGTTCTTTTTTGGACCTCACCCTTTCCCCTGTCTGGACACTGACACTGATTAAAACTGACTGCCTTTAGAACTGGTGCTTAGACTGATCTGGTGACTTTATCACAATACTCCCAAGGTCTGGCTGTTAAGGTTAGGAAGGAACAAATGTTACAAGATGCACCATCAATTATGCAAAGACTCGTTGTTGCAAAATAACAGGCTTTTATTTATGAAAGAACTGGAGCACACCTGAGCCGATAGCTAATCCGAACTGAGGCAAAAGGGGCGGAGAGCAGTCGCCTTTATACCCAGAGAAGGGCGGAGTCCCGGATTGAGGCAGCAGGGGCGTGTCCAGGCATGTCACACAAACAGAGAATACTACAGTGGTTCACCACACAAGCTTTGGAGCCCCCTGTGTTTTAAGTGTTACAATCTACGGGGGCGGGACGGTAGCACAGTGGTTAGCACTGCTGCCTCACAGCAGTAGGGATCCGGGTTCAATTCCCTGGCACTGTCTGTGTGGAGTTTGCACATTCTCTCCGTGTCTGCGTGGGTTTCCTCCGGGTGCTCCAGCTTCCTCCCACAGTCCGAAAAACATGCTGGTTAGGGTGCATTGGCCATGCTAAATTCACCCTCGGTGTACCCGAACAGTCGCTGGAGTGTGGCGACTAGGGGATTTTCACAGTAACTTCATTGCAGTGTTAATGTAAGCCTTACTTGTGACTAATAAATAAACCTTCAAAACTTTAAAAAAAACAATCTCCACAGATTGCAGATTCTCACATGGGGACAAAGGATGGCTTTCATCACAGACTTTATTTACTTCCACTCATGATGTCAAACAGCCCAAGCGAATCAAATCACGTCAAATTAAATCCTCCTCATAATCTTCGTTTCTCCTAATGTATGGTGTGCAGGGTTGGACGCAGAACTCAACTTGGGGCCTAACCAGTGTTTTAGAAGTATTTACCGTAACTGTCTTTGTAACGACTTTAATCAGGCAATTGAGGTGGGCCTGTTAGAATAAGAAGTCCTTGATTAAGGGGTCCGTGAGCTATCTTGCATGTTATCGGCTGCACAACCTTTTCAGTTTTCTAAAAAAAAACCTTTAATTGATGTTTTCTTTGCACTTCAGTCCCACGCTCCTGGTCTACGGGCACCCTGTGCGGAGGGGGGACGGGGAAGGAGGATGACCTCCTCGTGAACCTGCTCCTGGGCCTGGCAAGACGTTCCATCTACAGGGTCCAGGCAGCCGGCGATTGAAGGGGTCGTCCAACCCGATTGTCTGGCCCTCTACCGCGGCGATATTCGCGGCCGGGTGTCCCTGGAAAGGGAGCATGCGGTGTTCCAGGGGCACAGTTGACGCCTTCCGTGCCCGCTGGGCACCGCAGGGGATAGGGGTGTATTATTGACCCCTTTAATCACATTTTAATTTGATGTTTTAAGTTTCCTCTCTGCTTTGTCTTTTGTTTCGGGCGGTTCCCCTCCTTTTAGGGAGCTGCCCCTTTTTGAGTTGTCGCTGAGTTAGTTTGATTTTGTTTATTGGGTTGGACAACCAAAAATATCCCTGATTAAGGGCTAAATTGATGGGCCGATCAGGGAGCCTCTTGTTTTGTATTTAACCAGGAGTGTCAGTTCCCCTGGGACTCCTGGTGTAGACTGCTAACTGATAGCACTCTGTATGCTGTTGTCAGACTTGTGAATGAAGGGCCTCTCAGTGAAGGGACGTCTGCCTCCGAGGGCTTATTACAGCCTTGTTTTAGTATCATACCTTCCTTAGTCATTTGATAATATTTTGAGTTTTCCATGCGATTTGTTCTTGCTCTTCATGCGGGCAGAGAAGTGCGAGGCTGTCCCACGTAACCTTGGATTTGCCCAGAGGTTTCTCTGGTGTGTAACATGGTGCCTGTGATATTACACCTCTCAAAATTTCAATGTCCATTCCAGCTCTGAAATGTTTTCACTGTGCCACCCGTAGCGCAGTGGTGAGCGCTGCTGCCTCACAGCGCCAGGGACCTGGGTTCGATTCCCGGCTTGGGGTCACTGTCCGTGTGGAGTTTGCACAGTCTCCCCGTGTCTGCGTGGGTTCCCTTCGGGTGCTCCGGTTTCCTCCCACACTCCAAAGGTGGGCAAGTTAGGTGGATTGGCTGTGCTAAATTGTCCCTTAGTGTCAGGGAAAATAGCAGGGTAAGTACATGGGTTTACGGGAATAGGGCCTGTGTGGGATTGTTATCAGTGCAGGCTTGATGGGCCGGATGCACTGCAGGGATTCTGTGATACTATGTTGCCTCACAGTGCCCATCTCTGGGGGATCCAGAACTAGAGGTCATAGTTTGAGGATAAGGGGTAAATCTTTTAGAACCGAGGGGAGGAGAAATTTCTTCACCCAGTGAGTGGTGGCACGGCACGGTGGTTAGCACTGCTGCCTCACAGCACCAGGGACCCGGGTTCAATTCCCGGCTTGGGTCACTGCCTGTGCAAAGTCTGCACGCTCTCCCTGTGTCCACGTGGGTTTCCTCCGGGTGCTCCGGTTTCCTCCCACATTCCGAAAGATGTGCTGGTTAGGGTGCATTGACCCGGACAGACCCCGGAGTGTGGCGACTAGGGGAATTTCACAGTAACTTCATTGCAGTGATAATGTAAGCCTTACTTGTGACTAATAAATAAACTTCAACTTGGTGAATGTGTGGAGTTTGTTACCACAGAAAGTAGTTGAGGCCAAAACATTGTGTGATTTCATAGAAAAAGTTAGATATAGTTCTTGGGGCTAAAGGGATCAAGGGATATGGGGGGGGAAGGGAGGGATCAAGATATTGAATTTGATGATCAGCCATGATAATGAATGGTGGAGCAGGCTCGAAGGGCCGAACGGCTTCCTCCTGCTTCTAGTTTCTATGAGTGCCTTCGCTATTCGATATTGGCTGGGGCGTTGTACCTCGGAGAGCTGAGCCAACCTGTTCCATATCGACCCGAGAATGGGCTGGCTAAAGCAAAGTGCATTGCAAACACGAAGGGATTACAAGAGGAGCCGATCTCGACTCTGGTTCTAAAGATTTGTTTTTCTTCTCCTTCAGGAAATCAAACCAAAAGGAGGAGAACATTGGTGCACGCAGCAGAATTTACTGTAAGTAATCAGTCCTCTTTACATTTACATCCCTATGAAAAGAAACTGTGAATTAAATTTCTACTTTTAGCCGACATTGCGTTTAGTCGAACTTTCACAATTGAAGAATGTATCAACAGGGCAAAAGTAATCTCTTAATAACAAAGCCACAGCTTTATTAGATTTAATTTTTGCCTAACCAGACTGTATATAATAGCAGGTAGATTCTAAGCAAGCGTTGGTATGTGGCTTTGGGTTGCCACTTCTCCTGGGTTTCCCTGGAGCATCCAGGAATTAAATATTAATCTCGGGCCCACAAGGGATGTCACAGGGACAACAAGTGGTTGTGCCTTTTTTAAAGGAAGGATTCTTTGAAAGCTTTGCTTGTTGGAATTTGTGAGCTGAAGTGGTCAGGCTGTTGGGGTCAGTTTTGACGGTCAGTCAAATGAATTTTTCTGCGGTGATGATGCAGGAAGTGTCATTGTCCAGCGTTGCGACCTCCCCTTGAACTGGCCTGCGCGAGTCTGTCAAACGGCGTGGGCACCCAGACGTTGCTGCCGCTGTGTTTGCGCTGCTCCACAAGCCGCATTGACTGCTATCTCTGTTACACCTCATGGAATTGATGGAAATTTCCATTTAGTGCTGTTCGTCTTGCTGGAGAAGTCCCGAGAAATGTTAACCGCTTGTTGAGTGAGGAGCAACTGGGTGTATTAACTTCATAGAGGGTCGCACGGTGGCACAGTGGGTTAGCACTGCTGCCTCACAGCGCCGGGGACCCAGGTTCGATTCCCGGCTTGGGGCACTGTCTGTGCGGAGTCTGCACGTGCTCCCCGTGTCTGCATGGGTTTCCTCCGGGTGCTCCGGTTTCCTCCCACAGTCCGAAAGGCGTGCTGGTTAGGAACATTGGCTGTGCTAAATTCTCCCTCAGTGTACCCGAACAGGCGCCGGAGTGTGGCGACTAGGGGATTTTCACGGTAACTTCATTGCTGTGCTTATGTAAGCCTGCTTGTGACAATAATAAATAAACTTTAATTACTACTAAACTCATTGTGCCAGAAGACCTTATTTTATATTTCTGGAATGCTAAATAACTCCGTGATAAAAATTCCAATGATAAAATCTTTTTAATTTCCGTTAGAGTCTGTTCATCTTTATTCTAGCTTCTCTCAGTCCAGTCGTACTATTTCGCTATCTGAAAATTTAACTTGAAGGACTTTAAGTACTTCTAATTTCCTGGTTTACACTGGGAGTACTTTGGTTGCCTTCTTCCTGGTTGAGGTCACTGTTGTGCGCCAAGACATCCTCGGGTTTAAACTGCCACGGAAAAAGAGGAAATGCCCATCATGGAGATAGCTAGGTTTCTGTGGGCATTTTTTTTAGCGGCGGTACAGCGGCACAGTGGTTAGCACGGCTACTTCACAGCACCAGGGACCAGGGTTCGATTCCCGGCTTGGGTCACTGTCAATGCAGAATGTCTTAAAGGTAGGGAGAGAATAAAGTAAAAGTTAAAGTTTATTTATCAGTCACAATTAGGTCTACATTAACACTGCAATGAAGGTACTGTGAAAATCCCCTAGTCGCCACACTCCGGCGCCTGTTCGGGTACACTGCCAACTGTAACATGGCCAATCCACCTAACCAGCACATCTTTGGACTGTGGGAGGAAATCCACACAGACACGGGGAGAATGTGCAAACTCCACACAGGCAGTGACCTAAGCCGGGAATCGAACCCGGGTCCCTGGCGCTGCGAGGCAGCAGTGCTAACCACTGTGACCCCCGCCACCATGCCGGTATATAATATATATCATACATATGGCAACCATGGCATTTTCTGGGGTGTCCTCGCCCTAAACAACTGCCCTTGGGCTTTTCATAGCAGCGCTGTTAAATAATGGCGGGGGCACTTGTACTCTAAATGGGTTGACCTTGCCTTTTCTATCAGAGCGATGCTTTCCTTATGTTAACAAGAGAGCAGGAATAATGTCCGCAGTCATTAAAAATGATGGATACATTTAACCCTTAACTCCCCGTGACCCTGGGAAGCTGTTCCATTAATTACATTCGCTCAGCGCCAGTGCGGAGGCTTGGGCCTTGTTGCAAGTGGTGCTCGGCCAGCAATTAAGATCCAATTACCTCAATAATGAATTCATCAATCAAAATAAATCCAATTAATGGGCAAAATAATAGACACGCGGCCTACTTTCTCAGCTGTCCATTTGTCACCAGTGACCTTTACATCCAGCTGTGATTTATTAGTCCTATGTTTATAAAAAAAAAGTAGGCTTGTGCACCATGATGGGACCACGTACTCGGAGTACAAGACAGACAACTTGCAAACTATTTGGGCTTGTACCACCTTGTTCATCTTACCAATCTCGGAACAATTTGATCATTGTTTCTGCCTCCGTTTCTTTTCCCTCCACTCCTTGGCCGAAGATATCGAAAGACTTGCATTCATATAGCGCCTTTCACAACCTCAGGACACCCTGAGTGTGCATGGGTGTGTGCGTGTATGCTCGCGTGTGGGCGTGCGCTGGCGTGTGCTGCACTCACGTATGCACTCGCATGTGCACGCGGTGTAATCTGGGCGGCACAGTGGTTAGCACTGCTGCCTCACAGCGCCAGGGACCTGGGTACAATTCCGGCCTCGGGTCACTGTCTGTGCGGAGTTTGCGCATTCTCCCCGTGTCTGCGTGGGTTTCCACCGGGTGCTCCGGTTTCCTCCCACACTCCAAAGATGTGCGGATTAGGCTGATTGGTCATGCTTAATTGACCCTAATGTCAGGGGGATTAGCAGGATAAATATGTGGGGTTACGGAAGTAGGGTTTGGGTGGGATTGTGGTCGGTGCAGACTCGATGGGCTGAATGGCCTCCTTCTGCACTGTAGGGATTCTATGATTACAGTTGGTTTGATGTGCGGGTAAATACATTGGATCGAACCATTTGCATTATTAGGCAAGTCCAGAGTTCGTTTGAATGTCAAAGGGAAGTCAGAGGTGTCGAGAAACTTTGCATCTTAAAGCAGTTCCATGGATAAACAGATGAGGGTACATTACCTTTTATTGACCCAAAAGCAGAGAAAACCGAAATTTGAAGGATTTTTATATTTGAGAAAAGTTAAGTGCGAAGGAGTGCTAAGAGCACTGAAACCTGAGATGAAACAAAGGTAGGGGAGTCTAAAACTAGAGGGCATGGGTTTAAAGGTGAGAGGGGAGAGATACAGGAGTGTCCAGAGGGGCAATTTTTTCACACACAGGGTGGTGAGTGTCAGGAACAAGCTGCCAGAGGTAGTAGTAGAGGGGGGTACAATTTTGTCTTTTGAAAAGCGTTTAGATAGTTACATGGGTACGATGGGTATAGAGGGATATGGGCCAAATGTGGGGAATTGGGATTAGCTTAGGGGTTTTAAAAAAAAAAGGGCGGCATGGACAAGTTGGGCCGAAGGGCCTGTTTCCATGCTGTAAACCTCTATGACTCTAAACAAAGGGGGTAAATGTATTTGAAGAGTTATTGTGAAGAGCTTAGGGGTTGGCTGTGTGAGGAACAACTTCTTGAAACAGCTCGCGGCTGGGGGAGTTGCAGTGTGAATCAACCATCGCCAAAGCAGAAAAGTCTGAGGCTGCAAACAAACAGTCTTGTCCTGAAGTTTTGGATTTCCACAGCAGAGTGGAAGTGAGTCAGAGTCTGTGTGGATTACCTCATTGAAGTGTTAGCAGCTCTGGCTTGGGATACTGTTACTGGGCTTCTTTAGTTAAAATATCAATAGGGGTCTCAACATTGAATTCAACAACTTCAGATAAGTTGCTCTAGCCCACCTCAGTCCCCTTTGTTTTCATTCTATTTTTACTATTCTCTACCTTTTTATTTCTTTCTTGCCTTTCTTCACTTTTCTTCGTCTCCCCCCCCCCCCACTCTTTCCCCCTACTTTATCCCCTTCCCTTACCTTTTCTCCCTTCCCCCTGCTTCCCCTTTTCTACATGTTATCTCTGTCCCATCTTCCATTCCCCCCACATCTTCATCTGTGGACAGCCATTAGCAGCCTTTCCCCTGGTTTCTGTGGCTACGACTCATCTTTCATTCCCTCCCCCTGCAGTATAAATCTCTCCCACTTTCTCAGCCTTTTAGCTTTGACAAAGGGTCACCTGGACTCGAAAAGTCAGCTCTTTTCTCTCCTTGCAGATGCTGCCAGACCCTGCTGAGACTTTCCAGCGTTTTCCCTTTTGGTTATCTATAGGGGATTGTTGCCTGGGTGTGTTTACTTGTAGGTCTGAGCAAGTAGGGAGTCGTTTTGGGGGAATGTTTTGTAAGACTAATTTTAACTGTGTAACTGTAATCGTGTGTGGTTAAATTTTCTTTGTGTCAATAACCCATTTAGTTTTGCTTTTAAAATCCCAAAAGTGTTACCGGATTTCATGCTGTTGAGATGAGTATGTTTTCCTTCTCATTTTCAGAATGCAAAAAAAGGCTGAGGTCCAGTAAGTCAATTTTCTCTCTAGCATTTGGTTTTCTTCGCAGTTAACATCTACTGTGGTCATCGCAAAGGAAATAGTGGCCAGAACACCCTCGCTCTACTTCACGATAGTGCCGATGGGTTTTTAATGTCCATTGAAGGGGCAGACAATGCCTCAGTTTAAGGTCTCAATCGCAATAAGGCGCCTGGAACAGTGCAGGACACCATCGGTACCTCACTGGGACATCAGCCGAGATTTAGTGCACATGGGGCTTGGAGTTTAAAGTTCAGATTCAGGTGAGAGTGGCAGATTGTGCTGAATGAATTGTTTGGGCAAATGTAGCTATCTGGAATCTCCCCCATCCTCAGTCCTGACTCTGGATGGTAGGTGTGGACAGGCTATTCAGCCCCTTGTGGGTGTGGGTATGGGTAGGCCATTCAGCCCCTCAGTGAGTGTGCATAGGCCACTCAGCCCCTTAGTGGCTGTGGGTAGGCCACTCAGCCCCTTAGTGGCTGTGGGTAGGCCATTCAGCCTCTCAGTGGGTGTGTATAGCCACACAGCCCCTTAGTGGGTGTGGGTAGATTATACAGCCCGCAAGTAGCTGTGTGTAGGCCATTCAGCCCGTTAGAACATAGAACAACATAGAAAAGCTACAGCACAAATTGTTCGGCCCACAAGTTGCGTCGAACAATTTCCTTACCTTCTAGGCTCATCTATAACCCTCTACCTTACTAACCTCCATAAACCTATCCAAAAGTCTCTTAAAAGACTCAATCAAATCCGCTTCCACCACCACTACCGGCAGCCGATTCCACGCACCCACCACCCTCTGAGTGAAAAACTTACCCCTAACATCTCCTCTATACCTACTCCCCAGCACCCTAAAGCTGTGACCTCTTGTGGCAACCATTTCAGCCCTGGGTAAAAGCCTCTGAGAATCCACTCTATCAATACCTCTCAACATCTTATACACCTCTATCAGGTCACCTCTCATCCTTCGCCTCTCCTAGTGGCTGTGGGTAGGCCATTCAGCCCCTTAGTGGGTGTGGGTAGGCCATTCAGCCCCTTAGTGGGTGTGTATAGGCCATTCAGCCCCTTAGTGGGTGTGGGTAGGCCATTCAGCCCCTTAGTGGGTGTGTATAGGCCATTCAGCCCCTTAGTGGGCATGTATAGGCCATTCAGCCCCTTAGTGGGCATGTATAGGCCATTCAGCCCCTTAGTGGGTGTGGGTAGGCCATTCAGCCCCTTAGTGGGTGTGGGTAGGCCATTCAGCCCCTTAGTGGGTGTGGGTAGGCCATTCGGCCCGTTAGTGGGCGTGTATAGGCCATTCAGCCCCTTAGTGGGCGTGGGTAGGCCATTCAGCCCCACCTCCACCCCCTTGAAACACACTTCCTCCATCAAGCAGCTGCTTACGACTCCGGATCTCTCTCGTGCTGGCATTCATTTCTGCTCTGCCTTTGTGGAGTGCCCTGCTTTGTTTGATGTTCAAGATGCCATTTTAAATACAGGCTGTTGTTTTTAATAGGATTAGTAATTAATGGTAATAGTATTAATGAGGGCTTCTCGTCCCGTTGACACCTGAATTCAAAACACGTACACGTTGCAGTCCAGTTACTGATTTGATAACTAAAATGCAGAATGTTAATGTATATTCACAACCCTCCCCTTATAAGCTCCCGAAGGCCAATTCTATAACCTTCAACTGAATGACTGACTGTCACTCTTATCCCGCTCCTCCTTTAGTCTGGATTCTGCAAGGCTGGCGGGACCTGATGAGGCAGTTCCCATATCCCAACTATAGGATCTCACACACAGCGCAAAACTGTGTCAGTGGCCTGTATGTGGGTGGCACTGCTGCCTCAGCACCAGGGACCCTGAGGAGGAACTTCTTCACCCAAAGGGTTGTGAATCTGTGGAATTCCCTGCCCTGTGAAGCAGTTGAGGCTACCTCATTGAATGTTTTTAAGGCAAAGTTTTTGAACAGTAAAGGAATTAAGGGTTATGGTGAGCGGGCGGGTAAGTGGAGCTGAGTCCACGAAAAGATCAGCCGTGATCTTAGTGAATGGCGGAGCAGGCTCGAGGGGCCAAATGGCCGCCTCCTGCTCCTAGTTCTTAAGTTTTTATGACCCAAGTTCAATTTCGGCCTTGAGTGACTGTGGAGTTTGCACGGTCTCCCTGTCTGCGTGGGTTTCCTCCCACACTCCAAAGATGTGTAGATTAGGTGGATTGGCCGTGCTAAATTGTCCCCAAGTGTCCCAAGATGTGTGGGTTAGGGGGATTAGCAAGGTGGGGCTACAGTGATAGAACCTGGGTGGGTTGCTCTGTTGGAGAGTCAGTGCAGATTTGATGGGCTGAATGGCCTCCTTCTGCGATTCTATGTGGGATCTGGATTTAAAATGTGCCTCAACGGTATCTCCCCGAATCTGTGATGCAACGAATACATCACACGGCATACTGGTGAAATGTTGTGAAAGATTAAAATCGATCTTAAATCAAGAAATTTCCATTCCTTCTGCATTTGGTGTAAATAATACCGCATGTCTTACTGCCACAAAGAGAGATTAGATTCCACCCTCAAAAAAGGGCATTGTCTCATAACTCACTAAGAGATATCCCTTTCCTTCTGCAGAAGATTCTTTTTACAAAGCATACACGAGTCGCCTTGTATTGTCTACAAGGCAGCGTTTGCTTCCTCTCAAAAACCGCATCGTTGCTTACCAGATTAGAGTCTCTGATATCTGATGAGAGAGATAAACTTGACAAAAGTGCGTAGAGGAGAGGAAATATGTCTCAGAAAGCGCCCGAAAGCTGTCCTGCATTCGTGAGGTTCGCAATTTCTTTACAGACTTGGAACGCGAGAATGGGTTTTGCTGAAGGAATCTGGCTTTCGCTTTAAGAGTGAGTTATTGTCTCGCGTCCTGGGTGAATCAGGAGGAGGGAGCGGGTAGAATGAATGGACTTGTTGCTACGTCTGTGGCGCTGTGTGCTAAACCGTATGCACCAATTTCCGATGAGGGGTCAAGGGTCACATTTTAATTTTGATTTGGTAACTAAAATAACTCGAGGTTGGAATTGAACTGGGGCCATAAGAATCAGGAGCCCAGGAGTAGGCCATTTGGCCCCCCTCAAGCCTGCTCCACAATTCAATAAGATCGTAGCTGATCTTTTCGTGGACTCAGTTCCACTTACCCCGCCGCCCACTCACCATAACCCTTGATTCCTTTACTGTTCAAAAATCCATCTACGATAAGAAGTCTCACAACACCAGGTTACAGTCCAACAGGTTGATTCGGAATCACGAGCTTTCGGAGCGCTGCTCCTTCACCAGGTCACTCACCTGATGAAGGAGCAGCGCTCCGAAAGCTCGTGATCCCAAATAAAACTTTAACCTGGTGTTGTGAGACCTCTTACCGTGCCCGCCCCAGTCCAACTCTGGCATCTCCACATCAAAGATCCATCTATGCAGGGCACGTGGGCACTCAGTCGAGATGGGTAAATTGGCACTTCCTTCTGCGGCAGTATTCCTGTGTTGGTCAGTTCCTGGAGACCTGGAGTTGTCTCGGTGAAGGCCTGATGGTCCTTGGTGTATATGTGCTTCAGTTGAAGTGGCTGAGATTCTTGGGTATAAATCCAGCAGGCTCCTGACCTGAGGTCCATCCTGCACAAAGATGCTAGTACGGTTATGGTGAGCGGGCGGGTAAGTGGAGCTGAGTCCACGAAAAGGTCAGCCGTGATCTTAGTGAATGGCGGAGCAGGCTTGAGGGGCCAAATGGCCTACTCCTGCTCCTAGTTCTTAAGTTTTTATGACCCAAGTTCAATTTCGGTCTTGAGTGACTGTGGAGTTTGCACGGTCTCCCTGTCTGCGTGGGTTTCCCTTAATTCTATGTACGATGGGCATAGTCACAAGGATGCTAAGGGCCACCTCATCTCGCTGCAGTGTGAACGCATCCTCTGTCTCCCTTCATCTGTAACTAGGGCACGATGCATTCTGACAGTTTTAACCCGGACATCTGCCTTTTGGCCGCACTTTTGAATCCAGCCGCATTTCTCATGTCCAACAGCATGTGCCCCGGACTCTGCAATGATGATTGGTTCTGTCACTCTCCAAATAATTGGCATCAGCCGGTTCCTGGGAGAGGAAATGTATACACTGGGGAAAGTGCTTTGCAGCTTGCCAAGGACATGGCATCATCTTCCACTGCTGTGCCCATATGTCGAGGGACCTCTGCTTGGCAGAATGATATTAAAGTCTGCTCACTGCGGATCCTTCCCTTGTGCTGTTAGGCTTGTTTCATTTCTGCTGATTTCCATAGGTTTAGGAATGTATAATCGCAATGGGATTAGATTATTCATAAATGATGTGCAGTGGGTTAAAAGGCCCACCCGTCCCCAGTTGGGAAGAAGCTCGTTGTCCAGGGTTTGAGGGAGGGGGGTTTCTTGTTGACCCCTGGTGTTCCGAAGTTTGAAAATCTTTGTCCCAGTGCACTGAGGGTGAATTTAGCATGGCCAACGCACCTAACCAGCACATCTTTCAGACTGTGGGAGGAAACCGGAGCGCCCGGAGGAAACCCACGCAGACATGGGGAGAACGTGCAGACTCCACACAGACAGTGACCCGAAGCCGGGAATCGAACCCGGGTCCCTGGTGCTGTGAGGCACTGACGCTGTCAACAGTGGCACTCCACTGCAAAACCGCGGCTTCACTTCTTATAATGGGCGGCACAGTGGTTAGCACTGCTGCCTCACAGCACCAGGGACCCGGGTTCGATTCCCGGCTTCGGGTCACTGTCTGTGTGGAGTTTGCACGTTCTCCCCGTGTCTGCGTGGGTTTCCTCCGGGTGCCCCGGTTTCCTCCCACAGTCCAAAGATGTGCGGGTTAGGTTGATTGGCCATGCTAAATTGCCCCCGGGATGCATAGGTTAGAGGGATTAACGGGGTAAATATGTGGGGTGACGGGGATGGTGCCTGAGTGGGATTGTTGTCAGTGCAGACTCGATGGGCCGAATAGCCTCCTTCTATGACTCTCCCCGTGTCTGCGTGGGTTTCCTCCGGGTGCTTCAGTTTCCTCCCACAGTCTGAAAGATGTGCAGGTTAGGGTGCATTGGCCGTGCTAAATTCTCCCTCAGTGTACCCGAACAGGAGTGTGGCGACTAGGGTATTTTCACAGTAACTGCATTGCAGTGTTAATGTAAGCCTACTTGTGACACTAATAAATAAACTTTACTATTGCTTGCAAACTGGCCTTGGCAACCGTTTGGATGCCAAGCTCTGAGTGCAGGAACAGCATTTCGAAATACTGCACCGTAACAGCGATGATTTATTCAGTTTAATGTGATTTGAAAAGCCGCTCCTTCTTGACACCGCTGTGAGATCGAGCAAGCAGAGGTCTCTCTGTCTGTCTCTCTGTCTGTCTCTCTGTCTGCCTCTCTGTCTGCCTCTCTGTCTGCCTCTCTGTCTACCTCTCTGTCTGCCTGCCTCTCTGTCTGCCTGCCTCTCTGTCTGCCTGCCTCTCTGTCTGCCTGCCTCTCTGTCTGTCTGCCTCTCTGTCTGTCTGTCAACACTCTCGGCGTTGTTTGATTTGATTTATTATTGTCACATGTATTGTGGCGACGGCACAGTGTCTTCATCAACTGGCAGAATTATTTCCTGCCTGCAACCTCCCCAGATAATAAGCTCTATGTTCCCCTTCGAGACTGGGATGGGTTCGATACACCTCAAGGTGACAGCAGCGATGGCTGAGATTTGAGCGAAATCACTCAAGGGGAGAGGAAGGTTTGTCGGCGCTCTTGCTGTCTGGCTTGGCTAATAGTCAAACGTCATTTTAATGAGCCAGATTAATTGGTGTCATTAGCAGTTTGAGGAGAAAAATTCCGATTGCAAAGTTGGGGTGGATCTCCCCCCCCCCCCTCCCCCCCAGATGTTTTAACTGATCTAAAGTTTAAATGGGAGGGGGGTGTACAGCAGTGGGATGGGGCTTGCTGAGTAGCCCTTACAGAGAGCCAGTATGGATATGACCGGCTGAATGGCCTCCCCCCATAACCATTCTGTGGTTCTATTCAAGGATCCTTTACAGGATTTTAACACGTTTAGCTAGCAAAGACAGAAAAAAGCCCTGTTGCAGTTAGCTGGTGTTATAAGGACTGCAGACACAGTGATTAGCACTGCAGCCTCACAGCGCCAGGGACCCGGATTCGATTCCCGACTTGGGTCACTGTCTGTGTGGAGTTTGCACGTTCTTCCCGTGTCTGCATGGGTTTCCTCTGGGAGCTCCGGTTTCCTCCCACAGTCGAAAGATGTGAGGGTTAGGTGGATTGGCCATGTCCCTTAAAGTAAAGCTTATTTATTTATTGGTCGCAAGTGAGGCTTGCATTAACACTGCAATGAAGTTACTGTGAAATTCCCCTAGTCGCCACACTCCGGTGCCCGTTCGGGCCAATGCACCCTAACCAGCACGTCTTTCAGACGTGGGAGGAAACCGGAGCATCCGGAGGAAACCCCCGCAGACACGGGGAGAACATGCAGACTCCACACAGACAGTGACCCAAGCTGGGAATCGAACCTGGGTCCCTGGCGCTGTGAGGCAGCGGTGCTAACCACCGTGCTGCCCCATCTTAATGTCCCAAGATGTGTAGATTAGGGGAGAAATTAATGGGGTAAATACTTGGGGTTATGAGTATAAGGGTCTGGTTGGGAGTCAGTGAGGACTTGATGGGCTGAATGGCCTGCTTCTGCACTGATATGATACTGAAGGCGGGGGCTGGATTTCTGGACCAAATCAACCATTTTCATTCTTAATATACAGATTAATAGAATGTACAACAGTGTCCCCAGTTTATTGAGAGCCACCAGATTTTACCGGCAGGATAAGATGTCCTTTTGGGGAGTCGGTGCAGACTTGATGGGCCAAATGGCCTCCTCCTGCACCGTAGGGATTCTCCAGGTTTCTATCTCACAGGGCGGAGATACAGCAACAGTACATGACGATACATAAAATACAGCTGATTGCAAAGGATGTCCACATCTTCACCTCTGTTTGGGGGCGGCGGAGGCAGGCTGGACCGCCAGGTGAATTTGCCTTGGGGATGAAACGGGTTTAGTTAAAAAGCCCCGCAGGCAGATATTCTGGAGCAGGTGAATGAAAGCACCTTCAGTAAGATGCAAACCAGCTCGTTTACTTCCCAGCGCTGACTGGAGGCAGAGTTAGTATTGCTGCAATCAGTCTGTGTGTTGCCGTAGGTTGGAAGAGTTGAAAAGCAAAAAAAACAAAGGGGTCTGGTAGTAGATCAGAGAAGGTGCGCTGATAGGCAAGGCCTGAGATTGTGCCCCATCCTCGCTTGACACAAGAAGGTTGGTTAGGTGTGGCGAGAGTGCGTGCAACCCAACCCTGTCCTGAGCTCTGCCTTGCAAGGCAGCAGGAGAGAAAACAAATGGGCAAGCATCAGTACTGGAGCTGTCTTTCAAAACCCCCAACCTGTTGTCATGAGAAATGTTCTCAAGTTTGTGTCTGGAGGCTTTATTGGCTGGCCACCTTTGAAGATGAGAGTCCGGTTCCACTTTCACATTCAGCAGCTTCCTCTCTTCCCAGCCTGGGTCCATCTTTTATTTCCCTCTCTCTGTCTGAATTGTTTTGCCACCTCACTCCTCCCCTGAAGGTGCCAGCTCACCTCACTGTGCCAGGGTTTCCATGGGCTTCCGCAGGTGGGCATCAGTGATCAGGGAACCTTGCAAGTTATATGATAACAGGTCGAGATTTTTTTTTATTCAGTCGTGGGACATGGGCGTCGCTGGCTGGGCCAGCATTTATTGCCCATCCCTAGTTGCCCTTGGACGGCAGTTGAGAGTCAACCACATTGCTGTGGCTCTGGAGTCACATGTAGGCCAGACCGGGTAAGGATGGCAGATTTACTCCGAAACGTTGGTTCTATTCTCTCCCCACAGATGCTGTCAGACCTGCTGAGATTGATCTTTCTTTATTCATTCATGGGACATGGGCGTCGCCGGCTGGGCCGGCATTTATTGCCCATCCCTAGTTGCCCCTGAACTGAGTGGCTCGTTCGGCCATTTCAGAGGGCAGTTAACAGTCAACCACATTGCTGTGGCTTTGGAGTCACGTGTAGGCCAGACCAGATAAGGACGGCAGATTTCCTTCCCTAAAGGACATTAGTGACCCAGATGGGTTTTTCCGACAATGGTTTCATGGTCACCAGTAGATTCTTAATTCCAAATATTTTTTCTTGAATTCAAATTGCACCATCTGCTGTGGTGGGATTTGAACCCGGGTCCCCAGAATATTAGCTGAATTTCTGGATTAATAGCCTACCAATTATACCATTAGGCCATCGTGTCCCCTGTCACATTGCCCATCCCTACTTGCCCTGGAGTAGGCAGCGGTGAGCTAGTGATTGGTTCACTGGATGGTTTGCTAGGCCATTTCTGAGGGCAACTGAAGGTCAACCACATTGCTGTGGCTCTGGAGTCACATGACTTTCCCAACGTTTTGGCCTTTTGTCAGCCATCCTTGTGACCCACTGCCGTCCCACACCAACTCATAGAATCCCTCCAGTGCAGAAGGAGGCCATTCCGCCCATCGAGTCTGCACTGACACTCTGAAGAGCATCCACCAAACCTGCACATCGTTGGACACTAAGGGGCAAATTAGCAAAGGCCAATCCACCTAAACTGCACATCTTGCAGTTTAGGTGGATCTTGCACCGTGGCGGCCCAGTGGTTAGCACAGCTGCCTGACAGCTCCAGGGACACAGGTTCGATTCCCGGCTTGGGTCACTATGTGGGGTTTGCACATTCTCCCCGTGTCTGCGTGGGTTTCCTCTGGGTGCTCCGGTTTCCTCCCACAATCCAAAGATGTGCGGGTTGGGTACATTGGCCATGCTAAATTGACCCTTAGTGTCCCGGGATGCGTAGGTTAGAGGGATTAGCAGGGTAAATATGTGGGGGTTACGGGAATGGGGCCTGGGTGGGATTGTTGTTGGTGCAGACTCGATGGGCTGAATGGCCTCCTCCTGCACTGTAGGGATTTTATGATTCTATGATATTTGGAAATTGGAAAGCAAAATGACTCATTACCCAGTGGAATGATGTTTGACTCTCCGCCAAACTACCTTTCTTTCCCATTTTAAATATCTTGATATCTGGCAAAGAGAAATGTTCAAAGCAAATGAGAAGGAAAAAACATCTTTTTTTGAAATGTCCTGATGAGTTTGCTCCAGGTTTGGACACAGCAGTATCTTGGGAATTAATCTTCAATCCCTGAAGACTCCAGGCCAATCCTGGAGGGTGGGTGACCCAAACCCATGTAGGTACAGGAGGGTTCCTGTTGCTCATGGAACCCGGCCCAATGCCTTATGGGGGAAAACAAGCAGGGAAAATAGTTTTTTTTTAATAAAGTATCTCAAAAGAGTAAATACATGGGGTTGAGGGGATAGGACCTGGGAGGGATTGCTGTCGGTGCAGGTTCAATGGGCTGAATGGCCTCCTTCTGCACTGTAGGGATTCTATGATTCCATTTTATGAAATAAAAGTGGAATATCAGAGAAATGCTAGCAGCAGGATGTGAACATAAGGCCAGGGAGGAATTTATGAATTAAATCTCTCAGGGGAGCAAGGTGGAAAGAAGATCTGTTCTCAGCGATGCTTGTGAGCCGTCGCGGTCTGACAATCAACGTGAAGGAGATTCAGCGTTTTTGTCAATCAATAATGGAATTATACTGGCCGGACAGGTTAACCGCAGGGCCGCTGTGTAATGGAGGCGGCTAAACAGAGTTTAGGAAGTTTCCAAAAGTGCCTACACATATGGTTTTTGCTCATTGAGAGGCACAATGCTCCCAGTCTCCCAGAAACAAGCCGATTTGTGACAGAGTTTGTGACAGGGGTTTGGGGAGGCTTGAAATCAAAAGGCACAGATAGTCATCGACTGGAGGAGGCATAGTGGAGAACATGCCCCTGTCTACATCAATGGGGTCGAGAGCTTCAAGTTTTTAGGTGTCCAGATCACCAACAACCTGTCCTGGTCCCCCCACGCCGACACTACAGTTAAGAAAGCCCACCAACGCCTCTACTTTCTCAGAAGACAAATGAAATTTGGCATGTCCGCTACAACTCTCACCAATTTTTACAGATGCACCATAGAAAGCATTCTTTCTGGTTGTATCACAGCTTGGTGTGGCTCCTACTCTGCCCAAGACTGCAAGAAACTAGAAAGGGTCGTGAATGTAGCCCTATCCATTGCACAAACCATCCTCCCATCCATTGACTCTGTCTACACTTCCCGCTGCCTCGGCAAAGCAGCCAGCATAATTAAGGACCCCACGCACCCCGGACATTCTCTCTTCCACCTTCTTCCGACGGGAAAAAGATACAAAAATCTGAGGTCACGTACCAACCGACTCAAGAACAGCTTCTTCCCTGCTGCCATCAGACTTTTGAATGGACCTACCTCGCACTAAGTTGATCTTTCTCTACACCCTAGCTATGACTGTAACACTACATTCTGCACTCTCTCCTTTCCTTCTCTATGAACGGTATGCTTTGTCTGTATAGTGCGCAAGAAACAATACTTTTCACTGTATGTTAATACATGTGACAATAATAAATCAAATCAAAAATTCGGAACACCGGGACAAGTAACTGCCAGACCTTTCATATACATCAACAAAATAGAAACTGAGTACAGGCTTAATCCTCATCTGTCATAGACTTGTTCCAAAGAGTTGCAGGCAGTCAGGAGAATGAGCTTGTGTTTCAATGTGGTGTCCAATCCATGCAAATGGCTGCATTCAGTGCATTCTGGCTCAAAATTTAGCTCCAAATTCTCATTACAATTTCGGGTTTGACGCACTTTTTAATTTAAATAGAAGATAAGCTTGTCTCATGTTGGTGCCGTCCTACATGGAGGTTAAAGTTGGGTCATTTGGTCCTGCTCACAGCTTGAGAGGTGTCCCAAGTGCTTGGACCGGCTCAGTTGGATCCCTCTTGCAGGGAGGATGGGGAGGAGAGAGTTCACCGCAGGGCGGCAGGCCTTCTGGTGGGGGAGGGGGAGGTGGGTGCGGGAACTGATGTTGAAAGGAGGCCACTGCTGAAGACGTCCCCTCCCCTCCTCTCCCGCCCAAAGCACGAGCAGGGTTGCTTTCTGGGCTTCCACGCCCTGTCCCTGAACAACTCCCAACCCTAAATATCGAGGCTGCGTACAAATTGACCCTTGAGTGGTCAATGATTGGCCACTTACAGGCCTTCGTTGAGGCAAGGCCAGGCCTCGCTTGGCCCACTATGGATTTGTGGAGATTTTGGGGCAGTGGGAAAATCATCCGAGTTAAACCGGCGACAAAGGAACATGAAGTTCTACCGTGTGTCGTTTTTAAAAAAGGCATTAGGCACAAAAGGAAACTTAGCCATTTTCAGTTGCTCAACTACCTCAATGATTTCTTGATTTGTGGCCTTGCGAACAGGCAGATATCTATTCAAACACAGCAATGTAAACACACCGAGGGAAATTGCTTTCCATTGAACTGTTGCACTTTGTAATTTCTTCCTTTGAGATTGAAGTATTTAAATGCAGGAGCTAATCCTGCTCTTTGCAGCCTGTTAAACAGAGAAGGAGCGTTAATCACCAATTAGAGTTGAACATAAAATGACAGAGAGTGAGCCATGTTAAAGCCAAGCATTAAGTCTCTCGCCCACGAGAAATCTCTTCTGCTTAAACCACTAACCAACAAATAAGGCAAATTGATGTTGCCGACTCTGTAGGGTTTCAGTGTTGTGCCCCGGATGGTTCTGCACATTTAAGCTGCCATTTTGTCCAATGTGGACATCAATTCCAAGTGGTTGTGATGGGAGAGGCCATCTTGTTTTTGTCTGTATAGTGGCCACTGCAACAACAGCTCTGCAAATATGAGGGAGTCGGTGTACAGGCCGGGACTCTGGCAAGGCTGAGGAGGATGCATCAGAGCGTAAGACCCGGGAGCAGGGGTAGGCCATTCAGCCCTTCGAACCTGCTCTGCCATTCAGCCAGACCATTGCTGATCTGGTTGTGTCTCGGTGCCACTTTGCCATCCGTCTCCTGTCACCCTTGACTCCCTGGGTCTGTCTAACTCTGCCTTGAATGAATTCAATGACCCAGCCTCCACTGCTTTCTGCGGAATAGAATTCCACAGACTAATGAGCCTTTGTGAGAAAGCATTCCTCCTCACTCCATTGGCGGGTGAAACTAGAACTAGGGGGCATGACCTCAAAATAAGGGGGAGCAGATTTAGGACTGATTTGATTTGATTTATTATTGTCACATGTATTAACATACAGTGAAAAGTATTGTTTCTTGCGCGCTATACAGACAAAACATACCGTTCATAGAGAAGGAAAGGAGAGAGTACAGAATGTAGTGTTACAGTCATAGCTAGGGTGTAGAGAAAGATCAACTGAATGCGAGGTAAATCCATCCAAAAGTCTGATGGCAGCAGGGAAGAAGCTGTTCTTGAGTCGGTTGGTACGTGACCTCAGACTTTCGTATCTTTTTCCCGAAGGAAGAAGGCGGAAGAGAGAATGTCCGGGGTGAGTGGGGTCCTTAATTATGCTGGCTGCTTTGCCGAGGAAGTGTAGACAAAGTCCATGGATGGGAGGCTGGTTTGCATGATGGATTGGGCTACATTCACGACCTTTTGTAGTTCCTTACGGTCTTGGGCAGAGCAGGAGCCATACCAAGCTGTGATACAACCAGAAAGAATGCTTTCTGTGGTGCATCTGTAGAAGTTGGTGAGAGTCGTAGCTGACATGCCAAATTTGTGAGCAGGCGGGTAAGTGGAGCTGAGTCCATGAAAAGATCAGCCATGATCTTATTGAATGGTGGAGCAGGCTCGAGGGGCCTACTCCTGCTCCCAGCTCTTATGTTCTCATCTCCATCTTAAACGGTCAACTTCTTATTCTTAAACTGTTCTAGTCTCTGCTACAAGAGGAAGCCCCCTCCTGGTATCCAGCCTGTCAAATGTCCTCAGGATCTTGTCCATTTCAATGAGATCATCTCTCATTCTTCTGAACTTCAATGGGCAGAACCTCTTCTTGTTCAACGTTTCTTCATAAGCTAAGCCCCTCATCCCAGGAAGGAGTTGAGTCAACCTTCTCTGAATTGCTTCTAATGATTGCACATGATTGGTCCGGACCCTATGATTGTCATGGTGGAAAGTGGAACAGTGCCAGGGACCCGGGTTCAATTTGGGGTCACTGTCTGTGCAGATGCTGCATGTTCTCCCTGTGTCTGCGTGGGTCCCCTCCAGGTGCCCTGGTTTTCTCCCACAGTCCAAAAGGCGTGCTGGTTAGGTGGATTGGCCACGCTAAATTGACTCTCACTGTCCAAGGTGTCTAGGTGGATTAGCAGGGTAAATATTGTGGGATTGCAGAGATGGAGCCTGGGTGAGGTACTCTGTCGGGAAGTCGATGTGGTCTTGATGGGCCGAATGGCTTCCTTCTGCACTGTAGGATTCTTTGGTTCAGCTTTCAAAGAATTTCAATCAGGAGGGCGCATATCACGGGTCAAGGAGGGACTTGTAGTGGGAGCCAGAGAATCGGGCAGAGCAGTTGCACTGTAATTTAGTCTGACCTTGTATACACTATTCTTATTGTTTTATTCATTTGTGGGACATGGGCATCGCTGGGTGGCCAGCATTTATGTCCCATCCCTAATTATGATGTGGAGATGCCGGCGTTGGACTGGGGTAAACACAGTAAGAAGTTTAACAACACCAGGTTAAAGTCCAACAGGTTTATTTGGTAGCAAAAGCCACACAAGCTTTCGAGGCTCTGAGCCCCTTCTTCAGGTGAGTGGGAATTCTGTTCACAAACAGAACTTATAAGACACAGACTCAATTTACATGAATAATGGTTGGAATGCGAATACTTACAACTAATCCAGTCTTTAAGAAACAAAACAATGGGAGTGGAGAGAGCATCAAGACAGGCTAAAAAGATGTGTATTGTCTCCAGACAAGACAGCCAGTGAAACTCTGCAGGTCCACGCAACTGTGGGAGTTACAAATAGTGTGACATAAATTCTGATTCTAGGATCGCATGATAAAGACTCAGGAGGAAAAAAGCAGAAATATTTATGTGAAATAGTGTGACATAAACCCAATATCCCGGTTGAGGCCGTCCTTGTGTGTGCGGAACCTGGCTATCAGTTTCTGCTCCGCGACTCTGCGCTGTCGTGTGTCGCGAAGGCCGCCTTGGAGAACGCTTACCCGAATATCAGAGGCCGAATGCCCGTGACCGCTGAAGTGCTCCCCAACAGGAAGAGAACAGTCTTGCCTGGTGATTGTCGAGCGATCCTAGAATCAGAATTTATGTCACACTATTTGTAACTCCCACAGTTGCGTGGACCTGCAGAGTTTCACTGGCTGTCTTGTCTGGAGACAATACACATCTTTTTAGCCTGTCTTGATGCTCTCTCCACTCCCATTGTTTTGTTTCTTAAAGACTGGATTAGTTGTAAGTATTCGCATTCCAACCATTATTCATGTAAATTGAGTCTGTGTCTTATAAGTTCTGTTTGTGAACAGAATTCCCACTCACCTGAAGAAGGGGCTCAGAGCCTCGAAAGCTTGTGTGGCTTTTGCTACCAAATAAACCTGTTGGACTTTAACCTGGTGTTGTTAAACTTCTTACCATCCCTAATTACCCAAGGGCAGTAGAGAGTCAACCACATTGCTGTGGCTCTGGAGTCACATGTAGGCCAGACCACGTAAGGACAGCAGATTTCCCTAAAGGACATTAGTGAACCAGATGGGTTTTTCCGACAATCGGCAATGGTTTCACAGTCACATGTAGGCCAGATGGGGTAAGGATGGCAGATTTCCTTCCCTAAAGGACGTTAATGAACCAGATGGGTTTTTCCGACAATGGTTTCATGGTCATCAGTCTATTCTTAATTCCAGATATTTTTTTACTGAATTCAGATTCCACCATCTGCCGTGGTGGGATTCGAACCCGGGTCCCCAGAGCATTAGTTGAGTTTTTGGATTAATAGCCTAGCGATAATACCACTCGGCCACCGCCTCCCCATTCATATTGTTTGCCGATAAAGCCTTTGTTGATACAGGCCACATTGAGTCGCCCTCAATCTGTTCCAGTGACCCAGACCTAAAGCGAGTGTGGTGTTGGCCCAGAGACGTAGGCCGGGATATTGCTCGTAAAATCCTGCCCGGTGCCAACGGGGAATTCCATTCTGCGAGCCTCACCCGCCCCGATTCCGGGATGGGCGTGCCGGCAAAATTCCGGCCGTATGGCCTAGAGGTGGCAATAGCCCCATGCCGGTACCATTTACTGTACAGATGTACATAGTTACAAGTCGCTACTAATATCTCGCTGCCAACTCAACGGGAGACCTATGTTAGACTTCTTTAACAGGCATTCCTGTAACCACCACCATCCCAACTGCAGCTTCCTCAGACAGACGGAAGTGTGAGCTCCCCCCCCCCCCCACTGGGGTCTGTTTGCCGTGGGCATCTTATTCATTTGATCCACACGCAGAGTTCTTGACGCAGTCAAATCCCGCTGGCCTTTTCTGCGGGAACTTTCCATTTGTCGGATGATGGTTTAACATGGGCAGTGCCGCACGCGGGGAGATGCTGGCAAAATCGCCCGCATTATCTAGTCTTTGAATTTGAATACAGCCTTGATGAAGGCTGCGAGATAGCTGGGGCTCCAATGATTGCACTGTTGCCAGTTAGGTTCTGATAATTGAAAATGGGAAGGTGATTGGGGAGGATTGGAGCTGATGGGCTGTAGCGTTTGGGTGATAAGAATGAGCATTTACCGTTGTGCAATTTTCTATCTGTTCTTCAATAAATGCAGCAGAATGTGTTTAGTTAAAGTCAAAAAATTTATCTTCCACTTGCATTTACACAGCACCTTTCGCAACCTCCGGACGTCTCTTAAGACTTTCGAAGTTACTGTTGCAATGCAGGCAGCTACATTTTCCTCTGGGCTGTCCTTGCCAAAGGCGGGATTTTCCAGCCCACACTCATCCCCAAGATCGGAAAATCCCACCCGAGGTCAAGGGACCTTTGCCGGGTCCGAGTCCCGCCCGCTACGGTTCCCCCGGCGGGTGGGGCGGGAAAATTCCTCCCCCTGAGATTGTGGTTTACCTGAGCAGGGTGAAATGAGAGTGATAGTTTAAAAATAGCTGGCCGTCCTGAATTCAGCCTTATGCTTTGTTGCATTGCGTTCACCCCGTAACGTAGAAAATAGGGGCGGAGTGGGCCATTCGGCCCCTTGAGCCTGTTCCGTCATTCAACACTCTATCGACGGTCACATGGGTAAGATGGGTATAGAGGGATATGGGCCAAATGCGGGCAATTGGGACTAGCTTAGGGGTTTAAAAAAAAAGGGCGGGCATGGACAAGTTGGGCCGAAGGGCCTGTTTCCATGCTGTAAACTTCTATGACTCTACGATCATGACTGATCCTGTGCCCCAACACCACACTTCCGTGCTCTCCCCTTGCCAACTTAGCAGTCTAGAAATCTATCTGTTTCCTCCTTAAATATATCCAGTGACTTGGCCTCCACATCCTTCTATGGTAGAGAATTCCACAGGTTCCCCACGCACTGAATGAACAAATTTCTCCTCATCTTGGTTTCCTTCTCTCTCTCTCCCCCCCCCAACTTCCCGAGGAAACAGCATTCATCCAGTCTGTCCAGCCCTGTCAGAATTTTATACATTTCAATTAGATTCCCCCTCTGGTTATTCTAAATTCCAGTGAATACAGGCCCAGTCAACCCAACCTCTCCGCATATGACAATCCTGCCATCCCAGGAATCAGTCTGGTGAACCAACATAGAAACATAGAAGATAGGAGCAGGAGGAGGCCATTTTGATCTTCAAGGCTGCTCCACCATTCGTCGCGATCGTGGCTGATTGTCCAACTCAATAGCCTAATCTGTTTTCTCCCCTAATCTTTGATCCCATTCGCCCCAAGTGCTATATCCAGCCGCCTCTTGAATACATTCAATGTTTTGGCATCAACTACTTCCTGTGGTAATGAATTCCACAGGCTCACCACTCTTTGGGTGAAGAAATGTCTCCTCACCTCCGTCCTAAATGGTCTACCCCGAATCCTCAGACTGTGACTTGGATTCCCTCCCTGGCAAGTATATCCTTCCTTGGATAAGGAGACCAAAGCTGCGCACACTGGTCCAGATGTGTATTACCAAGGCCCTGTGCAGCTGCAGTAAGACATCCCTGCTCCTGTACTCAAGTCCTCTTCCAATGAAGGCCGACATACCATTTGCCTTCCTAACTGCTTGGCGTAAACAGCATGCTCGCTTTCAGTGACTGGTGTACAAGGGCACCCAGGTCCCTTTGTATGTCAACATTGCCCAATCCATCACCGTTTAAATAACACTCTGCCATTCTGTTTCTCCATCTGGGAATAAACAAACCTGATGTTAACCCTTATTCTGTCTACAGAATCTCATAATAAGCGGGAGGCAGTGTAAATACAGGGACCCGTCCACACACCAGTCTCCCACCATTTGAGCAGATTGAACATTACAGCATAAGATGCCGCCATTAGGCCCATCACACGTCTGCTGGCTCTCTCCAAGCACTGTCCACATGCCCAATCCCTTGTCCTGAACCCTGCTGGCTGTGGTGCTTTTGGAAATGGAATACTCTGATTTTTCTTTTTTGCAGCACTGAAGATTTTTAAGCGAGTCCTGGCTAGGAACTGATTTTTATTTTTGCTCACCTCTGCCAGGCCCTTTGGGCCCTCCACAAGATCTTGTGGAGTCCTCCTAGGCCGGGCAGTGGACTTGCTTCTTCTGCCTTTCTGCTTCTAATTATGCTTCTTTCAGACGATCTCCCTCCGTGCCTTCGCTGTAGCCGCTTTCAGTAATAAAAAACCCTCGTCCTATATTGAAATTAGTCTGTAATACTCCTCAATTTCACACAGGTTAACATTTTTCATGCATTTGGAACCCCAATGTTATCCAGTTGCCCCTTAAGTTATTCAGCACTGAAGGTTAATAACTATGAATCAAGTTACAACCTTAAACCCATCAAAGCCCTGCTTTGGGTCAGAATGCCGCTCCTTCACAATACCAGTTTTTGAATTTCTGCTCCAGCTTCGAATCGTAGAATCCCTACAGTGCAGAACGAGGTCATTCGGCCCATCAAGGCTACAATCCCACCCAGGCCCTATCCCCATAAGCCCATGCATTTATCCTGGCTAGTCCCCCTGACGCTAAGGGACAATTTATCCTGGCCAATCCACCTAGCACGCACATCTTTGGAGTGTGGGAGGAAACCGGAGCACCCGGAGGAAACCCACACAGACATGGGGAGAACGCGCAGACTCCACACAGACAGTGACCCGAGACCGGGATTGAACCCGGGTCTCTGGCGCCGTGAGGCAGCAGTGCTAACCACTGTGCCACCGTGCCGCTTTTCGGAGGGTTCCGAGTTTTTTCCAATTGCTGCCACCATGTCATATGTCTGTCTGTTCAATAAGTCTCATGAAGAGATTCTGAGTCTCGCATGTTTGGGCATCAGGTGTTCATTGATAACCCATAACTATGTACCTAAATACAGGGTATAGCCCAAGCTATGAACTAACTCCGTGCTTGCTTCTACACAGGTCTTTGCCATGGCACCGTTTCCCAGTCCCACATTAACCTTTGCTTTGCCAGATACTCTTATACTACAGAATCCAAAGATGTGCGGGTTAGGTTGATTGGCCATGCTAAATTGGCCCTTAGTGTCAGGGGGATTAGCAGGGTTATGGGAATAGGGCCTGGGTGGGATTGTGATCGGTACAGTCGCGATGGGCCGAATGGCCGCCTTCTGCACTGTAGGGATTCTATGATTCTATAATCATTTCAAATTTTCCCTCCTAAGTGTTTACCCATTTCCCTTTCTAAGGCCACTATGGATTCTGCTTCCCTCACGGTTTACACCGTGGTTTCGTGACTGTTGTGTAAAAAAAAAGGCAAAATACTGCAGATGCTGGAATCTGAAGCACAAATCTGCTGGAAAATCTCAGCAGGTCTGACAGCCCTGACGAAGGGTCATCCAGACTCAAAACGTTGGCTCTATTCTCTCCCCACAGATGCTGTCAGATCTGCTGAGATTTTCCAGCATTTTCTGTTCTCGTGTAAAAAATAGTCCGTTTAAGTTAAGTTTATTATTTATTTTTTAGTCACGAGTAGGCTTACATTAACACCGCAATGTAGTTACTGTGAAAATCCCCCAGTCGCCACACTCTAGCGCCTGTTTGGGTACACTGAGGGAGAATTTAGCATGGCCAATGCTAACCAGCACATCTTTGGACTGTGGGAGGAAACTGGAGCACCCGGAGGAAACCCACGCAGACGTGGGGAGAACGTGCAGAATCTGCATAGACAGTGACCCACGCCGGGAATCGAACCTGGGTCCCTGGCGTTGCGAGGCAGCAGTGCTAACCACTGTGCCACCCTGAAGACCCTGAGCGTATCCACACTCGAGTCTGGACAGTATCAGTGAGCAATTCCACTGTGAGAGTGTTAGCCGTCATGTCTGTGTTCAACCTTGCTATCACTTCAACAGATGGGAGGGTTATGGGAAGCAATAAGGGTGACCAATAATTCTGTCTTTCACCCCAGGAGATACAAAAACCAACTGGGCATTCTCTTCCCCTGATTGAGACTTAACACCGTACGGATCAAGGGCTGAATTGATCTGGAAAGATTTGGCTTTCAACATGGAGGGAAGCCATGCCCTGGAACTCAGCCCTGACCAGCTAACACAGCATCTTGTTCAATGGCTATGAGGAGCCAGCCACTGTTTGGTTCAATAGTTCTAACTTATAGACATTTTGTCAACGGTTTTCATCTTGCACTCACCAGGACAATCCCAAGAACATCAGTGTCAGGGGAAACAACAACTTTATAATGTTCCCCGTGACACTGGTTTCCTTGCGATTGTCCTGATGAGTGCAGGATGAAAAGCTTCGGCAAAATGTCTTTTGTCAGCAATATTCAAATGACTAGTTTTGACCAGGGGTGGCACAGTGGTTAGCACTGCTGCCTCACACGCCAGGGGCCCAGGTTCAATTCCGGCCTTGGGTCACTGTCGTGTGTGGAGTTTGCATGTTCTCCCCATGTCTGTGTGGGCTTCCTCCGGTTTCCTCCCACAGTCCAAAGATATGCAGGCTTGGTGGATTGGCCATGCTAAGTTGCCCTCACGGGGATTAGCAGGGTGGGGTTATGGGGATAGGGCCTGGGTGGGATTGTTGACGTTGTAGGCTTGATGGACCGAATGGCCTCCTCCTGCACTGTAGGGATTCTGAGTGTGAGGTGAAATTGGTGCATGAGTGTAGCACAAAGCAAGCTCAAACTCCTCCCTCTTCACCAAGCTCTGTTCTCCTTCTTGCATTGCCAATTGGATCTCCATTGTTAATGGAGCAAATGGGTTCAAATACTGATTTCCTCCCCCTCCAAAAGACGGAAGCAAAGTTCTTAAAATTTATTTATTAGTGTCACAGGTCATTACATTGACGCTGCAATGTAGTTACTGTGAAAATCCCCTAGTCGCCATACTCTGGTGCATGTTTGGGTACACTGAGGGAGAATTTAGCACGGCCAATGCACCCTAACCAGCACGTCTTTCGGACTGTGGGAGGAAACTGGAGCACCCGGAGGAAACCCACGCAGACACGGGGAGAACATGCAGACTCTGCACAGACCCAAGCCGGGAATCGAACCCGGCTCCCTGGTGCTGTGAGGCAGCAGTACTGACCACTGCGCCACCGTTGACCAATGACTCAATGGCCGCAGACAGGAGACAGACCTGACATGCTGAGGAAATGTGAGCATCTCCTAATGATTAGCAGTTGAACACTGAGGGAACAATGCCTTACAAAATGGAGTCTGCGTCATTGGGTGATCACTAACTCTGCCGAGCGCCCACTGCACGTAGCCAGCTGCATTCCCAACCTGTAATGGCGTCCAGCCTATCCTTCGTCCACTTGCTGTCTGGTGGCTGCCAGTCTCAAATTAGTTGCACCCGATGAAGAAATGCGTCACAGCACCAGATCTAATCCATTGACCCCCCGCACCCCCCACCCAAGTGAAAGATTGCTCACTCGTCGAGGGAATCAGCTCCTTATTACGCCGTGGCCTCATTAAACCTGCGTCCTGCCAGTGCTGCGGACCCAGCGCTCTTTCATCATTTCAATATGAGCCATCCATTAAGTTTTTGTGCCCTCCAGCTCAGAGAGAAGAAGGGGGCGATTAATTTAGCTGATGAAAGAGGTATTTACCACTGATTGTTTTATTAAATAACCAACCCCGGGAAAGCTTCCATCACCCAGACAGCTTGTGACTAATATTGAAAAGAAGCGGGAGTGGACGTTTAGAAAGGCAATTAGAAATAAGCTGGCGTCCAAGGAAAAGGAACTGCCATTTCCATTCCTTTCATTGTCCATGAATTGGAACCATTTTTGTATCGTTAACCCCAGCAATGCGGCAATCGCGGAACTTGGTGGCTCTCACTGCGTCCATTCTTGGTGATTTCCCAACAATTTGGCTCATCCATGGATAACCACGGGGTTGCTGCCTCACCCGCACCAGAGACCCGGGGTGCCACGATGGTTAGCACTGCTGTCTCACAGCGCCAAGGACCTGGGTTCGATTCCCGGCTTGGGTCACTGTCTGTCTGGAGTCTGCACGTTCTCCCCGGGTCTGCGTGGGTTTCCTCCGAGCGCTCCGGTTTCCTCCCACAGTCCAAAGATGTGCGGGTTAGGTGGATTGGCCATGATAAATTGCCCCTTAGTGTCAGGGGGACGAGCTAAGGTAAACGCATGGGGTTGTGGGGATAGGGCCTGGGTGGGATTGTGGTCGGTGCAGACTCGATGGGCTGAATGGCCTCCTTCTGCACTGTAGGGATTCTGTGATTCTAACCAGCCATTAGTCAGAGGCTGCATGTTGTTACTTCCTCTGCGTCTGATGAGTCGTGGCAGACTCTTCCACTGGGATCAACTCAACGATCAAGATCTTGCTTCTCTCGGGAGGGAGGGAGGGAGGGAAGGGTGGTTAGTCTGTGGAATTCTCTTCCCCAGAGAGCAGTGGAATCTGGGCCATTGAGTCTATTCAGGGTTGAGTTGGATGACTTTCTGATTTGACTGGGCGGGCAGACAGATAAGTGGAACTGAGATCAGGGGTCAGATCTTCCATGATCTTACTGAATGGCCGAGCAGGAGGCCGAATGGTCTGCCTCTATGTCGTGTGCACTTGATATTTTTCATCGTAGGATAGAATCCCTACAGTACAGAAGGAGGCCATTCAACCCATCGAGTTTGTACCAACCACAATCCCACCCAGGCCCTATTCCCATAACCCCACACATTTACCCAGTGGCTTCTGAGGGATCATCACTGTTGCACTGGCAACCGATTCGCACAGAACAAGGCCCCACCGGCAACAAATGAGAAAAGCGATTGGCTGGCCCTTCTGTAATAGAATCATAGAATCCCTATAGTGCAGAAGGAGGCCATTCGGCCCATCGAGTCTGCACCGACCACAATCCCACCCAGGCCCCATCCCTGATACCCCACACATTTACCCTGCTAATCCCCCTGACACTAAGGTCAATTTTAGCATGGCCAATCAACCTAACCCGCACATCTTTGGCGTGTGGGAGGAAACCGGAGCACCCGGAGAACACCCACGCAGATATGGGGAGAACGTGCAGACTCCACACAAGACAGTGACCCAAGAAAGGAATTGAACTCGGGTCCCTGGTGCTGTGAGGCAGCAGTGCTAACCACTGTGCTGCCTAGCTGGTTTAAGCAAGACCCTTTATGCAAGGACTTTGTCCATGGCGGGGGGCCTGGTGGATAATGTTTAAAAGAAAGGTGGAAGGATGTTTTGGGCCGAATAACCTGTTTCTGTCCTGATCATTGTAAATTAATTTCCTCTTCCTCAGCCGAAGGACACCAAGGCTTGTGGGCACAGTGGGTTAGCACTGCTGCCTCACCAGCGCCAGAGACCCGGGTTCAATTCCCGGCTTGGGTCACTGTCTGCGTGGAGTCTGCACATTCTCCCCGTGTCTGCGTGGGTTTCCCCTGGGTGCTCCAGTTTCCTCCCACAGTCGGAAAGACGTGCTGGTTAGGTGAATTGGCCGGGCTAAATTCTCCCTCAGTGTACAGGTGTGGCGAGTGTGGCGACTCGGGGATTTTCACAGTGACTTCATTGGAGTGTTAATGTTTTTTTAATTCATTCGTGGGACATGGGCGTCGCTGGCTGGGCCAGCATTTCTTGCCTGTCCCTAGTTGCCCTTGAGAAGGTGGTGGTGAGCTGCCTTCTTGAATCGCTGCAGTCCATGCGCTGTGGGTTGACCCACAATGCCGTTAGGGAGGGAATGTAAGCCTACTTGGGACAATAATAACTAAATAAGCTTAAACTTTAACACAACGACCGTCAGAACTGGGGATCAAAGCTGTCACCATCATATTCTTTGTGTCTCAGTTCCACATTGAGTAGTCCATATCTCAACCAAGCCACGCGTTCAAACTGTACGCCCAGTGTAATAAAACAGGGAGAGCAGAGCAAATACCTTAAAATAAAATAGAATGAGGGAGATATATCCACTAATTTTCATGTGATTACTATTTCTATCAAAGTAAGTAGCAGTCAATTGCAGCCATACAGATGTTAGTTCAACTGTGATACCTAAAATGTAACTCCTAAATGATGAGATGATGTTAGACAGCTGTGATACATTGAGAAAATATTATTATTTGCATGGCTGAGCTGTGATAAAAGAGATCTCTCTCGGATGTAGCATCGAGGTTAGAAAAGCAGTGCTTCAGTCAAATTTATGGGTTTGTTATTTATTCTACCACGAATACCCTATATTTATTCATTTTCGTACAGTCAGTTAGGCACTAAGCATCTAGGGATCAATCCGTAATGATCACTTGCGTGGCTTTCCAAAGACAATCCGAAGCAGTAATCAGATTTTTGTGGCCTATAAATTTTCCCGTGTCTGGGTAGACATAAAATTCACACAGATACAAAGCCCTGCGCTCTGAAACACACTCTGCCTTCACTGCAATACAGATTCCCCACATGGTACTCCCCAGATAATGAGTCATTGCCAAAGCTGTGTGTGTGTGTGGTTCAGTCTAATCCATATTTTGATGAAACAGGAAGATTTAGTATTCTACTGCCCAACCCGTTCAACATCTCATTCAGTTTCTCCTACTTCTTCGAGGTTACCTTATTGCTACGTTCTTGGGTTTGTTCATTAATTCCAAGATGGCGGCGGAGCGAGGCGACTTCTTGCAAGCTGTGCCCAGCGTACCTTCTAATTCTATCTTTTGCTCTCGTTCTACGCTTCTAAAACTTAATTCTAACTCTTTTATCTTTCTCTACACCCTAGCTATGACTGTAACACTACATTCTGCACTCTCTCCTTTCCTTCTCTATGAACGGTATGTTTTGTCTGTATAGCGCGCAAGAAACAATACTTTTCACTGTATGTTAATACATGTGACAATAATAAATCAAATCAAATCAAAATTTCCGGCACCTCTACAAACAAAGTAACAAGTGTCTCCACCCAAAGAAATGCAAGCTGTGCTAGAAGGGATGTCTCTTTGTTTTTGAGTTGGAGAACCGCCTCAAATATTTTAATTGAACGTAAACTTGCTGCCTTTATGTTTCTGGGACTTCCCCAGTGCTTTCACAGCTTTGGGGCTACTAAGCTCTCGCTCTTGGTCCTTCTCCCTGCATTTCGCCTGTATCTCGCACATTCGCATCACGTTGTCCTTCTCATGTTCCCTTGGCTCTTTCTCTTTTGGTGACAACCGCTTGTGCAATGACACTCCTTCCAGCTGTAGCAGCATACCAACAGAGCCCCATTGCCCTCTCTCCAGGGTCCCTCTGGCATTCGAGGGCACCCGAGGAGCAGGCTTGTACTCAAGTCTTGCTAGGCTTGCCAACAGTCTATTATTGTCCTGGAACCCCCTGGAAGTTCATCTCCAGGACACGAGTGGCCTCCAGAAGAAATATAAAAGAAGCTTTGGAAGAAGTGCCTTTTCCCCCCCTGCCCTTTTTTTGGAAGTGTTCTTGTTTTGTAAATGTCAGGGCTGGATTTTAAAAGAAATATTTATTTATTTCCAGTCCAAAAAGCCAAATTGGCCCAATCAAAGTCATTACAAGAGAGACAGTACAGATCCAAGCTGACAAGACAAGCCCCAAGTTTCCTACCTTGGGCTCAATCAACAAGATCCAAGCTGATAGGAGCAGACATTACACCCTCTCCTGGGCTCGATCTGAGATTCATCTTAGCCAGAAGGCCTGTAAAAAAAATTGGTTCAAGGGAAGCCTCAGTGTAACCTCATTGACTTCTATCGAGCGTAGGATCGATGTGGAGATGCCGGCGTTGGACTGGGGTGGGCACAGGAGGAAGTCTGGTGTTGTGAGACTTGTGTAGGATCAGCAAACTACACTCGATCTTAGGCAAAAGGCCTTCATGTTTAAGAATCGCAGGAGCGAGTAACGAAATCTGTTTGCTTTTTTGGTTAAAGTTTAAGTTTGAAGTCTTATTTATTAGTGTCACAAGTAGGCTTAGATTAACACTGCAATGAAGTTACTGTGAAAATCCCCTACGCTCCGGCGCATGTTCAGGTACACTGAGGGAAAAGTTAGCTTGGCCGATGCGCCTAACCTGCACATCTTTCGGACTGTGGGAGGAAACCAGAGCACCCGGAGGAAGACACGGGGAGAACGTGCAGACAGTGACCCAAGCCGGGAATCGGAACACGGGTCCCTGATGCAGTGAGGCAGCAGTGCTAACCACTGTGCCACTCGTACGGGTAGTGTCAGAATGTGATGTGTCAGGGTGAATGACCAATGGGCAGTGGGGGAGTTCTTGTGATGTGACTTTAAGAATCCGTCCATTTATTTCCATCTCACCTAGGGGCTGGAGTCTTTTTTCAAATCTTAAATGAGATGTGGGCAACAAGTGCTGGCTTCTTGCCCATTCCCTAATTGCCCTTGAACTGAGTGCCCTATTCGACCATTTCAGTGGGCAGTTTCGAGTCAACCACATTGACAGGAGTCGCATGTAGGCCAGATAGGGTAAGGACGGCAGATTTCCTCCCCTGAAGAGACACGAGTGAACCAGATGGGTTTTTATGACCATCGATGATAGCTTCATGGTTGCCATTACTGAGACTAGCTTTATAGTTCAGATTCTTTTTATTAATTTAGTTTAAAATCCACCGGCTGCCGTGGTGGGATTTGAACCCGTGTCTCCAAAGCAATTCAGCTGGCTCTCCGGATTGTTAATCCAGTGATGTCACCACCGTCTTCATCCACTTGCCACTGGCAACAACCTCTCTTCATAGAGTAGAGAATAAAGCTCATGATAGTTATAGAACATAGAACATTACAGCGCAGTACAGGCCCTTCGGCTACATTGGATTTGCAGCACAGATTCAGGCCATTCAGCCCATTTGGACCATGTTATTGTCTATGCTCCACATTAGCCTTTTCCCCTTACGCTCCATCCAGCCCTATCAGCATCATCCGAACTATTCCTTTCTTTCTCGTGCATCTACCTGTTTTCCCTTGGGGCGGCACAGTGGCACAGCAGTTCGCACTGCTGCCTCACAGCGCCAGGGATCCGGGTTCGATTCCCGGCTTGGGTCACAGTGCGGAGTTTGCACATTCTCCCCGTGTCTGCGTGGGTTTCCTCTGGGTGCTCCGGTTTCCTCCCACAGACCGAAAGACGTGCTGGTTAGGCGCATTGGTCGTGCTAAATTCTCCCTCATTGTACCCGAACAGGCGCCGGAGTGTGGCGACTAGGGGATTTTCACAGTAACTTCATTGCAGTGTTAATGTAAGCCTTACTTGTGACACTAATAAATAAACTTTAAACGCATCTCTGATGTAAACTAATCATGTTCTCTGAAATATGGAATACGCTGGTGGGGGAACGATGGAACAAATACCCGGTGGCGGGGGTGGGGGTGGAAATTATGGCCTGGCTCATCCTGAAACCCTAAAATCCCACCCGAGATCAACGGACCTTTCCATGGTGCGCCCCTTGCCCGCTCCGATTCCCATGGTGGGTGGGACGGTAAAATTGTAGCCCTTGTGGCCTCTGACAAAACACCAGAGTTATCCAAGGAAGCAACAAAGAACATTTGTTTCCAAGAAGGTGGATTGGCGATCCACCCTCCCCCACCCCCGACCCCCCACCCCCCAGGACAACCCAACAATGGAAGCACCTGTCCATCTTCAGAAAGAATTTTAACAACACCAGGTTAAAGTCCAACAGGTTTATTTGGTAGCAAATGCCTTCTTCAGAACCCATCTTTACGTGAGTTCCATTTAGAATTGTTACATTCTCGGGACTACCTCTCCATGGGTCATGCCTCTTTTTTGGCGAATGCGACCCCTATGCATGTGGGCAGCAAACAGATCGTTGGCTACGATGGCGAACACAACCGCAGGAACCAGGAGGCGTTCAGCTCAATTAAGATCCACGTTCAAATCACTGTCTGCTGGTGAGAATTCTCCTCCATTCCTAATTGGGTTTATTTGTGATTTATGACAGCTAGTTTCGAATCTCCCACATCGTTACCTCAGCTGATGACAATTCTCATCTCCTCCGGAAAGAAATCTTTGGCAGCGACTTAAGAAGATGGTGCTAATGTGCGATTCCATAAGGTGCAGTGCACAACAGGGGCAAGGATATTCTTGACACTCAGTTGGTATTGAAAACCTACTTGAAGGAATGAACCATAGAACAACGTTTGCAATTAACTACATTTTTGAATAAAGTCACCATCGAGTCATCATAGAACTAGAAAGGGTGGTGAATGTAGCCCAATCCATCACGCAAACCAGCCTCCCATCCATTGACTCTGTCTACACTTCCCGCTGCCTCGGCAAAGCAGCCAGCATAATCAAGGACCCCACACACTCCAGACATTCCCTCTTCCACTTTCTTCCCTCGGGAAAAAGATACAAAAGTCTGAGGTCACGTACCAACCGACTCAAGAACAGCTTCTTCCGGGCTGCTGTCAGACGTTTGAATGGACCGACCTCGCACGAAGTTGATCTTTCTCTACACTCTAGCTATGACTGTAACACTACATTCTGCACTCTCCCCTTTACTTCTCTTTGAACGGTATGCTTTGTCTGTATAGCGCACAAGAAAAAATACTTTTCACTGTATGTTAATACATGTGACAATAATAAATCAAATCCCTACAGTGCTGAAGGAGGCCATTCGGCCCATCGATTCTGCACTGACCACAATCCCACCCAAGCCCTATCCCCGTAACCCCACGTATTTACCTCGCTAATCCTCCTGACATTAAGGGGCAATTTAACGTGGCCAGTCCACCTAACCCGCACATCTTCGGACTGTGGGAGGAAACTGGAACTCCTGGAGGAAACCCACGCAGACATGAGGAGAATGTGCAAACTCCATACAGAGAGTCACCCAAGGCCAGAATCGAACCCGGGTCCCTAGCGCTGCGAGGCAGCAGTGCTAACCACTGCGCCACCGTGCCGCCCCAATGAATTGGTCCATTGGTTCCGTCATCAAGATGACGCACCCTTTAAAATCTCTCTCTGGGGTGCTGCAGCACAAGTAGCATTGCACGTTGTATTTTTAACAACAGCTACCTAAATTTAAATTCACGCAAACAATGTTAGTGCCCCGATGCCCGTTTGCACAGCGTACGAGAGCGGGCACTTCCACACTGAGAATTAAATCTGGTTCTGTGGTTGCTTTTCAAAAGCATCAGTCCTGTGCATACAGGCAACAAGTTACATTTAATTAAGCCTCTGTGTAAGCACATCACTGTAGCATTCAGAGGTGTGCAGGCAGGGTCCCTTAATGATATTCTGCGAGATTTCTTTCATTATCTTCAGCTGACATTTTGTACCGGAGCACATTTTATATGCACACCTCACCGCAGAAAATACTGTTATGAATTCTTCATTAGTACGTCATGTGATTGCAATGGAAAATCAATTCTTTGTGTCGTGAGGATGCAGAAACCCCACGCACATGCCTGCAATCTCCTAGTCATTACAGGAACACGTGCTACACTCTACAAACTGACTCGGGCCCACCTCCTGATAGCGCCCCCCCTCACTTCTGTGTGGAGTTTGCACATTCTCCCCATGTCTGCGTGGGTTTCCTCCGGGTGCTCTGGTCCCCCCCCCACACAGTCCATAGGTGGGCTGGCCATGCTAAATTGCCCCTTAGTGTCAGGGGGACTGGCTAGGGTAAATGCATGGGGTTACAGGGAATAGGGTTTGTGGTCGGTGCAGACTCAATGGGCCGAATGGCTTCCTTCTGCACTGTAGGGATTCTATGATTCTGGCTGACTGCAAACATCACCAGCTGCAACCTGGAAACGGACCCACGCAGTCAAATCCCAGTCAACCTTCCATGGGAAATCTAGACATCGAATCCCTACAGTGCAGAAGGAGTCCATCTGGCCTATTGACTCTGCACTGACAACAATCCCACCCAGGCCCTATCCTCGTAACACCACGTATTGACCCTGCTAATCCCCCCCCCCCCGACTCTAAGGGGTAATTAACCATGGCCAATCCACCTCACCTGCGCATCTTTGGACTGTGGGAGGAAACTGGAGCACCCGGAGGAAACCCACGCAGACACGGGGAGAACCTCCATACAGACAGTGACCCGAGGCTGGAATTGAACCTGGGTTCCTGGCGCTGTGAGGCAGCAGTGCTAACCATTGTGCCGCTGCCCTTGGGGACTGGGGCCGCGGAAGGTGTGGCCGCAATCGCTCCACTGGAGGGGTGTGCGGAACAGCTCAAATTGTGTCTGCGGCCATTCAAGGCAGACCATTGCCCCACGTAAGCCAACGCCTGCCCATTTCTGGTGGCATCACAACCATTCACACTGCATCAATAGTACCCATGGCATGCAGTGTTAACCTCAACATCAAACTGCTGCTACTTCCCCAGCCAAAGGAAGAAACACAAATGGCTGATGCTGTCAATGCAATGTATTAACACAAACTTCCTTTTGTTTACGGGTCTCACTGGGGAGCCTCACATTCTGAGGCAGACAGCCCAGTGAAATAGCCTTGGTGTTTCATTTCTACAGAGCTTTCCACGGCTTTTCCCTCCGCAGTGACTGGGTTGAAGAAATTGCAATAGAAGTTCGTCAAGTAGGTCATCCCAAGGTGCCCCACACCCCTCGAGTGTGCAGTTTTGGTTTCCTTATCTAAGGAAGGATGTCCTTGCTATAGAGGGAGTGCAGCGAAGGTTTACCAGGCCGATTCCTGGCATGGCAGGTCTGTCAAATGAGGAGCGGCTAAGGGGGGAATTTTCCCATCCGTCCTGCCATGGGAATCATAGTGGGAGAAATTTCTTCACCCAGAGGGCAGTGAATGTGCGGAATTCACTACCACAGAAAGTAGCTGAGGCCAAAACGTTTTCTGATTTCAAGAAGAACTTGGATGTAGTTCTTTGGCGAAAGGGATCAAGGGATATGGGAGAGAAGGGGGAGATCAGGATACTGAATTTGATCAGCCATGATCAAAATGAATGGCGGAGCAGGCTCGAAGGGCCGAATGGCCTCCTCCTGCTTCTAGTTTCTACGTTTCCAAACAGATCTTGTATCAAAGAGGCAAGTTTTGAGAAGGGGTTGGTTCAAAGGCTGGTCAGAGGGTGGCTATTAACCAAGGAGGAGATGGAGAGAATTCTGGTGCAGGGGCTGAAGGGAGATGGGGAATCTAAGAGGTCGGCCTGAGTGACCCTTTGCATTCTCTCCAGATTTGAAACTGTTGATAACATGGCGCATTAACCAACAAAGGCTCTGTGGCGAAGGAGCAGAGTTAACATTTCAAATCAATGAACTTCTGACAGAACTGGAAAGCATTAATTTCACAGTTTTACAAGAAAGTAACCTGTACAAACATTCCCTGTTGCTCCATCTTGCCCCTCCTTCCCTGCTCCAGGGCTGTGTACTTGCTTAGAAACTTCTTACAGTTCTGCCAGAGCTGCTGGGTGTTTCCACATTTTTGCTGTGATATTATACTCCATATCTTAATTGGGCTACTGAACCATTGGTGTAATTGCTAAGACAAGGTTCTGACCAGTAAAACGATCACATTTTAGGTGGTTTGATCTGCAGAGGCCTCCGTGTAATGTATTGGCGGATTTCCAGAATCCACAGTATTTTAGTTGTGTTTTGGTGCGAGTTATGTTATGTTAACATTGAATGTATTCAAGAGGCGGCTGGATATAGCACTTGGGGTGAATGGGACCAAAGGTTATGGGGAGAAAGCAGGATTAGGCTATTGAGTTGGACGATCAGCCATGATTGTAATGAATGGCGGAGCAGGGCCGAATGGCCTCCTCCTGCTCCATTCGGCCTATGTTTCTATGTGTGTTGATTGATCTCTGATTTGGAAATGGTGTGTTAGCTCAACCCCTTCTGTGATTCACTCATTCCAGCAGAGTAGCGAATGGTCCATTCTAGGTGAACGCATTTACTGTTCCCTTATCGAAGCCCTGACTGGTAAACTTTGAATTCTGTCTGGTTTAATTTACAGAACTGTGGAGCACAGATGCACGATGGCACGGTGGTTAGCACTGCTGCCTCAAAGTGCCAGGGACCCGGGTTCAATTCCCGGCCTTCTGTAACTGTTTGCGTGGAGTTTGCATGTTCTCCCCATGTCTGCGTGGGGGTGCTCCGGTTTCCTCCCACAGTCCAAAGATGTGCCGGTTAGATGGATTGGCCATACTAAATTGGCCCTTAGTGCCCAAAGATGTGCAGGTTAGGTGGATTGGCCATGCTAAATTGCCCCTTAGTGTCCAAAGATGTGCAGGTTAGGTGGATTGGCCATGCTAAATTGCCCCTTAGTGTCCAAAGATGGACAGGTTAGGTGGATTGGTCATGCTAAATTGCTCTTAGTGTCAGGGAGATAAGCAGGGTAAATATCTCAGATTACGGGGATAGGGCCTGGATGGGATTGTGGTCACATGATTTCGCCACATGAACGGAGTGGGAATGGAGGGATACAAAAGAATGGTCTAGTTTGGACCAGGGAGCGGCGCGGGCTTGGAGGGCCAAAGGGCCTGTTCCTGTGCTGTATTGTTCTTTGTCAGTGAAGGCTCGATGGGCCAAATGGCCTCTTCTGCACTGTAGGGATTCTACAATCCAAAGATGTGCCGGTTAGGTGGATTTGCCACGCTAAATTGCCCCTAGCTGTCCCAAGGGGCATGGGGGGGGGGGGTTTAGTGATAAATAAGTGGGGCTGCAGGAATAGGTTCTGCATAAGATATTACAGGTGGGTGGGTGCAGACCCTATGGGCCAAATGGGCTCCTTCTGCACTGTAGGGATTCTATGAGGAGGAGGCCCTTCGGCCCACTATGCCTGTGCTGGCTCTTTGGAGGAGCAGTCTCGTGAGCCCCACTCCCCCTGTCCTTTATCGATACGAGCAGCAAGTTTTATTTTTTCCCTTCCAGCATTTCTTCAGTTCCATTCTGTGAATTATAATTGGATTTGCTTCCACTGTGCCGAACCGCTGCATACAAATGACTGCGTGTTATTTTGCGTTGCAGTCTTGGTAAAGGGTGGGGCATTGTAACGGGGCATTGATGGCAATCAAACGGCCGGTAATGGAATCGGCCCATCAGCTGTCATTTTCCCTATCAGCGACAAGTGTTCTTTCATCGGTTTCACTGATGCTATCAGAATACATTTGCCCCACTGTTTGACGATGTAGTGGAGAATCGTGGATTTCAGGCTCAGCGTGACTGGAGACACTTCCCCATCCTGGGAAAGTGAACACGGTGGGGAGAAAAACAGTGGCACGTTTAATGATTTGCTCGGGGCTCTATCACTTTAATTCCTCATGTCAGAGCGCTCGCTATTTGCGTTGGGAGGGCTTGTAAGTGCTAATATAGAAGCTCTGAATAATTGATTAGTCGCCTGAATAGTAAATTTGGTGTACAAAGCCCTCCCGCCTCACATTCTTAATAGAATAACGCAGGGGATGAGGGAACGTAACGATGAAAGGTTGTTCCTTGCTGCTGCCAAGTGACAAGTGTGTGAAGCATAAAAGATTAAAATAAGTGATGCTCTAAATGTGTGCACTCCACCTGCCGCCCCCACCACCCCCCCCGCTCCTTTCACCCCCCCCCCCCCCCCCCCCCCCACCGCCATTAAGAAAACGCAACTTCCCTTTCAAGGCAAGAAGACATCTCGCCCAATAAAAATGCCACTTGTCTTGTCAGATTAAGGGGTGAAAGGTATTCTTGAGGCGGAACTGTTGTGTGGAAAGATGCAGTGCGTGTAATTATTTTAGCACAGTTGTTTTGCTGTGTGTGTGTGTTTGCTGTTGGGCTTGGATCATTTTCCCTCCTCGCGGGGTTAGATTTAAAGTATTTTATTTATTAGTGTCACAAGTGGGCTTACGTTAACGCTGCACTGAAGTTACTGTGAAAATTCCCTAGTCGATCCCCTAATGGCCAACCGGTCCGAAAGACGTGTTGGTTAGGTGGATTGGCCGTGCTAAATTCTCCCTCAGTGTACCTGAACAGGTGCCGGAGTGTGGCGACTAGGGATAACTTCATTGCAGTGTTAATGTAAGCCTACTTGTGACACTAATAAATAAACTTTAATTTTAGCCACCACACTCCGGCGCCTGTTCGGGTACGCTGAGGGAGAATTTAGCGCGGCCAGTGCACCCTAACCAGCACGTCTTTTGGACTGTGCGAGGAAACCGGAGCATCGGGAGGAAACCCACGCAGACATGGGGAGAATGTACAAACTCCACACAGACAGTGACCCAAGCCGGGAATCAAACCCGGGTCCCTGGCGCTGTAAGAAAGCTGTACTGCCCACAAGATTGAAAGATTGTTTATTTATTTATTGATTAATTAATTAATCACAAGTAGGCTTACATTAACACCGCAATGACGTTACTGTGAAAATCCCCCAGTCACCACACTCCGGCACCTGTTCGGGTACACTGAGGGAGAATTTAGTACAGCCAATGCACCGAACCAGCACGTCTTTCGATCTGTGGGAGGAAATCGGAGCACCCGGAGGAAACCCATGCAGACATGGAGAGAATGTGCAAATTCCACACAGACATTGACCCAAGGCTGGAATCGAACCCGGGTCCCTGGCGTTGTGAGGCAGCAGTGCTAACCACTGTGCCAGCGTGCCACCCCATCTTGCTGACACTGCCCGCAGTAGCGTCACATACGGCCTCTTAGGTCCGGTTTGGCGCCACAATAATCCCTTGCGTGCTTCACAATAACAGCTTGTATTTAGCTAGCATCTCCTGAGATAGAAAAAATGTCAAAACAAAATTTATTGCGGAACGAGGTGAGATATTGCAACAGGTGTTCAGAAGTTTGTTCAAAGATGTGGGTTTTCAGGAACTTCTTTAACGGAGACGAGGGATGTGAAAAGGCGAAGAGGCTTCGGGAATTCCAGAGCCTCAGGCTGAGCCAGCGATAGGTATTGCTGTCCATGGCGATGTGATAAAATTGCAGAGTGCGCAATGGACCAGAATTGGAAGAGCGCTGGACATGTGTATGGCTGGAGGAGTTTACAGAGATAGGGAGGGGTCAGGCCAGGGAGGATTGGAATACAAGTTTGCCCAACATCCACATGATACTTTGATCGGGAATCACACGGCAGCTTAGGCCCTGTTATTCCATTATATTATTTGAAAATATTTAGGAACTAGTTATTGCGTGCCTCTATACATCAATGTCCACGATGCCACATAACCCACTGCAGTCTGTGTACTGAACTACCAATGGTGAGATATGAAGATCTAGTCAATGTCAGCTCCAGATTCTGTACAGGGCCATTACCTAAAACCTCTGAGGGCCACGAGACGTCACAAACTCAGTTAGTTCTCTTCAAGCTACTGAAGCTAAAGTACAGGGCTGTATCCATGCTGATCGCCAAAGACAAAGAAAGAGCTAAATGATCCTGCAGTCAGTGGATCAGGGAAATCAGACACCAGGGCATGAGGCCATTTGGCCCTTTCTCACTGTTCTGGCTCTTTGAAAGAGCAATTATTCTCTCCCCTTGTTCTTCGTGTGCGTGTGTGTAGGGGTGTGTGTGTGTAGGGGTAGGGGTGTGTGTGTCAGGGGTGTGTGTGTGTGTGTCAGGGGTGTGTGTGTGTGTGTCAGGGGTGTGTGTGTGTGTGTGTCAGGGGTGTGTGTGTGTGTGTCAGGGGTGTGTGTGTGTCAGGGGTGTGTGTGTGTCAGGGGTGTGTGTGTGTCAGGGGTGTGTGTGTGTCAGGGGTGTGTGTGTGTCAGGGGTGTGTGTGTGTCAGGGGTGTGTGTGTGTCAGGGGTGTGTGTGTGTGTGTGTCAGGGGTGTGTGTGTGTGTGTGTCAGGGGTGTGTGTGTGTGTGTCAGGGGTGTGTGTGTGTGTCAGGTGTGTGTGTGTATGTCAGGGGTGTGTGTGTGTGTGTGTATGTCAGGGGTGTGTGTGTGTGTATGTCAAGGGTGTGTGTGTGTGTGTCAGGGGTGTGTGTGTGTGTGTCAGGGGTGTGTGTGTGTGTGTGTCAGGGGTGTGTGTGTGTGTGTCAGGGGTGTGTGTGTGTGTCAGGGGTGTGTGTGTGTCAGGGGTGTGTGTGTGTCAGGGGTGTGCGTGTGTCAGGGGTGTGCATGTGTGTGTGTCAGGGGTGTGTGTGTGTGTCGGGTGCGTGTGTGTGTCGGGTGCGTGTGCGCGTGTGTATCTGGGTGTGTGTGTGTGTCTGGGAGGGTGTGTGCGAGTGGGTGTGTGTGTGCGTGTGTATCTGGGTGTCTGGGAGTGTGTGTGTGAGTGGGTGTGTATCTGGGTGTGTGTGTGCGTGTGTATCTGGGTGTGTGCGTGTGTGTCTGGGAGTGTGTGTGTGTCTGGGTATGTGTGAGTGGGTGTATCTGGGTGTGTGTGTGCGTGTGTGTCTGGGAGTGTGTGTGTGTCTGGGTGTGTGTGTGACTGAGCGGGGTGTGTGTTGCTTGGGAATGTTTGTGTGTGTGTGTGTCTCTCTCTCTCTGCTCCTTTCTCTCCTTAAGGAATTACCCAATTCCCTTTTGGAAGATATTGTTCAATCTGCTTCGATTAGCCTGTTGGGTAGTGCATTCCCAATCAAAACAGTTCTCTGCATTAAAACAATGTCCTCATCTCACTTTTGCCTCTTGTACCAATTACCTTAATCACCTTCTGATGTATAAGCTACATTTCGAGGGTGTGTTGAACTTGAAAGTTGGGTACTGTTCCACAATTGAAGCCTTTTGTCCATTCTACTCAAAATAATTACCAATTCCAGTGTCCTTTAGTGCTTTTCTCCTGTTTAAGTCTGTCCCTTTAGTGCTCCGAGGATCCCAGGGGATCTATAAGGCTATCAGATTACTGTAGTGGTTGGCTCAGTGGCGCAATATAGGGCGCATACGTGACTGCATTACCAGCATGGAGCCTTGCTAGACATGGCCCAGATTAGGGATAGAGCTACAATATGGAGACTGATTCTGCGTACTGCACTCATGAGGCTCTGCACTCAGGGAGCATGTCTGAGTATTGTCTTTATTTCAATAGACACTAACAGAATCAGATGCTGTGCCCCGATGGTGCTGTTTAACTTTAGGTAGCTGGTATTCTGTTTGGAAGTTGAGACCATGAATCTCCAGGAGTGTGTGTGCATGTCTGTGTCTCTGTCTCTACTTTTGGGAATCTTAGTATCTGTGTGAGTGGGTTTCTGTATCTGTGTATGTGTGCACAAAAGCTTTTATCAGTGTCTCTGTGTGGAACATATTTCTAGAACATAGAACATAGAAACATAGAAAAACAACAGCACAAAACAGGCCCTTCGGCCCCACAAGTTGTGCCGAACATATCCCTACCTTTTAGGCCTCCCTATAACCCTCCATCCTATTAAGTCCCATGTACTCATCCAGGAGTCTCTTAAAAGACCCTATTGAGTTTGCCTCCACCACCACTGACGGCAGCCATAGAACATAGAACAGTACAGCACACAACAGGCCCTTCGGCCCACCATGTTGTGCCGAGCTTTATCTGAAACCAAGATCAAGCTATCCCACTCCCTATCATCCTGGTGTGCTCCGTGTGCCAATCCAATAACCGCTTAAATGTTCCTAAAGTGTCTGACTCCACTATCACAGCAGGCAGTCCATTCCACACCCCAACCGCTCTCTGAGTAAAGAACCTACCTCGGACATCCCTCCTATATCTCCCACCATGAACCCTATAGTTATGCCCCCTTGTAATAGCTCCATCCACCCGAGGAAATAGTCATTGAACGTTCACTCTATCTATCCCCTTCATCATTTTATAAACCTCTATTAAGTCTCCCCTCAACCTCTATTTAAACTCTGGGTACAGATTATTTATTTTCTTCATTCGTGGGACATGGGCGTCGCTGGCTGGGCCAGCATTTATTGCCCATCCCTAGTTGCCCTTGGAGGGCAGCTGAGAATCAACCACATTGCTGTGGCTCTGGAGTCACATGTAGGCCAGACCGGGTAAGGACGACAGATTTCCCTCCCTAAAGGGCATTAGTGACCCAGATGGGTTTTTCCGACAATGGTTTCATGGTCATCGGTAGATTCTTAATTCCAAATATTTTTTATTAAATTCAAATTCCATCAGCTGCCGTGGCGGGATTCGAACCCGGGTCCCCAGAACATTAGGTGAGTTTCTGGATTAATAATTTAGCGGTAAAACCACCAGGCCATCGCCTCCCCTAAATTATATGTGGGATTGTATTATTATTATTATGGATTATATCTGAGGAATTGGTTTGACGGAGTTACTGGAGCTGGTCATTCACTACCCGTGTTGCGAACATGTCAGAGACAGCTTTCTGAGTTACTTCTTACAATGTCTGTGTGAAGCCCAGCTCCCATGAGTGATGTTCCTCATGAACTGCTATTTCCAACCCTTTATTTGATTGTCTTAACTGTTTCATAGATATCATAGAATCCCGACAGTGCAGAAGGAGGCCATTCAGCCCATCGAGCCTGCGCCGACCACAATCCCACCGAGGTCTCCATCCCTGCAACCGCACGCATTTACCCTGCTAATTCCCCTGACACTAAAGGGTAACTTAGCACGGCCAATCCACCTAACCCGCACATCTTTGGACAGCGGGCGGAAACCGGAGCACCCGGAGGAAACCCACGCAGACACGGGGGAGAACGCACAAACTCCACACAGACAGTGACCCAAGCTGGGAATCAAACCCGGGCCCTTGGCGCTGTGAGGCAGCAGTACTAACCACTGTGCCACCATGCTGCCCAATTAATAGTTTTCCCTTGGCTAGGTCCAAAATAAAGCCCATATTGCATTGGAGACCATGCCAACTGCTCTCCAGCCCCTCAGTTCTGTCATTCCCATCCTAAACCTCCCTGCCATTTGGGCACTCATTAAAAATTGTCACCCGTCACCTGCGCTAATACCCCCTTTTGTGGCTCAATGTCTCCGTTTTTTGTCTGATAATACTCCTGTGAAGCACCTTTGGATGTTTTACCACATTAAAGGTGCTATATAAATGCACAATCTCGTAGTAGAACAAACGTGGATGAGTTTGGAGGAACAACAAAAAGAATGGTGGGAAAGTGGGCTTTGAAGAAGTCTTTTTTCCACCAAGAAACATCAAGGCAAAAATAAAATGGAGGAGGGAGTTGCCAAAAGTAGGGTTGAGGTGGCTGAAGGCATCATCAGAGCAACAGATGGATAAGGGATGCACAGTGGGGGTGGCACGCTGATTTGGGGGATTATCAGAGTGGGGGTTGGGTTGTTAGGCTAGAGCAGGTTACAAAGGTGCAGTGGGCAAGGAAGCAGAGAACTCGTGACCCAAGGGGGGGACAAAGGAGAAAGATATTTGTAGGGAAAATAGCAGTTCAGCAAGAAGGAAGCAAATCTCAGGCTGACGGGAGAGGTCGGGGGAGTGAGAAATATTCTTGTCACTTGCAAATTGAACAAGCTTGCAGCCTAATTGGGTAACGGGGTATTCGAAACCTAACAGGCCAGAAGGTCCCAGATTTGATTGCAGTCTGTCATGAGTTAGTGAATCTGCCTCAGGGCAGCAGCTGCTGTCAATGTTCCCGTGTTAGCAAGGGGAAACAAGGGACCATGGTGCTGCCCCTGGCTTTGTCTGTGTGTGTGTGTGTGAGAGAGAGAGGGGTGTGTGTGTTCGGGTGTGTGTCGGGGGGGTGTGTGTGTGTGTCGGGGGGGTGTGTGTGTGTGTCGGGGGGGTGTGTGTGTGTGTCGGGGGGGTGTGTGTGTGTGTCGGGGGGGTGTGTGTGTGTGTCGGGGGGGTGTGTGTGTGTGTCGGGGGGGTGTGTGTGTGTGTCGGGGGGGGTGTGTGTGTGTGTCGGGGGGGTGTGTGTGTGTGTGTCGGGGGGGTGTGTGTGTGTGTCGGGGGGGTGTGTGTGTGTGTCGGGGGGGTGTGTGTGTGTGTGTCGGGGGGGTGTGTGTGTGTGTCGGGGGGTGTGTGTGTGTGTCGGGGGGGTGTGTGTGTGTCGGGGGGGTGTGTGTGTGTCGGGGGGGTGTGTGTGTGTGTCGGGGGGGGTGTGTGTGTGTGTGTCGGGGGGGGGGTGTGTGTGTGTGTGTCGGGGGGGGTGTGTGTGTGTGTGTCGGGGGGGGTGTGTGTGTGTGTGTCGGGGGGGGGTGTGTGTGTGTGTGTCGGGGGGGGGTGTGTGTGTGTGTGTGTCGGGGGGGTGTGTGTGTGTGTCGGGGGGGTGTGTGTGTGTGTGTCGGGGGGGTGTGTGTGTGTGTGTCGGGGGGGTGTGTGTGTGTGTGTCGGGGGGGTGTGTGTGTGTGTGTCGGGGGGGTGTGTGTGTGTGTGTCGGGGGGGTGTGTGTGTGTGTGTCGGGGGGGTGTGTGTGTGTGTGTCGGGGGGGTGTGTGTGTGTGTGTCGGGGGGGTGTGTGTGTGTGTGTCGGGGGGGTGTGTGTGTGTGTGTCGGGGGGGTGTGTGTGTGTGTGTCGGGGGGGTGTGTGTGTGTGTGTCGGGGGTGTGTGTGTGTGTGTCGGGGGGGTGTGTGTGTGTGTCGGGGGGGTGTGTGTGTGTGTCGGGGGGGTGTGTGTGTGTGTCGGGGGGGTGTGTGTGTGTGTCGGGGGTGTGTGTGTGTGTGTCGGGGGGGTGTGTGTGTGTGTGTCGGGGGGGTGTGTGTGTGTGTGTCGGGGGGGTGTGTGTGTGTCGGGGGGGTGTGTGTGTGTGTGTCGGGGGGGTGTGTGTGTGTGTGTCGGGGGGGTGTGTGTGCGTGTCGGGGGTGTGTGTGCGTGTCGAGGGGGTGCGTGTGCGTGTCGGGGGGGTGCGTGTGCGTGTCGGGGGGGTGCGTGTGCGTGTCGGGGGGGTGCGTGTGCGTGTCGGGGGTGCGTGTGCGTGTCGGGGGTGCGTGTGCGTGTCGAGGGGGTGCGTGTGCGTGTCGGGGGGGTGCGTGTGCGTGTCGGGGGGTGCGTGTGCGTGTCGGGGGGGGTGCGTGTGCGTGTCGGGGGGGTGCGTGTGCGTGTCGGGGGGGTGCGTGTGCGTGTCGGGGGGGTGCGTGTCGGGGGTGCGTGTGCGTGTCGAGGGGGTGCGTGTGCGTGTCGGGGGGGTGCGTGTGCGTGTCGGGGGGGTGCGTGTGCGTGTCGGGGGGTGCGTGTGCGTGTCGGGGGGGGGTGCGTGTGCGTGTCGGGGGGGTGCGTGTGCGTGTCGGGGGGGTGCGTGTGCGTGTCGGGGGGTTGCGTGTGCGTGTCGGGGGGGTGCGTGTGCGTGTCGGGGGGTGCGTGTGCGTGTCGGGGGTGCGTGTGCGCCGGGGGAGCGCGCGTGCCGGGGGTGCGCGCGCGTGTGTGTGTCGTGGGGAGTGTTTGGGGGGGGTGGGGGGCGGGGTGTGTGTCCTTGTGTCTGTATGAGTTGAAGATTAGGCCCCAGGACACTGGTGACATATCTGGGTGTAATTTTAAAAATATTTTATTCTCTTGTGTTCATTAATTACAAAAACATTGGAGATGGGGAAAAGAGACCCTTAACTTAGCCAGTTATGGGAGGGGATGAGGAGACCTGTCCAGGGATCCATCGATACAATCCCTATAGTGCAGAAGGAGGCCACTCGGTCCATCAAGTCTGGACTGACTCAGCATCATCCCAGGCCCTTTCTCTCTGCCCTGTCCCCATAAACCCCACATATTTACCCTGCTAATCCACCTAACCTACACATCTTGGGACACCAAGGGGCAATTTACCATGGCCAATCCACCTAACACACATCTTTGGAGTGTGGAAGGAAACCGGAGGAAACCCACGCAGACACGGGGAGAATGTGCAAACTCCACACACACAGTCACCCGAGGCTGGAATTGAACCCAGGCCCCTGGAACTGTGAGTCAGTAATGCTAACCACTGTGCCACCATGCTGCCCCAAAGCAGAATTGGCAACCCGAGTGTGATGGATAGTAGGGATTGCGTTTGACTGTGATTCACCTCATGGTTGAACAGCTTAATGGTCAGGAGAGGTGGGGGAGAGGAAAATTGGAGATGAGCGGGGGTTGTTTTAACTTGTTGCCTGTAATGCTAATTTTGAGGCAAAAGGCCTAATCCTCACTGAAACATTGAGGCCTACAGATAATAACTTGGGAGAGGTGATGGCCTAGTGCTATTATCACTAGACTATTAATCCAGAAACTCAGCTAATATTCTGGGGACCCGAGTTCGAATCCCGGCACGGCAGATGGTGAAATTTGAATTCAGTAAAAAAAAATCTGGAATTAAGAATCTACTGATGACCATGAAACCTTTGTCGATTGTCGGAAAATCCCATCCGGTTCACTGCCGTCCTTTACCCGGTCTGGCCTACATGTGACTCCAGAGTCGCAGCAATGGTTTGGTTTGATTTGATTTATTATTGTCACAGGTATTAGTATACAGTGAAAAGCATTGTTTCTTGTGCACTATACCAACAAGGCATACCGTTCATAGAGAAGAAAGGGAGAGAGTGCAGAATGTAGTGTTACAGTCATAGCTAGGGTGTAGAGAAAGATCAACTTAGCGTGAGTTAGGTCCATTCAAAAGTCTGATGGCAGCAGGGAAGAAGCTGTTCTTGAGTCAGTTGGTACGTGGCCTCAGACTTTTGTATCTTTTTTCCGACAGAAGAAGGTGGAAGAGAGAATGTCCGGGGTGCGTGGGGTCCTTAATTATGCTGGTTGCTTTGCCGAGGCAGCGGGAAGTGTAGACAGTGTCAATGATGGGAGGCTGGTTTGTGTGATGGACTGGGCTTCATTCATGACCCTTTGTAGTTTCTTGCGGTCTTGGGCAGAGCTGGAGCCCATACCAAGCTGTGATACAACCAGAAAGAATGCTTTCTATGGTGCATCTGTAAAAGTTGGTGAGAGTCGTAGTGGACATGCCAAATTTCCTTAGTCTTCTGAGAAAGTAGAGGCATTAGTGAGCTTTCTTAACTATAGCGTCCGCATGGAGGGACTAGGACAGGTTGTTGGTGATCTGGCCACCTAAGAACTTGAAGCTCTCGACCATTTCTACTTCATTCCCATTGATTGGACGGCACGGTGGCACAGTGGTTAGCATTGCTGCCTCACAGCGCCAGGGACCTGGGTTCGATTGTGGCCTCGGGTCACTGTCCGTGCGGAGTCTGCACGTTCTCCCCGTGTCTGTGTGGGTTTCCTCCGGGTGCCCCGGTTTCCTCCCACAATTCAAAGATGTGCGGGTTGGGTGGATTGGCCATGCTAAATTACCCCCTTAGTGTCAGGGGGACAGGGGTAAATGCATGGGATTATGGGGATAGGGTCTGTGTGGGATTGTGGTCGGTGCAGACTCGATGGGCTGAACGTCTTCCTTCTGCACTGTAGGATTCTATGTAGACAGGGGCATGTCCTCCACTACGCTTCCTGAAGTCGGTGACTATCTCCTTCGTCTTGTTGACATTGAGGGAGAGATTATAGTCGTCCCACCAGTTCACCAGATTCTCTATCTCATTCCTGTACTCTGTCTATCTCTGTTTGAGATCCGACCCACTACAGTGGTGTCATCGGCAAACTTGAAAATCGAGTTGGAGGGGGATTTGGCCGCACCGTCCCATGTGTAGTTGTCTCCTCTCCCACACACCCCCATAACCAACCACACTGAGTCATGGCAGTGGCCTTTGCTGCATTGTTGAATATTTCAATTTATTAGTTGAGCAACAACTTGGGGATGAAGCGTAAAATGACTCATAAATTATCACTGCACTGCATCAGCAAACTTTCCATTCCAATGATAATTAAAATTGCCTTTGATACGGTCACGTATTGACAACTAGCGCAGGTATAAAGATCAAGTAATTAGCACAAACATGATGTTGAGATAATGAAGGATATCTATGTAGCTATTTCTGTTGTCTTTTTTTATTGTTTTAATTATGGCATCTCAGGAAGCTGTGAAACCTTTAATATGTGTTGGAGCTGTCCATTAATTTGGCTTAATCTGCTATAATTGTTTGGAAAACACTGACATCATAGCAATGCATCTTAACATGGCTCCCTCTGTCACACCGGATGGAATATAATGAGGTCCTAAAGCCCGCCACCAAACTTGACAGCACCCCCGCCCACCCTAACTCCGGGGCCTCTGAGGGAATTGAGTCGCTAACTGACAGCGGGAGCCTTGACAGTTTAAAGTTTATTTATTAGTCACAAGTAGGCTTACATTAGCACTGCAATGAAGTTACTGTGAAATTCCCTGAGTCGCCACACTCTGGCGCCTGTTCGGGTACACTGAGGGAGAATTTAGCACGGCCAATGCACCCTAACCAGCACGTCTTTCAGACTCTGGGAGAAAACCGGAGCACCCGGAGGAAATCCACGCAGACACGGGGAGAATGTGCGAACTCCACACAGACAGTGACCCAAGCCGGGATTCGAACCCAAGTCCCTGGTGCTGTGAGGCAGCAGTGCTAACCACTGTGCCACCACCGTTGCTGGGTCTCCCAGTTCCATGAGTGACACTTCATTCCAGGACCCCTCTCTGTAGAGTAGAAATCTGGGATTTTGATTTGATTTATTATTGATGTGGAGATGCCGGTGTTGGACTGGGGTGACAATTTATTATTGTCACATGTATTGGTATACAGTGAAAAGTATTGTTTCTTGCGCGCTACACAGACAAAGCATACCGTTCATAGAGAAGGAAAGGAGAGAGTGCAGAATGTAGTGTTACAGTCATAGCTAGGGTGTAGAGAAAGATCTTTTAAATAAAGACTGTTAAAAAAGTTAAGTACCCATGGTGTTAAGGGTAAGATCCTGGCATGGATAGAGGATTGGCTGACTGGCAGAAGGCAGAGAGTGGGGATAAAGGGGTCTTTTTCAGGATGGCAGCCGGTGACTAGTGGTGTGCCACAGGGGTCAGTGCTGGGACCACAACTTTTCACAATATACATTAACGATTTGGAGGAAGGAACTGAAGGCACTGTTGCTAAGTTTTCAGATGATACAAAGATATGTAGAGGGACAGGTAGTATTGATGAAGCAGGGGGGGCTGCAGAAGGACTTGGACAGGTTCGGAGAGTGGGCAAAGAAGTGGCAGATGGAATACAATGTGGAAAAGTGTGAGGTTATGCACTTTGGAAGGAGGAATGGAGGCAGAAACTATTTACCAAATGGGGAAATGCTTAGGAAATCAGAAACACAAAGGAACTTGGGAGTCCTTGTTCAAGATTCTCTTAAGGTTAACGTGCAGGTTCAGTCGGCAGTTAGGAAGGCAAATGCAATGTTAGCATTCATGTCGAGAGGGCTAGAATACAAGAGCAGGGATGTACTTCTGAGGCTGTATAAGGCTCTGGTCTGACCCGATTTGGAGTATTGTGAGCAGTTTTGGACCCTATGTCTAAGGAAGGATGTGCTGGCCTTGGAAAGGGTCCAGAGGAGGTTCACAAGAATGATCCCTGGAATGAAAAGCTTGTCGTATAAGGAATAGTTGAGGACTCTGGGTCTGTACTTGTTGGAGTTTAGAAGGATGAGGGGGGATCTTATTGAAACTTACAGGGTACTGCAAGGCCTGGATAGAGTGGACGTGGACAGGATGTTTCCACTAGTAGGAAAAACTAGAACCAGAGGGCACAACCTCAGACTAAAGGGACGATCCTTTAAAACAGAGATGAGGAGGAATTTCTTCAGCCAGAGAGTGGTGAATCTGTGGAACTCTTTGCCGCAGAAGGCTGTGGAGGCCGGGTCATTGAGTGTCTTTAAGACAGAGATAGATAGGTTCTTTATCAGGGGTTATGGGGAAAAGGCAGGGGGATGGGGATGAGAAAAATATCAGCCATGATTGAATGGCGGAGCAGACTCGATGGGCTGAGTGGCCTAATTCTGCTCCTATGTCTTATGGTCTTAACTTAATGCGAAGTAAGTCCATTCACAAACCGGCAGTTCAGAGGCCGCAACCTCTCTGTTACCAGCTGCGCCATTGGGAGTGGTGTCAGCCACTGGCAAACTTGATAAGCCGATAGCAGTGGTGGCGGGGTGAGACCCTTGATTTGATTTGATTTATTATTGTCACATGTATTGATATATTGTGAAAAGTATTGTTTCTTGCGCGCTGTACAGACAAAGCATACCGTTCATAGAGAAGGAAAGGAGAGAGTGCAGAATGTAGTGTTACAGTCATAGCTAGGGTGTAGAGAAAGATCAACTTAATGCAAGGTAGGTCCATTCAAAAGTCTGACAGCAGCAGGGAAGAAGCTGTTCTTGGTACGTGTCCTCAGACTTTTGTGTCTTTTTTCCGACGGAAAAAGGTGGGAGAAAGTATTTCCAGGGTGCATGGGGTCCTTGATTATGCTGGCTGCTTTGCTGAGGCAGTGGGAAGTGTAAACGGTGTCAATAGATGGGAGGCTGGTTTGAGTGATGGACTGGGCTTCATTCACAACCTTTATTTTTCTATTCATTCGTGGGACATGGGCATCGCTGGCTGGCCAGCATTTATTGCCCATTCCTAGTTGCCTGAGGAACAGTTAAGAGTAAACCACATTGCTGTGACTCTGGAGTCACATGTAGACCAAACCGGGTAAAGACGGCAGATTTCTTCCCTGAAGGACATTGGTGAATCAGATGGGTTTTTCCAACAATAGACCATCGTTTCATGGTCATCAGTAGATTGTTAATTCCAGATATGTTTTATTGAATTCAAATTCCACCATCTGCCGTGGCGGGATTCGTACCCGGGTCCCCACAACTGAGTTTCTGGATTACGAGTCCGGTGATAATACCACTAGGCCATCGTCTAAGACTTTGCGGTCTTGGGTGGAGCAGGAGCCATACCGATTACAACCAGAAATGATGCTTTTTGAGTGAGCATTGATAGCCCACTTAAGGGTCTCAATTGTTGGCAGGGCTTGAGGCCATTGTGAAGGCATCCTACACCGGACTTAATCAGGTGGCATTCGACACGAGCATCTGCCCCTCCCATCCAACCACCCTCCACCGCCAGCTTTGGAGCTCACCCATTGATTCGCGTCCCATCAGGAAACCTTGATGGTGAAACAGCACAAAACCCAACCAGTCGCCTGAAGCAATCGAGATGAACCATGTCGAACAAAATCAATCAACACAGAAGGAGGCCATTTGGTACATTAGGCTGGTACCAGCTCGTTGAGTTGGCTCTCCAGTTCCCTGCCACTGCACTTGTCCCAAACACATCGAGAATGCGTGAAATACAGAATTTATATCACTTGGAAAAACTGTTTTGTAAGATTGTTTATATTTTAGCTCCTTCCTCACTCCATGGCGGGGGGTGAAATTGTCTCTGGCAGTTTGACCATCCTTCAGTAGTAAATTTGAAAAGTATTAGGAGGTAGTTGAATGATATACAAGATAAATGTATTGGATTTTGCTTATTGTTTTTTGTTGTACTCGTTGAGGTTTTCTCTGGTGTTCCTACATTACCCTGACTTCAAAGCAAAATACTTATTTCTGATTGGGGATCACTTGCAAGTTCATCATATTTTCTTAAGAGTCAAAGGTGGCGCATTTAAGGGGTAGCTGGATAAATAGACGAGGGAAAAAGGGATAGAAATACGTGATGGTTGGGTTGGTTAAAGAGGGATGGGAGGAGGCTCTTGTGGAATATAAACTCCAGGTTAAAATCACCACCAGTCTCCCCCTCAAAGTAGAGAGCAACCTCCAGTCATCTGGGACTATGACGACTTTACCTAAACACCAGCACAGATCAGTAAGGCCGAATGGCCTGCTCTTGTGCTGCACATTCCATATACATATAGGCTTCAGCCGATCTGAGCTTTCTCTACGTCCTAGTTTTGACTGTAACACTGGGGGGGGAAAATTTCCCCATTTAATGTTTTAAAAGTTTATTTATTAGTGTCTCAAGTAGACTTACATTAACACTGCAATGGAGTCACTGTGAAAATCCCCTAGTCGCCACACTCCGGCGCCTGTTCGGGTACACTGAGGGAGAATTTAGCACGGCCAATGCACCTAAACCAGAACGTCTTTCGGACTGTGGGAGGAAACCGGAGCACTCGGAGGAAACCCACGCAGACACGGGGAGGATGTGCAGACTCCGCACAGACAGTGACCCAAGCTGGGAATCGAACCCGGCTCCCTGGCACTGTGAGGCAGCAGTGCTAACCACTGTGCCACCGTGCTGTAGCCACTGTGCCATAGTCCTGCCCACCATGGGAATCCTAGCAGGTGGGTGGGCGGACCATGCAACGGTCTGTTGACCTAGGGTGGGATTTTCTGGTTTTAGGGCCAGCGCGGCTGGAAAATCCCACCCACTACATTCTGCACCCTCTCCTTTCCTTTTCCCCTGTGTACTCTATGATCGGTATGCTGTGTCTGTATAGTGTGCAAAAATCAATAGTTTTCACTATACTAATACAGATAATAAGTCAAATCAAATCTGCTGCTGAGTAGGGGTCCTTATTGGTTAGTGTACTCGTTATGATAAGTTGAGAAAGATAATTTATTAGATCAAATGATTTTTGGGCTAACCCCAGGAGCCTATCAACTTGTCTTAGAATCAAAACTGGTTCACTATTGTTCTGATGTGGAGATGCCGGCGTTGGACTGGGGTAAACACATTAAGACGTTTAACAACACCAGGTTAAAGTCCAACAGGTTTATTTGGTAGTAAAAGCCACACAAGCTTTCGGAGCTCTAAGCCCCTTCTTCAGGTGAGTGGAAATTCTGTTCACAAACAGAGCATATAAAGACACAAACTCAATTTACATGAATAATGGTTGGAATGCGAATACTTACAACTAATCAAGTCTTTAAGAAACAAAAGAACATGAGTGGAGAGAGCATCAAGACAGGCTAAAAAGATGTGTATTGTCTCCAGACAAGACAGCCAGTGAAACTCTGCAGGTCCACGCAACTGTGGGGGTTACAAATAGTGTGACATGAACCCAATATCCCGGTTGAGGCCGTCCGCGTGTGTGCGGAACTTGGCTATCAGTTTCTGCTCAGCGACTCTGCGCCGTCGTGTGTCGCGAAGGCCGCCTTGGAGAACGCTTACCCGAATATCAGAGGCCGAATGCCCGTGACCGCTGAAGTGCTCCCCAACAGGAAGAGAACAGTCTTGCCTGGTGATTGTCGAGCGGTGTTCATTCATCCGTTGTCGCAGCGTCTGCATAGTTTCCCCAATGTACCATGCCTCGGGACATCCTTTCTTGCAGCGTATCAGGTAGACAACGTTGGCCGAGTTGCAAGAGTATGTACCGTGTACCTGGTGGATGGTGTTCTCACGTGAGATTATGGCATCTGCATCCTCCTTCTGCACTGTAGGGTTTCTATGAAGACAAAGAACAAAGAAAAGTACAGCACAGGAACAGGCCCTTCGGCCCTCCGAGCCTGTGCCGATCATGATGTCCTAACTAAACTTTAAAAAACCCCTTCTGCCCTTACTCAGTCTGTATCCCTCTATCCCCTCCCTATTCATGTACCCGTCCAGATGCCTCTTAAGACTTATCTAGACAGCCATATGAACGGAGTGGGAATGGAGGGATACAAAAGAATGGTCTAGTTTGGACCAGGGAGCGGCGCGGGCTTGGAGGGCCAAAGGGCCTGTTCCTGTGCTGTATTGTTCTTTGTTCTTAAAAATCACATGTAATGTGACAGCCACCTTAAGGAGCTTTTGGTGCCTACCTTTTATAATATAGCTTTTAAAATCTGTAATATCGTCTGTGCTGGGCGTGACATTATTTATAAGGACGTCTCTTTTGACATGGAGAGGGGAAGACTGAGAGAGGCTGGGCAGTTTGCTGTTCCAATGGCTGGCTGAAGCTTTACTGGGAGTATATTCCCTCTGATCAAGGGGAAGTGCATTTCAGTGTAGTGATGAGGGATGTGGCTCAGTCTGATGGCATTGCAAGCTTTTAATGGACTCCAGGGACAGCCAGACATAGCAACAGCTTGTTTGACTCCCAAGTCAGATAGATTTTCAGTGACAGAGATTGGCAAAGGATGAGAAATTACTTCTTATCAGGAGAACCGAACACAAAATAAGCCCCGGCAGTGGGTTACAAAGTGGCATTTGCTACTGTTGTAGGTAATTTACAGATAGAGCACTCATTACTTTTAATAATGGGTCTTAGAGGTTTACAACATGGAAACGGGTCCTTCGGCCCAACTTGTCCATGCCGCCCTTTTTGTTTAAACCCCTAAGCAAGTCCCAATTGCCAGCGCTTGGCCCATGTGAGGCTGTGTGTACAAAGTGGGGCTCTGGAGATCAGTACGGGGGCAAGCTGCACAGTCACTCTTTTTAAACAACTGCAAGTCACTGCAGAGTGGGAAATCCTGATGGAAGCAAAGACTTGCATTTATATAGCACCTTTCAGGACCGTGGGACGTCCCAAAGAACCCTGACGGCCAATGAATTACTTTGGAAGTCTCGCCTCGGTTGTAATTATTATAGAATCCTTACAGTGCAGAAGGGGGCCATTCGGCCCATCGAGTCTGCACCAACAACAATCCCACCTATCCCTGTAATGCCACATATTTACCCCGCTAATCCCTCTAACCTACGCATCCCGGGACACTAAGGGACAATTTAGCATGCCCATGCACCTAACCCGAGCATCTTTTGGACTGTGGGAGGAAACCGGAGCACCCAGAGGAAACCCACGCAGTCACAGGGTGAACATGCAAATTCCACACAGACAGTGACCCAAGCCAGGAATCGAACCCATGTGCCTGGAGCTGTGAGGCAGCAGTGCTAACCAGGAAGAGCAACAACCTATTTCTAAGCAACAAGCTCCCACTTTCTGCAATGTGGCGAGGACCAGGTGACGAATTGTGAGAATTAAGTTGGATCTTTCGATGGCGATTCATCGGCTTACGTGCAGTTCAGCCATTCAGCCTGGCAAGACTGCAGGGTCCACTCCTTGGTAATCGCTAAAATATCGATGCAAAAACTACAGTTAGTCTCAGCATCACTGGACTTGGGAGGTAACAATGATGCAGGAGGGTGGCACAGTTGGTTAGCACTTCTGCTCTACAGCGCCAGAGACCCGGGTTCGATTCCAGCCTCGGGTGACTGTCTGTGTGGAGCTTGCACATACTCCCCATGTCTGCGTGGGTTTCCTCCGGGTGCTCCAGTTTCCTCCCACAGTCCAAAAATGAGCAGGTTAGGTGGATTGGCCATGCTAAATTGCCCCTTAGTGTCACAAGACATGTGAGTTAGGTGGATTGGCAATAGTAAATTGCCCCTTAGTATCCGAAGATATGTTGGTTAGGTGGATTGGCCGTGATAAATTGCCTATTAGTGTCCAGTGATGTGTGGGTTAGGTGGATTGGCCATACTAAATTGCCCTTTAGTGCCCCAGGATGTGTAGGTTAGGTGGATTGGCCATAGTAAATTGCCCCTTAGTGTCCAAAGATATGTAGGTTAGGTGGATTGGCCATGCTAAATTGCCCTTTAGTGTCCAGGGATGTATAGGCTAGGTGGATTGGCCGTGCTGAATTGCCCCTTGCTGTCCCAGGATGTGTAAAATAGGTGGATTAGCCATGGTAAATGCGCCGGGTTACAGGGTTAGGGCAGAAGGGAGGACCTGATGCGACGTGCTTTTGGAGAGTCGGTGCAGACTTGATGGGCCGAATGGCCTCTTTCTGCACGGTAGGGATTCTCTGATTCTATTGGGGGGGACATTCAACTCGTTTCCTCTCTCCTGATCTTGGTGCTTCCAGCTGCTAGCTCTGGATGTTGGCCTCTGCACGAGATTGAGTGCGACCGTGATACCCCCTGTGGTCGCATTTCGTCAGTGGACCTTTAGTGGCAAAACAATGCCTCATCCTACATGATTCCACACCTCCAGGAGAGATAGCGTACACCGCCAGATATATGTTTGCAAAAGGTATCCAGTTTACCACCTTGAATGTTCATGTGTCCCTTGTTCTGTATTAGGTTTGAGATGATATTCTGCTGAATCTGTATCAGGCTGTTCACGGTTAATTACAGACAGTTGTGAATGCAGCTTGTGATACCGCTTCCGCAAAGTATTTATCACTGTTGCGATGCCACAAATTGAGAAGAGGCGTTGCCGTGGGAACAAAGGATTGCCGTGATGGGTTCCAATCCCAACCTCAATTTGGTTCTCATTTAAAATTAAAATTTAGTGTTATTGGTTGGAAAGGAAGCTTGCATGTCTGCTTGTTGTGGTGTTCATCTGATTATGCTGTGGTGGCACAGCGGTTAGCACTGCTGCCTCACAGCACCAGGGGCACGGGTTCGATTCCCGGCTTGGGTCACTGTCTGTGTGGAGTTTGCACATTCTCCCCGTGTCTGCGTGGGTTTCCTCCGGGTGCTCCGGTTTCCTCCCGCAGTGCGAAGATGTGAGGTTTAGGTTGATTGGCCGTGGTAAATTACCCGTTAGTATCAGGGGGATTATGGGGATAGGGCCTTGGTGGGATTGCTGTTGGTGCAGGCTTGATGGGCTGAATGGCCTCCTCCTGCTCTGTAGGGATTCTATGATTCTCATCACAAAACCTGGTGGCACAGTGGTTATTACTGCTGCCTCACAGCGCCAGGGACCCTGGATCGATTCCTGGCTTGGGTCACTGTCTGTGCGGAGGTTGCACGTTCTCCCCGTGTCTGCGTGGGTTTCCTCCGGGTGCTCCGGTTTCCTCCCACACTCCAAAGATGTACGGGTTAGGTGGACTGGCAATGGGAAATGTGTGTGTGTGGTGGTAGGAGTGGGGGTGGAGCGTTGCAGGGATAGGGCGATGGACAGGATTTGGGTAAGATACTCTGCCAGCAAGTCAATGTAGACTCGATGGGCCGAATGGCCTATTTCTGTGCTGTAGAGATTCTATTCTATTTTAGATGGCTTGCTTAATAGTGCTAAACCTGGCTACTTGTGCACACAACCTGGCTACTTGTGCACACAACTGCAGCGGAACGAGTGGGAATGGGGCGAATGTTGGCCAGGACCCCAAAAGAATGCCTTAATCCTCCAATTATACCATGGACTCTTTAATATTTAACCTAAGCGCCTCAATAATGGGAGGCAGTGGTGTAGTGGTAATGTCACTGGACATTAGGCCCAGGCTAATGCTCTGGGGAGATGGCTCTGGGAATCTCCTCATGGCAGCTCGTGTAATTTAAGTTCAATTAAAAAAATAAATCCGGATTTTTGTTTTCTCCCTGAAACCATTGGTGATTGTTGTGAAAGCCTGTCTGGTTCAGTGGCATCCTGACCTGGCCTACATGTGACTGCAGAGTTGGCTCTTGGCTGCCCTGTGAAATGGCCCAGCAAGCCACTCAGTCCAAGGGCAATTAGAGATGGACAACGAATGCTGCCCTTGGCAGAGAAGCCCACCCCCCCCCACATGGATATATATCTGAAAAAGCAGACAGACAGAGCCATGGTTTTAAAGGACAGCGTCTCTGACAATGTGACATTCCCTTGGTGCTGCACTGGGGTGTGAGCCTGTATTTATCATTTTAATGAGGTACTAATTATCACCAAGTGCGTGCTATTAATAGCAAACATGGTAGAAGAGCTGTAGGGGATGATCTATCTCTGCCCAATGCAGCAGACAATAATTCACTTCTGTCTCGTCGCTTGTGAGTCATTGGGTAAACCCTGACGTGAGATTTAATCCCGGGGCAACTTATTTGACACTCTCTCCTTGATTCCGTTGACTTTGGAAATGAGTTGAGGGCTGTGTGTGGGGGGGGGGCCTCTCGTCGCAGAGTTAGAAGGACGGTGTGAACATGAGGGTCATTTTAAATTTGAGGCATAGCTTGACCAGGAGCTAGTGTAAGGGCAGTGACCACAGGGATGGACAGGACTTGATGTCAGTAATGATAGTCAGCAAGAGTGTTGAATAGGCTGGGGTTTATAGACGGGGTGAGGTGATTTGATGTGATTTATTATTGTCACATGTATTAGTATACAGTGAAAAGTATTGTTTCTTGCGCGCTATACAGACAAAGCATACCGTTCATAGAGAAGGAAAGGAGAGGGTGCAGAATGTAGTGTTACAGTCATAGCTGGGGTGTAGAGAAAGATCAACTTAATGCAAGGTAAGTCCATTTAAAAGTCTGATGGCAGCAGGGAGGAAGCTGTTCTTGAGTCGGTTGGTGCATGACCTCAGGCTTTTGTATCTTTTTCCCGACAGTGGAAGGTGGAAGAGAGAATGTCCGGGGGGGCGTGGGATCCTTAATTTTGCTGGCTGCTTTTCCGAGGCAGTAGGAAGCGTAGACAGAGTCAATGGATGGGAGGCTGGTTTGCGTGATGGATTGGGCTACATTCACGACCTTTTGTAGTTCCTTGCGGTCTTGGGCAGAGCAGGAGCCCATACCAAGCTGTGATACAACCAGAAAGAATGCTTTCTATGGTGCATCTGTAAAGGTTGGTGAGAGTCGTAGCTAGCATGCCAAATTTCCTTAGTCTTCTAGGAAAATAGAGGCGTTGATGGGCTTTCTTAACTATCGTGTCGGCATGGGGGGACCAGGACAGGTTGTTGGTGATCTGGACACTTAAAAACTTGAATCTCTCGACCATTTCTACTTCATCCCGTTGATGTGGACAGGGGCATGTTCTCCACTACGCTTCCTGAAGTCGATGACAATCTCCTTCGTTTTGCTGACATTGAGGGAGAGATTATTCTCATCTAACCAGTTCACCAGATTCTTGATCTCAATCCTGTACTCTGTCTCGTCATTGTTTGAGATCCGATCCACTACGGTGGGAGATGAGAGACCAGCCAGGAGAGCTTTGGAATAGCCCAGTCTAGAGGTGATGGAAGTAGGAGTAAGACGTACAGCAGCAGCTGCTGTGCTGAGGCAGGGGCAAAAGCACCAGGGAATCAAATATCACCATATAGTCTACAAAGAGAGGCGGGCATTCTAAAATCACTGACATAGTAACATAGAAAATAGGTGCAGGAGGAGGCCATTTGGCTCTTCGAGCCTGCACCGCCATTCAATATGATCATGGCTGGTCATGCACTTACAGTATCCCACTCCCGCTTTCTCTCCATACTCCTCGATCCCTTTAGCCACAGGGGCCACATCCAGCTCCCCCTTGAACATATCCAACGAACTGGCCCCAACAGTAGAGAGTTCCACAGCTTCACAGCTCTCTGAATGAAGAAGTTCTTCCTCATCTCAGTCCTGAATGGCCGTACCCCTTATTCTTAGACCCTTTAAACAGCAGGTTGCTGTCCTTCCAGTTGTAATGTCATAATTCTTACCAAAGTACAATTAACTTTTTGCTTTTTCCGCTGAGGTGAGGTTGGAATTGGTTAGAGAGCACATTCCATTGGGGGCAGAACAGCAATTTGCATTGGTATAGCACTTTCAATGCACTGAACAATCCCAAGCTACTTCACAGGAACATTACAAAAATAGATGTGTGACACTGATCCATCCAAGGAGGTATCAGGTCAGGTGACCAAAAGCTTGGCCAAAGTGGTTTGAAGGAGCATCGTAAAGGATTTAGAAAAGAGCGGGGAGATAATTCTAGAGCTTGGGGCTTCAGCAACCGAAGTTGCAGCCACTATTAATGGAGCAATTAGAATTGGGAAGGCATAAGAAGCCAGAATTGGAGGGGTGCAGGGGCTGCGGGACTGGAGATTACAGAGAGGACTGAGATGAACTACGAGAAGGCTGAGGGGGCCATGAATGAGGTGTATAAGATTATGAGGGGTATGGACAGGGTGAGTAGGGAGGAGCTGTTCTTCCCGATTGAGAGGTCAGTCACGAGGGGGCATAGATTTAGGGTGAGGGGCAGGAGATTCAGAGGGGGTTTGAGGAGAACATTTTTCTCAGAGGGTGGTGGGAATCTGGAATGCGCTGCCTGGGAAGGTAGTGGAGGCTGGAAACCTTACAACCTTTAAAAAAAAATATTTGGAGAAGCACTTGAAACATCACAACATTCAAGGATATGGAACGAGAGCAGGAAAATGGAATCAAAGAATCACTACAGTGCAGAAGGAGGCCATCCGGCCCATTGAGTCTGCAAGTCCCCTTGACACTAAGGAGCAATTTAGCATGGCCAATCCATCTAACCCGCACATCTTTGGATAGTGAGAGGGAACCGGAGCACCTGGAGGAAACCCACCCAGACACAGGGAGAACGTGCCAACTCCACACAGTCACCCAAAGTCGGAATCGAACCCGGGTCCCTGGCGCTGTGAGGCAACCGTGCTAACTACTGTGCCACCATGCGTGCCCTTAGTGGTAGTGATTGCCAGTGCAGACTCGATGGGCTGAAGGGCCTTTTCTGCGCTGTATGACTGTACGAAGGCTGGTGGCTTGAGAGGATTTATTTTTATTCATGCTCAGGGTGTGAGATCTGACGGCAAGGCCAGGGTTTGTGGCCCCTGAGGAGGTGGTGATGAGCCTCCATTAACACAATTGCCATTTCAGGGGGTAGTCACAAGTTGGCCACATTGTGACTCCAGATTCAGAGGATAAAGGCCAGACCTGGTCCCATTGTAAGATTTCCTTTCCTAAAGGACACCAATGAATCAACTGGGTCTGGCAATCTCGGTAACCTTATGGTCACAATTACTGATGGTAATTTTTTTTTTAAATCCCCGTTTTATTTCATTTGATGAATTTAAATTCTGCAACCGAGGTGGCACAGTGGTTAGCACTGCTGCCTCTCAGCGCCAGGGACCTGGATTCGATTCCCGGTTTGGGTCACTGTCTGTGTGGAGTTTGATGTGGAGATGCCGGCGTTGGACTGGGGTAAACACAGTAAGAGTTTTAACAACACCAGGTTAAAGTCCAACAGGTTTATTTGGTAGCAAATGCCATTAGCTTTCGGAGCGCTGCTCCTTTGTCAGATGGAGTGGAAATCTGCTCACAAACAAGGAGTTTGCACATTCTCCCTGTGTCTGCGTGGGTTTCCTCCGGGTGCTCCGGTTTCCTCCCACAGTCCAAAGATGTGCGGGTTAGGTGGATTGGCCATGATGAATTGCCCTTTAGTGTCAGGGGGACTAGCTAGGGTAAATGCATGGGGTTATGGGGAAAGGGCCTGGGTGGGATTGTGGTCGGTGCAGACTCGATGGGCCGAATGGCCTCCTTCTGCATGGTAGGGATTTTATGATTCTATGAACTGCTTCGATGTGATTTGAACCCTTGTCTCTCAGTCACGAGTCCAGGCCTCAGGATTGTTAATCCAATAATTTGACCACTATGCTGCAAGATTTTGGAATCTAGCAAGCATGTATTATCGGAAAATGGGTAATTCAGAGAGTCAGCGGTCTGTGAGGCAGGTACGAAAAGTGCTTCAGTGTCTACTCAACAGGAACCTGAGGTACATAATATATGAAGCCTGATTCCATAGAGGGCAGTGTGATTTGGATGTACTAATTAATCATTTTCTTTCTGTATGCTCTCTGTCTCTTTTGCACTGTCAGAAAGGATCAATAGTCTCTCGCTGCAATGCACATTCTGCCTGCCTCACGGCGAGTCAGTTTTGCTGCCTGCATCGCGTGGTCCAGAACACACAAGTCTGTGCTGGTGACTAAGAATTGTTCAGGTTGCCTGTGGAGCTCACCAGCGGAATGTGTTGGATCTCCTCCGGACATCCCATCGCCTCCAGCAGGTTCCCCACCGTTCTGGTGGAGTTTGGAGGTGAATGCCCATTCCCCCACCAACAGTCCGTGAGCAAACATCGCTCTTCCTCTCCTGCGGCTGGCCGGTGGCACAGTGGCTGGCACTGCGGCCTCACAGCGCCAGGGACCCGGGTTTGATTCCCGGCTTGGACCACTGTCTGTGCGGAGTCTGCACTCCCACACACGCACACACCCTAGCGGGCGCGCGCACCCTAGTGGGCGAACACCCCCTAGTGGGCGTGTGCACACCCCCTAGCGGGCGTGCACACACACCCCCTAGCGGGCACGTGCACACCACCTAGCGGGCGTGCACACACACCCCCTAGCGGGCACGTGCACACCACCTAGCGGGCGTGCACACACACCCCCTAGCGGGCACGTGCACACCTCCTAGCGGGCGTGCACACACACCCCCGAGCGGGCACGTGCACACCTCCTAGTGGGCGTGCACACACACCTCCTAGCGGGCGCGCGGACACACACCCCCTAGCGGGCGCGCGGACACACACCCCCTAGCGGGCGCGCGGACACACACCCCCTAGCGGGCGCGCGGACACACACCCCCTAGCGGGCGCGCGGACACACACCCCCTAGCGGGCACGCGGACACACACACCCTAGCGGGCACGCGGACACACACCCCCTAGCGGGCACGCGGACACACACACCCTAGCGGGCACGCGGACACACACCCCCTAGCGGGCACGCGGACACACACACCCTAGCCGGCACGCGGACACACACCCCCTAGCGGGCGCGCGGACACACACCCCCTAGCGGGCGCGCGGACACACACCCCCTAGCGGGCACGCGGACACACACACCCTAGCGGGCACGCGGACACACACCCCCTAGCGGGCGCGCGGACACACACCCCCTAGCGGGCACGCGGACACACACACCCTAGCGGGCACGCTCACACACACACCCTAGCGCACGTGCGCACCCACATAGGAAAGGTGATGGCCTAAGCTATTATCGTTAGACTGTTCATCCAGAAACTCAGCTAATGTTCTGGGGACCCGGGTTCAAATCCCGCCACAGCTGCTGGTGGAAATTGAATTCAATAAGAAGTATATACCCGGAATTAAGAATCTACCGATGACCATGAAACCATTGTCGATTATGGGAACAGCCCATCCGGTTCACTAATGTCCCTTAGGGAAGGAAATCTGCCGTCCTTACCTGGTCTGGCCTATATGTGACTCCAGACACAAACGCGCACGCACAGTGGTATTTATGCCATTATCTAGGGGCTATATGGCTGCTCCTGTTCCTTTGCATGGCATCTGGGCAGCTTTTAAAATAAGTTGTCTTGTCACAGCAGAAGACAAAAAACGTGAGGAGGAAGCTTGATTCCTGGCAGCGGTGTTTGGTTAACTTTATTCTTGAGTGCAGTGTAAATAATTCATGGAACTGTTCACTACAGAAGCCTGCGTCACCCTGCACCCTTTCAGCCGGAGTATACTTGTTCTAACCTAGTTTCATCTGCACTTTTATCATGTTTTGAAGTTGGCAACCTGTGAACTATCAGGTCAATTGTCACAGTTGCCTTCTTAAACTAAAGTTTTTTGAATTGAACCTACATGTCCATTGGCACGTTGATCATTTAAGATTCCCCGTCTCAGCTGTGAACAAGTTTAGATGCATGTACTGTTTTGGAAGTTTTTTGCTTATTGCCTAGGGATGCTGGATTAGTACAGGAGGGAGAAAGGAATATCTGTGGTGATAGGGTAAGATGAGGTAAGCTGGGAGGAGGCTCTTGTGGAGCATAAACATTGACTGGATGGGCCGAATGGACTGGGTCTGTGCTTAAAATTCCCAGCAACCCAAGTCAGTTAGGTTAGAGTAACGGTGGACGGCACAGTGGTTAGCACTGCTGCCTTAAGCGCCAGGAACTCAGGTTCAATTCCGGCCTCGGTTGACTGTGCGGAGTTTGCACGTTCTCCCCGTGTCTGCGTGGGTTTCCTCCGGGTGCCCCGGTTTCCTCCCGCAGTCCAAAGATGTGCCGGGTTAGGTGGATTGGCCATGTCAAATTGCCCCTTAGCGTCAGGGGAATTAGCAGGGTAAATATGTGGGGTCACGGGAATAGAGCTTGGGTGGGATTGTAGTCGGTACAGACTCAATGGGCCGAATGGCCTCCTCCTGAACTGTAGGGATTCTATGATGAAGCAGTTGATCAGTTGGACAAATGGCTTTCTACCTTGCATCTGATTTTGACTCGAGCTGCCTAGATTACTGATTCTATCCAAAATAATCATATTGGTTGAACAGATAAGGGAAACTTACAACCGGTGCAGATGAATTAAATGTGTACCGATGGGTGTAGGTTGCTGCATGTGGATGCTTGTGTTTTGACACCCTCTAGATAGATATACTCTGTGGTGATTCCCCAACACTGATCAGAGCAGGGGGGTGTCACGTGGGTGCAATTGTGATGGGAAGCAAGTAGCTGAGAAATGTCTGAATGAATATTAAGCTCATGGTGATAATGATGAGAAGAATGTTCGGAGTTCACTTCTTTTCAGACTAGCTCCCTGAACATCCCAGTTTCAATCATTCAGTGTGCAATCATAGAATCCCTACAGTGCAGAAGGAGGCCATTTGGCTCATTGAGCCTGCACTGACCACAATCCCATTCGGGCCCTATCCCCATAACCCCATGTGTTTACCCTAGCTAGTCCCCCCTGACACTCGGGGACAATTTAGCATGGCCAATCCACCTAACCTGTGGAGTGTGGGAGGAAATCGGAGCACCCGGAGGAAACCCACGCAGACACGAGGAGAACGTGCAGACTCCGCCCAGGCAGTGACCCCAGTCGGGAATCGAACCCGGGTCCCTGGCGCTGTGAGGCAGCAGTGCTGACCACTGTGCCACCATGCGCTGCGTTCCTGATCATGTGCGGTCATAGAATCCAAGTTTTCTTTTCCCCCACAGAGCTTGAACGGCAGTGAGAGTTGATCGCGATCCCACCCACAGATCGCTTCTCATACCCACGGCCGTTGAGAACCATCTGAGAGCCAAGTGGTCAGGAATCCGTGCGTGCGCGTTTGTACCTGCCTGAGAATATGGATTTGAACTATATGTCCAGCAATTCCACGTGCTTCTCCTTTGAGTCAATTGGAGTACTCGACAGAGAGCAAACTCTTTCCAATAGACTCTGGAACTGAGTCGAGAATCTTCAATACTTGTGTCTAATTCTGAGGCACAAGGTTGAAGGGTTTGCGTCTTGCTGACCACGTGAATGAATACGCCTTTGAATTGATTAAAAAAAGAAAGGCTTGCATTTATATAGCACCCTTCATGATCTGGGGATGTTCCAAAGTGATTTACAGCCAATGCAGGGGGTTAGATGTGCCGTCACTGCTGAAAATGTGGCAGTCAATTTGTGCACAGCAAGATTCCATAAATAGCAATGTGCTCACCGCCTCCAGTACTTTTCTCTTTTCCCTTTCATACAAAATGGGAGCAGGAGGAGGCCATTTGGTCCTTCGAGCCTGCTCTACCATCCATCACGATCATGGCTGATCATCCAACTCAATATCCTGATCCTGCCTTTCCCCCCCACCCCCCATATCCTTTGATCCCCTTTGCCCCAGGTGCTATATCTAACTGCTTCTTCAAAACATTCAATGCCTTGGCCCCAACTACTTGGTGTGGTAGCGAATTCCACAGGCTGCCTGCTCTCTGGGTGAAGAAATTTCTCCTCCATCTTGTACCTTGTATCCTCAGACTGTGTCCCCTAGTTCTGGGCACCCCCACCATCGGGAACATCCTTCTTGTATCTATTCTGTCTAGTCCTGTTAGAGTTTGATAGGCCTCTACGAGGATGTAAGTCTCATTGGCATAGCCAGCGTTTGTTGCCCATCCCTATTTGCCCTTAACTGAATGGCTTGCTGGGCCATTTCAGAGGACATTAAGAGTCAACCACATTGCTGGGGCTCTGGAGTCACATGTAGGCCAGATCGGGTCAGAATGGCAGATTCCCTTCTCTCAGGGACATTAGTGACCCAGATGGGTTTTTAAGACAATCAATGACCTTTTCATGGCTGCCATTTATGTTCCAAATTTTTTCATTGAATTTTAATTCCAACATCTGCCGTAGTGGGATTTGAACCCATGTCTCTGGATTGCTAGTCCAGTGAGATTACTACGAGGACACAGCCTCCCTGAAAATGTTGCCTGAGGGATCAATATTGGCCAATTCACTGGTTGGATCATTCCTCTGCTCCCCTTCAAAATAGTTCCACACGAGACTTCGCGTGCTCCTGAGCATGGATGGGGCCTCAACTGAACACCTCACCTCACACAGTTTTATTTATTTATTAGTCACCAGAACAAGGCAATGAAGTTACTGTGAAATTCCCCTAGTCACCACACTCCGGCGCCTATTCAGGTCAATGCACCCTAACCAGCACGTCTTTCGGACTGTGGGAGGAAACCGGAGCACCCAGAGGAAATCCACGCAGACACGGGGAGAACACGGAGACTCCGCACAGACGGTGACCCAAGCCGGGAATCGAACCCGGGTCCCTGGCGCTGTGAGAGGCAGCAGTGCTAACCCACTGTGCCACCCACTCTCAACAGCACTGCTGTCAGAGTTTGTGCTCAAATCTCTGGAGTTCCCACAGCGTTCGGACACAGAGCTGGAAGTGCTTCTCACTGAGTCACACTGCTATTGGAACTCGCGACATCATTTGGTGTGCGCTTTCCAGTAAAGATCGTGAGTAATTTTAATCTGTTCTTATCAATGGGGTCGAACACCGGTTAGTTCAGTGGGCTGGACGGCTGGTTCATGATGCGGAGCGATCCCAACAGCGCAGGTTCAATTCCTGTACCAGCCTTCCCAACCTTGAGCTGAGGTGATCCTTGGGTTAAATCAGCACCGGTCAGCTCTCCCCCTCAATGGAGAGAGCAGCCTCTGGTCACCTGGGACTTCAGCGTCTTTACAAATAAAGATTTTAAAGTTTATTGATTAGCTTCACAAGTAGGCTTACATTAACACTGCAATGAAGTTACTGTGAAAATCCCCACTCCGGCGCCTGTTTGGGTTACATTGAGGGAGAATTTAGCATGGCCAATTCACCTAACCGGCATGTCTTTCAGACGGTTGCTGTTTGATGCAAAACCCCCGACAGAACTGCCATAGGTCTGATGTAAAGAAAGAAGGAATTTGCAGTTGCGAAGTGCTTTCTTACCACTTCAGTATAACTGAGCGCCCATTGGAAATCCTACCAAATTTACCACCCTACTGAAAACCTACTTTGCCCAAGCATTTAGCCATCATCCCTAATGTTTATTTATTAGTCACAAGTAGGCTTAAACCAACCTCCCATCCATTGACTCCGTCTACACTTCTAGCTGCCTCGGCAAAGCAGCCAGCATAATTAAGGACCCCACTCACCCCGGACATTCTCTCTTCCACCTTCTTCCATCGGGAAAAAGATAAAAAGTCAGGTCACGTAGCACACCAGGATGATAGGGAGTGGGATAGCTTGATCTTGGTTTCAGATAAAGCTCGGCACAACATCGTGGGCCCAAGGGCCTGTTCTGTGCTGTACTGTTCTATGTTCTATGTTCTAACCGACTCAAGAATAGCTTTTTCCCTGCTGCCGTCAGACTTTTGAATGGACCTACCTCGCATTAAATTGATCTTTCTCTACACCCTAGCTATGACTGTAACACTACATTCTGCACTCTCTCCTTTCCTTCTCTATGAACGGTATGTTTTGTCTGTACAGCGCGCAAGAAACAATACTTGTCACTGTATGTTAATACATGTGACAATAATAAATCAAATCGAGTCAAAAACATTAACACTGCAATGAAGTTACTGTGAAAATCCTCTAGTCACCACACTCCGACACCTGTTCGGGTACACTGAGGGAGAATTTAGCACGGCCAATGCAGCTAACCAGCACATCTTTCTGACTGTGGGAGGAAACCGGAGCACCCGGAGGAAACCCACGCAGACACGGGGAGAACATGCAAACTCCACACAGTCACCCGAGGCTGGAATCGAGCCCGGGTCCCTGGTGCTGTGAGGCAGCAGTGCTAGCCACTGTGCCACCATGTTGCCCTTGCGAGCATGGTTCAAAAAGACCTTCTGGCAGCACGGCTGTTACTGATGCTGATGAACTGGGAGGCTGAGTGTCAGTGTGCCAGCTAACTGCAGGCTGTGTGTCAGAGCTAAGATCCACCTTGACCTTAGCCGAGATTCCCATGTGCGCCTTCCAACATTATTCCGGAGGTTCGGAGCCTTCGTTGAATTCAATTCTTCCAGCCAGTTAGTGGACGGTGAGCGAAGGGGGGACATTGTGATTATTTTTACGAGGCCTCCCTCCCACGCTCAGCGACAACACTCCCTCAAAAGGCACAGCCACTCGCTGCATTTTAATGCACTGAGCCCTCAAGGGAGACCTGGGCAAGATTTTAAGTGACAGGTAATTACATAGTCTCATCTTGCGGTCCGTCACCCATCAAGAAGAGCGATAGACAGCAAATGGAGGAGAGAGTGCCTTCACATTCCAGAGACGTGACCTTCTAACTGAGAGGCTTTTAGTTCCCGACTCCCAGTACAGTCCCCGCCGTACTGCACGGTGGGGAATTCATACCAAGTGTGTGTACAGTTGTGAGGTTTGAGATTTGTTGCGAGATTTTCTTTTTTTATTTTAAAAAAAAACCTGCTGCCTTGTTAGTTAGTTGGAAATTATTGCAGCCACTTGTAGGGCTGGTGACAACGGCAAATGTGACGTGAGAACAACTTTTTTCACACAGCCAGTGGTTGGTGTCTGGAATGCACTGTTTGGGAGTGGGGTGGAGGCAGGTTCAATCGAGGCATTCATAGAATAGAATAGAATCCCGACAGTGCCGAAAGAGGCCGTTCGGCCCATCGAGTCTGCACCGACGACAATCCCATCCAGATCCTATCCCTGTAACCTCTTGTATTTACCCTGCTAATCCCCCGTCACTAAGCTGCAATTTAGCCAATCCACCTAACCTGAACATCTTTGGACACTAGGGGCAATTTAGCATAGCCAATCCACCTAACCTGAACATCTTTGGACACTAGGGGCAATTTAGCATGGCCAATCCACCTAACCTGAACATCTTTGGACACTAGGGGCAATTTAGCATGCCCAATCCACCTAACCTGAACATCTTTGGACACTAGGGGCAATTTAGCATGGCCAATCCACCTAACCTGAACATCTTTGGACACCAAGGGACAATTTAGCACGGCCAATCCACCTAACCTGATCATCTTTGGACACCAAGGGGCAATTTAGCACGGCCAATTAACATAACCCGCATACCTTTGGAGTGTGGGAGGAAACCGGAGCACCCGGAGGAAACCCACGCAGACACGGAGAGAATGTGCAGACGCCACACAGACAATCACCCAAGCCGGGAATCGAACCCAGGTCCCTGGTGCTGTGAAAGTGCAGTGCTTGTCACTGTGCCGCCCTCATTTGGGAGGGCTTTAGATGATTATTTGAATGGAAATAATGCGCAGGGCTACGGAGGGGCTTTGGGGGGGGGCGGGGGGGGGGGAAGGGGAAGGTAGGGGAATGGCACTCAGTCATGATGCTCATTTGGAGAGCCAGTGCAGACATGATGGGCCAAACGGCCTCCTCCTTCTGCACCGTAACAATCCTGTGATTTTGTAACCAGCGGGCCGGTGAAGCGGACTTCTTCCAAAAGGAAGAAGTCACAAGAAAAACCTGGGGCCGGAGGAAGTCAAAAAGGAACCATTGAGGGTCGTGAGTGAGTTTCATCTTCTGTTGCTGGAGTTTCACACGCCTGGGGCAGTGCTTGCTGGGAGAATGAATGGGGGGCTTGCTGAAGAATGTGAATGGTTTTGTTTTGAGAGAGAAACGTGAAGAGTGACACTGCTTTCACCAGATTGGTTTTGGTAGGTCTTGCTCGGAAAGATCACCCAAGGGATTTTGCTTTCAGAGTGACGGTCAACTTTCAAGCACTTGGGTAAAGGTCTGAAGTACGCCCCCACCCCCTTCCCCACCTCCCCCCGCCCACTCCCTTTGAAACAAAACCCAATCCTGTTACATGCTCGACACTGAACGCTCCAACTCCCCAGCGTAATCAGACGGACAGCCGTTTCTCTCCCTCTGATTTGATCTTTTCGAGGCTAAATTTCTCGTTTATGCGCTCCCACCCCACCGTTCGGCATTGACCGCCTCTGTCTCATTTTGACACACGGGGTCCGCCTTGAAAGGAAACCCGCCGCGCGGGCCGGGTCCCGCGTTTCGTCGGCTAGCGCGGATCCGAAATTGGTCGTTTCTCCCGCCGCTTTGTGTGGTTAAACCCCCGTGCCGCCGCTGACGGCGGTCTGGTAGCAGAGTTTCAGTCTGAAAGGCAAGGCGGGCGGGGGGGGGGGGGGGCGCAGATGCTGTATTTGATCAATCTTGTAGCTTTTGAAGCTGATTTGCTGTTTGAGTATTCCACAGCGGCACAGTGAGATCAAGGGCAACAAGACGAAACATATGCGCCAACCGACAACCTGTGACTGGGTCTGCAGAGTCCCCGCTGTCAGGACAGAGAGTGACAGATAAAAGTTTGATATTTGTACTTCCGCGGCATCACACAAGCCCTCATTAATTCTTTTGAGATAAAGTCGTGGAAAATTGCGGCCCTTTGCTCAGCTGGGGAGAAGGTTATTGATTTGATGGTGAAACTCAGCATTATTTTCGCTGTCTGACAGCTTGTTCTTCAGATGGATTTGGGGAGGGGGCTGGGGGGGTGCTTTATTGATGGAAATGTGGCCACTCCAAGGCAGTTATTGAAGGATGTGTTCCCTCTGCGTTGTGCACTCAGAGTTTTGTTATTTCTCCTCCGCTCCCCTCCAGTCACCCCGCTGTTTGCAAGTGGCAAACGCTGACTTTCTTTTTTGCCTTTTTCAAGAGTCGTGGGGCTGGCTCTCTGTAAATCATTTCAGAGCCTCAGTCATTCACATTCAGCGTTGTGTAACCTCCTGGGGGTTAGTGAGAGCTGAGTTTCGGGCAGGCCTGATCCACGACCGGTTATCCCAATTCAGCTCCTCAGAAAAAGAAAACGCTGGCGGGAATGAGAGTTGAAAGTGGGCCTGTCAAGATTTTGTGAACTTTCACGGCGGCACAGTGGTTAGCACTGCTGCGTCACAGCCAGGGACCCGGCTTCGATTCCCGGCTTGGGTCACTATCTGTGCGGAGTCTGCACATTCTCCCTGTGTCTGCGTGGGTTTCCTCCGGGTGCTCCGGTTTCCTCCCACAGTCCGAAAGACGTGCTGGTTGGGTGCATTAGCCGTGCTAAATTCTCCCTCAGTGTACCCGAACAGGAGTGTGGCAACTAGGCAATTTTCACAGTAACTTCATTGCAGTGTTAATGTAAGCCTACTTGTGACACTAATAATTAATCTTAAACTTCAGAAACTATAGAATCATGGAAACCCTACAGTGCAGAAGGAGGCCATTTGGCCCATCGAGTCTGCACCGACCTCAATCCCACCTCGAGCCTATCCCCGTAACCCCACATATTTACCCCACCGATCCCTCTGACCTAGGCATCCAGGACACTAAGGGGCAATTTAGCATGGACAATGCACCTAACCCGCACATCTTTAGACTGTGGGAGGAAACCGGAGAACCCGGAGGAAACTGGAGCACCCAGAGGAAACCCACGCAGACACGGGGGAGCATGTGCAAACTCCACACAGACAGTGACCCAAGCCAGGAATCCAGCAGTGCTAACCACTGTGCCCCGGTCGGAAATAGCAGAGGGTGGTTTGGATCCATCGACCTCTGGGCCCAGCACGCTTCCGCTGTACCACTCTGCCAGTTAAACACGTTTATTCCTTGGTCTGGTACGTTGGATGGGAGACCAGAACCAGGGATCATAAAGGTAGTCATCCATAAACTCAGTCAGGAATTCTGGAGAAACCTCTTTATCCAAGGAGTGGTTAGAATATGGAGCTTAATCCCTACATTACATGGACTGCAGCGGTTCAAGAAGGCAGCTCACCACCACCTTCTCGAGGACAATTAGGGATGGGCAATAAATGCTGGCCAGCGACACACACACCCCATGAATGAAATTGAAAAACCGCAAAGAATATTTGAAGAGAATGTTCCATAGATTCACTGAAGCGAAGAAGTGTGTGTGGCATAGAAGCACCAGCATGGATCTACTGGGCTGAATGGCCTGGCTGTAAGTTGTATGTATCTCAAATGAATGAAAGAAGCAGTTAGTAGGCAAGATGTCCCACGAATAGTTCATGCTGAGTTCTTTATTCTGGTTAAAGTTAAAAAGTTAAAGTTTATTTATTAGTCACAAGTAAGGCTTACATTAACTCTGCAATGAAGTTACTGTGAAATTCCCCTCGTCGCCACATTCCGGCGCCTTTTGCGATTTGCTGGCCATGGCTTTGCTCCTGATTGCTGGAGTGTACAATGTGTGCAAAGTAAGATCCCGCGGGCACTTTGTCAGATCTTCAGGAGGTCCCAAGGTCCTTCAGAAGCAACTACGCACCTTGGAAGTGCCGATATTGTGGTCCTGTAGGCAAATTTGTGAAGGTCAGAGAGACCCGGGTTGAAAAACATGAGACAGCATCTTGCCAGTAAGCACCTTGGACTGAAACGTGGTCACATTTGCTCTGTGGGAGTCGTGGGTGCTCCCCTAGGTGCTGTCACTCACCCATGTCAGTGTCAGAGTAACTGAAGTCAGATGGAATGCAATGGGAGCAGAGTGGATAAGATTTGTGTTGCTGGGTTAGTGCGGGAGCTGGATGCCTTCCAGCTGACTATACATGGCCACAAAGCACAAATCCATCATTCGCTGACCCTTTCAACCTTTGTACTTGAACAGGTTTCAGGTAGAAGACATCAAACGCTGGCTGAGGTGGGGAGGGCAATTGGAGCATCACAGCTGAGCCCAATTCTATTCCCTGTTTAGAGTCATGCCTCCAGTGACTCTAAACAGGCTATTAGTGTCCTCCTGGACACTAATAGCCCATCAGCAATTGATAGTGTCAGGGAGGTTTACAGCATGGAAACAGGCCCTTCGGCCCAACTTGTCCATGCCGCCCTTTTTTTAACCACTAAGCTAGTCCCAATTGCCCGCATTTGGCCCATATCCCTCTATACCCATCTTACCCATGTAGCTATCTAAATGCTTTTTAAAAGACAAAATTGTACCCGCCATGACTCAGCTTGTAGCGCTCTCTCCGCTGAAACACCAGCTTCTGGCATCAAGTCCTACTCTCAAGACTTGAGTGCAAGTATCAAGACTGACACGCCAGGGAATGCTACATCGGAGGTGCTGGCTTTTGGATTAGAAGCCCCGTCTGTCTGCTCGAGTGGGTGTAAAGGATGCTATGCTTCTGTTTCGAAGAGGAACAGGGGTGTTCACTCTGGCCAATATTTAGCCCTCCATCAACATCACAAAAAAATGACCTGTTCATCGTCAGGGGGTGGCACAGTGGTTAGCGCTGCTGCCTCACAGCGCCAGGGACCCAGGTTCGATTCCTGGCCTCTGGTCACTGTCGGTCTGTATAGAGTTTGCACGCTCTCCCCGTGTCTGCGTGGGTTTCCTCCGGGTGCTCCCGTTTCCTCCCACACTCCAAAGATGTGCGGGTTAGGTGGACTGGCCATGCTAAATTGCCCCCTTAGGGGGATTAGCAGGGTAAATACGTGGGGTTGCAGGGATGGGGCCTGGGTGGCATTGTTGTCGGTGGGCCGAATGGCCTCCTTGTGCACTGCAGTGTTTCTATGACATTTCCCCCGAGCTTGTGGGATCTACATTACATTACAACCGTGTTACAGCACTTGGAAAAGGGAAGTCAGTGGCGCTTGGAGACGTTCAGTGGCTGTGAGAAGCACTACATGTGAATGCAAATCTTTCTTCCTTGTACAACATGTTGAGGATGCAAAGGAATGTGCACACCAAGCCAGAAAAATGGAGTAGTCCCATACACAATATCGACCTGTCAGAAGGTGAGCTGGTCACCCACTGGAAAATCACTCCAGGATCCATTCTTTCGGCATGGAGGGGCTGGACAGAGTTCCACCTGGCTTTTCCACCAGCCAAATCAATCCTCCCCAACAGCGAACCAAACAGACGCACTATTCTGTCGAGGTTACAATGTTATAGGAATAAGAGCAAACCCATTCATCTAATCATCTATCTCAATGTCACTTTTCCGCTCTATCCCCTTATCCCTTTACGTAATTAGTTTCCAGAAATCTATCGATGTACATGTTCAATAACTGAGCTTCCACATCCCTCTGGGGTAAAGAATTCCAAAGATTCACCACCCTCTGGGTGAAACAGTTCCTCTTCATCTCGGTTTTGTGTGGGCCCCCCACCTTATTCTGAGACTGTCTCCCTGATTCTAGACTCACCAGCCAGGGGAAACATCTTATCAACATCTGTCCTGTCAGAATTTTATAAGTTTCAATTAGGTCAGTCCTCGTGCTTCGGAACTCTGAGAACCACAGACCCAGTCTCCTCAATCTCTCCGCAGGAGACATTCCCGCCGTCCCAGGGATCAATCCGTTGAAGATCGGTTGCACTCCCTCAGTGGCAAGAATGTACCTCGTTCGGGGGCCAAGACAGTCTTTTGGACTGTGGGAGGAAACCGGAGCACCCGGAGGAAACCCACACAGACACGGGGAGAAGGTGCAAACTCCAACACAGACAGTGATCCAAGCCGGGAATCGAACCCGGGCCCCTGGCGCTGTGAGGCAGCAGTGCTAACCACTGCGCCACCATGCCGCACTGTCTGTGCGAAGTCTGCACGTTCTCCCCATGTCAGCGTGGGTTTCCTCCGGGTGCTCTGGTTTGCTCCCACAGTCCGAAAGACGTGCTGGTTAGGGTGCATTGGCCGTGCTAAATTCTCCCTCAGTGTACCCGAACAGGCGCCAGAGTGTGGCGACTAGGGGATTTTCACAGTAACTTCATTGCAGTGTTAATGTAAGCCTTACTTGTGAGAATAATAAATAAACTTTAAACTTGAATATGAAGCTGGATTGGGGAAAGGAAACCCACTGCTCCCTCTTATGTCTGAAGTGTGCCATTAAAGTTGAAACAGCAAACGCTGAAAGTGTTGGCAGGTCAGTCAGGATCTAGGGGGCAGGAGAGACAGGCAGGCAGGTTGACGCTCCAGATGTTGGCGACACGCTGCGTGAACGGCAGCATTGCTGCAGATGTGTTTGCCTCTGCACTGCTGGGCCTCAAACCGCAGCCAAGCATCGACGTTGCTGTCCTTCTGTAACTGTCCTTCTGTGAGCCCGGGGCAGCGGCTGTAATCGCTGAGGGACGCCGCTCCCCCTCTCAATGCCTGGAACATGCACTCGATCGCAGCGGGACCTCGCAAAGAGTTAAACCTCCAAGTTGGTGGGAGTTGCCTTTAATATTTAACAGGGAACTATTGGTGCAAGCGCAGGAACGTGTTGCCCAGGCTTTTCCAAACAAATATTTGAAATCATTTGGGAGTTGTTGACTTTGCTAATCCACGGTTTCTTTGCATTGTTGTTTTGCAGCCACAGAGAGGATATTCTGACTTGGAAGAATTCTTTGTCGATTCGCAACACCTGCGGTGCCTCCTACCCTCAGGCGTTCAAGGTAGGTGAGTTGTGCATGACTGGATTCCTTCTCTTTTCCCCATCCCCCCGCCACCCATAATTAATGTGATCGGATTTGCAAATTGGATTGATGAAGCGGTGAGTTTGAAAGTGGGCCTCTCACTGACGGAACGGATGATTTAAATGTATTTCTGTTCAGGCTTGTAGTGGCTTTCATCCAGAAGGAATGTTGAACCCAGCAGTCGTGGCTTCCATTAGTGAGAAGGTCCTCTTGCCTTGTGTGTGTCTGTGTGTGTGTGTATGCACACATTTCTAGAAATGCGTTCATGTCTTCTTAACGCAAGAATAAGAATTTACTTTTGTGTGCCTTGTCCTGCCGAAATTCACCCTCAACTCTGACGGTGAGCGACGGTTGGCCATGTGAGGGAGAGGCTGTTTATGATGCCAGGTTCAGGCTCTGGAATGTTGGAAGTCAGGAACGCTCCAGCGATGGGGTTCACCAACAGAGGCCTTGTCCGCATGAACTTATACCGCTGTGTTGCTCATCCAGAAGAAGCCTTAACTTCCTGATTAAAGGAAGAGGAGATGTCCTGAAGAGTGCCTCCAATCACTGTGACTGATAATTGAGAGATTGTCCCCAGTATCCAAAAGTGGATTGTCGGGAAGAGGTCATGTGTCTTTGGAGCCTGGCGAACTGAAGTTGCATAGGGCTGCGTGGTGGTGGATGATGAAAGAGGCTGGTGGCCTGGCCTCAGTGCCAGTCTTCAGGTAACTGCGCCCGGCTTTGGAATTGTTTTCTGTCCCGGGGTTTGAGAGTGGCTGGCTGGGCCAGCATTCATTGCCCATCCCTCGAAAACATGTAATGGTGAGCCACCTTTTGAACTGCTGCTGTGGTGTAAGTATACACCCGCAGTGCTGAGAGATTGTGCGGGCTTCCAGGTTTTTGAGCCAGTGGCAATGAGACAATACAGCCCCCAAGTCAGTATGGGTGTGTTGTTTGGGAACTTGGAGTTGGTGGCGTTCCCATGCATCTGCTGCCCTTGTCCTTCCAGACGGTAGAAGTCATTTGTGGGTTTGGAAGATGCTGTTTAAGGAACAATAGTGTGTTTCTGCAGTGCATCTTGTAGATGGTACGCACTGCTGCCGTTGTGAATCTGTGGAAGATGGATTGAATTGTGGAGGTGGTGGATGGCGTGCCAGTCAAGCGGGGGCTGCTTTGTCCTGGATGGTGTCGAGCTTCTTGAGTGTTGTTGGAGCTGCACCCAACAGGCAAGTGGAGAGAATTCCATCGCATTCCTGACTTGTGAAGCGATCGGTTGTATCCATGTCTCTGACAGGAGGGAATATTAATAACCAAATGAAGGAAGACTTGAGATTTTAGTTTGAACTCTGTCAGAAATCCTCTTCCACTGAGGGAGGGAGGGAGGGGGGCGCAGCTCAACAGCACTGAAAACTTGATGTACAAGTGCTTCGATGTAACTAAAAGAAGGGAAAAAGCCCCATGTCTGCCTTGAATATATCAAATAGGAAACTTGCACATAATTTTCCTTTTCCCTGGTTTGTGACTTTTTGCACACTTTCTTATCTTTTTGATGTTGACATTTAAGATTCAGCGAGTTGTCTCCGATCATTCGGGGTCCCTGCACTTTAAACTGGAAACACATTTTCGATGCTGATAGATATTGATGCGCTGAATGCAAACCGTTTGCTGCAGTTTGATGATAAATGGAAGAGACAGATTGTGCGTGATTGGCATCTTCTGCTGTGCATTCTGTGAGCTGCATGCAGAACTCCTGGATTCTAATCGTCGTCTCAGTAAAGCAACTGCCCCTACCCCCCAGCTAAAATGTTGCTCTGTGCATTCCGCGTTTGTTTAGCAAGGAACCTCCATTAGATTTGTCGGGTGGTACGCACTGAATATTACCGGATGTGATGGTTAGACTGGGTCAGATCTATGGTAGACGTAAACCTGAGGGTGTTTTCAGGAAGGAATTTGTTCGGGTCATGAAGAAGAAACGGGGGGAATATTTGTCCAAGTCCGGGTGTGGGTGACCGGGAACAGGAAGTTAAATTTGATGTTCTTCCCAGGCCAAGATTTACTAGGATGCTACCGGGACTTGATGGTTTGAGTTACAAGGAGAGGCTGGGACTTTTTTCCCTGGAGCGTAGGAGGCTGAGGGGCGATATTATCGAGGTCGATAAAATAATGAGGGGCACAGATCAGCTAGATAGTCAATATCTTTTCCCAAAGGTAGGGGAGTCTAAAACTAGAGGGCATGGGTTTAAGGTGAGAGGGGAGAGATACAAAAGGGTCCAGAGGGGCAATGTTTTCACACAGAGGGTGGCGAGTGTCTGGAACAAACTGCCAGAGGTAGAAGTAAAGGTGGGTACAATTTTGTCTTTTAAAAAGCATTTAAACAGTTACATGGGTAAGATGGATATAGAGGGATATGGGCCAAATGCGGGCAATTGGGATTAGCTTAGTGGTTAAAAACTGGGCGGCATGGACAAGTTGGGCTGAAGTGCCTGTTTCCATGCTGTAAACCTCTATGACCAAGATTTCTTCCTGTGTCTGCATGACGACAGCAGGGTAGCCGGTCGCTTCTCTCGTATGTTGCCTGTGGGGCCTTGCTGTGTACGAATTGGCTGCCAATACAACAGCGGTGATCCCTCAGAAGCCACTGGTCGGTGGTGAAGCACTTGGGGTAACCGTGTGAGGATGTGGAATGTGTCGCACTGATGCAGCTCTTGCCTCATTGGTGATTTTGCATTCTGACGTAATGTCCCAAACATTCCTCCTGTATAGCCAGCCTGGGAAACAAATGCGGTTTCGATTTGATTTGATTTATTATTGTCACATGTATTAGTATACAGTGAAAAGTATTGTTTCTTCCCCTCTATAGAGGCAAAGCATACCGTACATAGAGTACATAGGGGAGAAGGAAAGGAGAGGGTGCAGAATGTAGTGTTACAGTCAGCTAGGGTGTAGAGGAAGATCAACTTAATGTGAGGTAGGTCCATCCTGATGGCAGCAGGGAAGAAGATGTTTTTGAGTCGGTTGGGACATGATCTCAGACTTTTGTATCTTTTTCCCGACGGAAGAAGGTGGAAGAGAGAATGTCCGGGGTGCGTGGGGTCCTTGATTATGCTGGCTGCTTTACCGAGGCGACGGGAAGTGTAGATGGAGTCAATGGATGGGAGGCTGGTTTGCCTGATGGACTGGGCTACATTCACTACCCTTTGTAGTTCCTTGCGGTCTTGGGCAGAGCAGGAGCCATACCAAGCTGTGATACAACCAGAAAGAATGCTTTCTATGGTGCATCTGTAAAAGTTGGTGAGAGTCGATTGGTTTTGTTGTGGGAGAGCTGGGCTTAGGTTGCAGAACATTGTTTGGAGTCTGACTCCTTCTGAAGGCGGCTGTGGACAGCAGGACAACCACATATCTATCAGCGGTTAGTGGTAATGGCGCGAATTAAAAGCTCTTCCAGAAGATATCCCTGGCTGGGATCACGATGATAATTACAGGGCTGGGATCACAACCTCAGCAGAGCCTGAGCTCCAACCCTACATTAAAAACTGAGCTTGATTGAGCTGTCCCCTGGATATCGGTGTAGCAGTGCCCTTTTACAGAGATTAGCAGAGGATTATTTACAGCTGCTGATCCCTACCTAGTAACAGCAACCCATCTACCAAGAGGGGAAGTAGTGGTGTGGTGGTAATTTCACTGGGCTGGTAATACAGAGGCCCAGGATTATGGTCCGGGGACACGGGTTCAAATCCCAGCACGGCAGCCCGGAGGAAATTAAATTAATAAATCTGGAATTGGAAGTTTCTCTCAGTCATGGTGACCGTGAAACGATCATCCATTGTAATGTCCTTCGGGGAAGGAAATCTGCCATCCTCTCACCTGGTCTGGTCTGACTCCAAACTCTCAGCAATGCAGTTGATTCTGAACAGCCCTCTGAGAGTGGTCTGGAAAACCACTCCACTCACCTGAGCAGCGCTCCAAAAGCTTGTGATTCCCAATAAACCTGTTGGACTTTTACCTGATGTTGTGAGACTTCTTACTGCGCCCTCCCCAAGTCCAATGCCGGCATCTCCACATCACTCAGTTAGGGGTGAGCAACACCGGGCCTCGCCACTGTCACCCACGTCCCACAGAATTAAAAAAAGGTTCCGTGTACATTCCTGCAGCAGAGGGCAATTGAAGGCTGCTTCACCCCGAACTCACTTGGTTGCAATTCTAGGAGTACAGAGGCTACCAGAGAATGGTCTTCTACCCTATTGAACGGGTGAGGAGATATTAAAACCAGAGGGGTAAATGAGGAAGGAGAAAATGGAAGAAACATAATTTGAAAGAGTGGATTGCTGACAACCTTTACTATCTCGGTTGGGACCTGGTCACCGGTTATTGGGCAACTGGCAAGGCCAGTCCAGTGGTTGGAAGTCGATCCGATCAGATAATTATTTTTTAAAACCTAACCCAGTGACTTGACACTGCGGTTGGACCCATTGCGTGTTGGCACACGACCATGCAACTGTGTATTAACTTTCAAGAGACAGTGTGGGTGACCTGATTTTTTTCCTGTTGTGAAAGATTGGTTATCATTGTGGCTAACGAGTCTTAGATGTGCACCGCAGTGTACGTAATGTGCTGATGAGACAGCGGATCCAATGACAGAAATCTGAGGGCGGCATGGTGGCACAGTTCATAGAAACCCTCATAGAAACCCTACAGTGCAGAAGGAGGCCATTCGGCCCATCGAGTCTGCACCGACCACAATCCCACCCAGGCCCTACCCCCACATATTTACCCGCTAATCTACACATCTCAGGGGCAATTTTAACCTGGCCAATCAACCTAACCCGCACATCTTTGGACTGTGGGAGGAAACCGGAGCACCCGGAGGAAACCCACGCAAACACGAGGAGAATGTGCAAACTCCACACAGACAGTGTCCCAAGCCGGGAATCGAACCCGGGACCCTGGAGCTGTGAAGCAGCAGTGCTAACCACTGTGCTACCGTGCCGCCCTGTGAGGCAGTTGTTAGCACTGCTGCCTCACAGCGCCAGCGACCCGGGTTTGATTCCCGGCCTCGGATCACTTTGTGTGTATGTGGAGTCTGCACCTTCTCCCTGTGTCTGCCTGAGTTTCCTCCGGGTGCTCTGCTTTCCTCCCACAGTCCAAAGATGTGCAGGATAGGTTGATTGGCCATGCTAAATTGCCCCTTAGTGTCCCGGGATGCGTAGGTTAGAGGGATTAACGGGGTAAATATGTGGGGTGACGGGGATGGTGCCTGGCTGGGATTGTTGTCGGTGCAGGCCTGATGGGCCAAATGGCCTCCTTCTGCACTGTGGGGATTCTATGATAACCTTGATGATCCCCGCCCTGAGATCTTCTATAGATCCTTGAGGGTCTATCACTTGTTTGAGAACTCGTTCTCTGAGGTCCAAGCCACAGTTTGTGCCCACACTTGAAACTAGTTATTCTTAGTATAATCATTGGAACTTTACGCAGTGGATCTTTGGATCACCATAACTGGAGACATAGTATTAGATGAACTAATGGGGCTCAAGGCAGGTAAATCCCCTCGCCCTGATGGCTTGCATCCTAGGATCCTAAAAGAAGTAAAGTTAAAGTTTATTTATTAGTCACAAGTAGGCTTACACTGCAATGAAGTTACTGTGAAAATCCCCCAGTCACCACACTCCGGCGCCTGTTCGGGTACACTGAGGGAGAATTTAGCATGGCCAATCCACCTAACCAGCACGTCTTTCTTTGGACTGTGGGAGGAAACCGGAGCATTCGGAGGAAACCCACGCAGACACGGGGAGAATGTGCAGACTCTACACAGGCAGTGTGTGGCAGCTGGGAATTGAACCCGGGTCCCTGGCACTGTGAGGCAGCAGTGCTAACCACTATGCCACCGTGCTGCCCAGTAGCTGCAGAAATAGTGGATGCATTGGTTATAATTGTCCAAAAAAAGTACTAGAGGATTGGAAAACTGCCAATGTGGCACCCCTATTCAAAAAGGGAGAGAGGCAAAAAGCAGGTAGCTATAGGCCGATTAGCCTAACATCTTTTGTTGGAAAAACGTTGGAATCAATTATTAAAGAAGTGATAGTAGCACATTTGGAAAATCTGGCTTCATGAAAGGGAAATCTTGTCAAACTAATTTATTCGAGTTTTTCGAGGAAGTCTCAACCAGAGTGGATAGAGGGGAATGGGTAGATGGGTATTTGGACTTCCAGAAGGTGTTTGACAAGCTACCTCACAAAAGGTTAAGTCATAAGATAAGACCCCATGGTGTTGGAGGTAGTATATTCGCATGGATGGGAGAATTGGCTAATGGGCAGGAAACAGTGAGTGGGGGTAAGGGGATCTTTTTCAGGTTGGCGACCTGTAACCAGTGCTGGGACCGCAACTGTTTACAATATATATTAATGACTTGGAGGAAGGAAGCGAATGTATTGGAGCCAAATTCGCAGACAACACAAAATAAGTGGAAAGGCAAGTTGCGAGAGGGACACAAAGAGATATTGAAAGGTTAAATAAGTGGACAAAAAGTTGGCTAATGGAGTATAATGTGGGAAAATGCGAAGTTGTTCATTTTGGAAGGGAGAACAAAAGAACAGAGTATTATTCAAACGGAGAAAAACTGCAGAAAGCTGCAACACAAATAGACTGGGGGTACTTGTGCACAAAACACTGAAAGCTAGCACACAGGTTCAGCAGGTATTCAGGAAGGCTAATGGAAGGTTGGCCCTGATTTCAAGGGGATTGGTGTATAGGAGTAAGAAAGTCTTGCTGCAACTGTACAAGGTACTGGTGAGAGCAGATCTGGAGCACTGGGAGCAGTTTTGGTCCCCTTATTTAAAGAAAGATATTATTTCATTGGAGGCAGTTCAGAGAAGGTTCACTGGGATGATCCCCGGTATGGAGGAATTGTCGAATGAGGAAAGGTTAAAATGTTAAATAGGATGGGAATGGAGGGATATGGGTAGGGGGTTTTAGTTCAGTCGGGCAGCATGGTCGGTGCAGGCTTGGAGGGCCGAAGGGCCTATTCCTGTGCTGTAATTTTCTTTGTTCTTAGGTTGGGACTTCTACTCATAGAAGAATGAGAGGTGATCTCATTGAAACGTAGGATTCTTCAGGGACTTGACAGGGTAAATGCTGAGAGGATGTTTCCCCTCATGGGAGAGTCTAGGGCCAGAGGGCATTGTCTCAGAATAAAGGGGCACTAATTTAAGACTGAGATGAGGAGAAATTTCTTCTCTGAGGTTTGTCAGCCTTTGGAACTCCTTGCCACAGAGAGCTGTGGGGACAGAGTCCTTGTGTATATTTAAGGCTGAGATAGATAGATTTTTGATAAGTAAGGGAATCGAGGGTTACAGGGAAAGGGCAGGAAAGTGGGCAGGAAGAATGTTGGATCAGCCATGATCCTAAGCCATGATCCGATTATAGGAACAGGCTCGAGGGGCCGAACAGCCCACTCCTGTTCCTACTTCTTATGTTCTTATGTTTGGTGCTTTTCATCCCTGAATGATGGGGTCTTCCTCTGAATATAATGTCGCCCATAAGAACAGTTGCCTCCTTCGAGGCCATTCCTTCGAGGGGACCCTGAAAGGTGCCCCTGAGGTGCTAACACAAACAATTGATTGTGTACTGGACTTTCCCATAACTACTCTTGTTGCTTTGTACAATTGTGAGGTGGCATTGCTAATTGTTTGAGATGTTTCTGGTTGCTGACTGTTTTGTGTTCAATTGGTAATTGGGTTTAATTAGAAGTTGAGGGTTTTTTTGATGCTGTCACAAACCAAGGGGTTAATGATTGGAGCAGGCATTACCTGTAGCTGCAAGCCAGGCCATGAAATCCAGCCTTAATGCCAGGGAATGCATCTGGAGTTCCTTCAGGGCCAGAACACCTTATTCCCATGGTTACAGAGTAGCATTGTGGTCTGGTTCCATCTGCTGGACACCCTTGGGGGTGTGGGTCAGCAGGTCACTGCTATATCTTCCTATTGAAAGCAAGGCAGAGAGGCCAGTGGACAAAAGAGTTCCTAAATTGCCTTTCCTGTCAGAGAGTGCAGACAGGACCCCAACGCGCCAAGCACAGCCCCCCAACCCCTCCTTCAGAAAAGCTGTACAAATTCTCCTGCACCTTAAGTGACTCACAGGCTAGTTATTTGGTTTTTGTGGATCAGAGCTATCTCCTCTTCCTTTCCCTCCGCGTTACAGGCTGAAATGAAACAGAATGCTTCAGAGGATTTGCCTGGGGTTGCTTCTCACAGTTAATGACAGGTTTGCCAATCTGTTCCAGCAGTCTGTATTTTAACCCTTTAGTTGCTGAAAGCTCGTTAAGACTTGAGACTGGTGCTGCTAGTTCTTCTATCCATCCAACTCCCTCTCCCTACCCCTCTCCATTTCTATCTGTATGTCTATCTCTCTCGCTATACAATATATATCTCTCTATCTGTCTATCCATCTTTCTGTATATCTCTATCTATCCATCTCTCTATATCCATATATATCCATCTATCTCTGTCTCTATCTCTCTATCTTGATCTCTCTCTGTATCTATCTATCTCTCTCGCTCTCTCTCTCTCTGTCTGTCTGTCTCTCTGTCTGTCTGTCTCTCTGTCTGTCTGTCTCTCTGTCTGTCTCTCCCGCTGTCTGTCTCTCTTGCTGTCTGTCTCTCTTGCTGTCTGTCTCTCTTGCTGTCTGTCTCTCTTGCTGTCTGTCTCTCTTGCTGTCTGTCTCTCTTGCTGTCTGTCTCTCTTGCTGTCTGTCTCTCTCTGCCTCTCTCTCTGTTGCTCTCTCCCTGTCTCTCTCTCTCCCTCCCCCTCTCTCCCTGTCTCTCTCCCTCTCTCCCTGTCTCTCTCCCTCTCTCCCTCTCTCTCTCCCTCTCTCTCTCCCTCTCTCTCTCCCTGTCTCTCTCTCTCCCTGTCTCTCTCCCTCTCCCTCTCTGTCTGTCTGTCTCTCTCTCTCCCTGTCTCTCTCCCTGTCTCTCTCCCTGTCTCTCTCCCTCTCTCTCTCTCTCCCTGTCTCTCTCCCTGTCTCTCTCTCTCTCCCTGTCTCTCGCTCTCGCTCGCTCTCTCTCCCCCGTCTCTCTCTCGCTCTCTGTCTGTCTCTCTCTGTCTCTCCCTCGCTCTCTGTCTGTCTCTCCCTCGCTCTCTGTCTCTCTCTCTCTCTGTCTCTCTATCGCGGTGCTGGGAAGGAGTGGAGGGACAGCCTCTCCCCGCTGAGGAGTTAAATCACTTTGGATGATGTTTCCGCCTCCTCCTCCTCCAGCTATTAACATGCAAATCAGCCTGAGCACAGGCTTTGCTGAAAGTGAAGTGAAGTTTGCAGCGAAGGGCCAGGAGCTTTTGGGAACTATTTCCTCCTTTAAACAAAAAAAGAATCGGGACAGAACCCCAGCCTGGCATCGCTGTGTTGGCATCCTCGGAGTGACGGGGGTAAAGCTGAAGGTGTGTGCGAGGCTGGGCAAGAGGCTGGGCTGCTTCCTGAGAAATAGGTGAACCAAAAGCCACTCTCTCGACCAAGTAATCAGCCAGGTGTCCGAAGTAAGTGTGTATCTTTACAGAAAGGAACACATTCCTTGCTTCCCTGTGCAGAGGGATGTCCATGTCTCAGAGCTGGTGTGGTGTGAGTGGTGCACACTTTAGCTGGCCCTGTGTATTGTGACTGATGCATTGCTGTCGGGAGTGTAACACACTGCCTCGGGTCCAAGGGTCAAAACCCGCCTTCCCCTGATCCAACAGGGTGACTTCACATGGTTGGTATGTGCGAGATTAGTGTCAGTTGTAGTGTCTCCTCCTTTGCGAGCTGGTCTCAGCTGTAGGGAATAAGTCAAAGCCCTCGCCTTGTTGTGGTTCTGGCTCCCGGCTGCTGGTCAGCTGCAGACCGCAGTCCCCTCTCCCTGCTGGTTTGGCGGAATGGATGTACTTCTTCCCTCGGCTCTTGCTCGATGTTCGCCGGAGGAGGTTGGGCATTAGCTCCGGGGGAGAGAGAGGGGGGGAAGCCTGCCTTGCTGCCATCTCTCCCACTGATACCTGTCTCCCGCGGTGAGTTGCATCGACCCCGAGGGGTCGTTTTAATTGCGAAAGGCTATGTCTGTGCTGAGTTACTGTGTGTACACACACACATATACACACACACACACATACACTCACACACACACAGACACACATATGCACACACACACATATACACACACATATATACACACATACACACACACATACATACACACACAACACACACAACACACACATATACACACATGCACACACACATGCTCACACACACATACACACACATACACACACATACACACACACACAACACATACACACACAACACACACACAACACACAACACACACACACACACAACACACATACACAACACACATACACACACAACACACCTACACACACAACACATACACACACACACATCCACACACACACATACACACACACACATCCACACACAACACACATACACACACACACATCCACACACATACACTACACACACACACATACACACACACAACACACATACACACATAGACACACACACACACTATTGTTTGATCTGCTCAGCGAGAAAGCTATTTCTTTTGTGTTTTTTTTGCTTTCCCCATTTTTCTGTTTGCTTGCGTGTCAAACATTGGTCTGTACTCGCTCTGTGGCTTAATTCGGTGACCCTTTGCCTCTTATGAAGCTGACATGGGTCAGCTAGCTGTACTGTTTGGTTACTGTTCAAGGGCCTTGTCTGTTTACTCCCCTGATGAATGGAGATCTGACAGTAGTTGTGGACTTTATTGCGACGAGTACACGGCAGGACCGGACTGCCTCTGTGTCTCACTGTTGCATTCCTAGTGTTCATTTAACTCATTCCTCACAGTGCCTTTTGTGGCTGCAGATTCTCCCCCACAGTTGATTAGTCAATTCTATTTTCTGCTCTCAGATTCCACTCCAGCTTCCCTGCCACAGTTCTGAGCTCTCTCCTTTATTATCTTCTTGTTATCTTTAATTTTCTGATGGCTTAATATTTGGTTTGGGGTAGGGCGCAGATTTAACTTGGAAGTTTCCCAGTATTCCGAACCGCTGTGTCCTGAAGCTGCTGGAAAATGACACAGGTTTGTCCCGCGAATGTCCTTTAAATACGACTTGTTGTTTTCTTTGCGATGCAGGGCGGATGTTGCCAGGTGTGAAGGTGCAGCTCAAGGTTTTAAGAAAAGGCAAATGGGATGTTGGCATTGATTTGCAAAAGGATTGGAGTCTAAAACTAGAGAAGTGTTGTTGCAGTTGTATAGGGTGTTGGTGAGACCACATCTGGAGTATTGTGTCCAGCTTTGGTCTCCTTATTTGGGGAAGGATGTTGCTGCATTGGAGGCAGTTCAGAGGAGGTTCACCAGATTGATTCCGGGGATGAAAGGGTTGACGTATCAGGAGAGATTAAACAGTTTGGGCTTGTACTCGCTGGAGTTTAGAAAGATGAGAGGGGATCTGATCAAGATATATAAAATTTTAAAAGGGGATTGATACAGTAAATGTAGACCAAATGTTTCCTTTTGTGGGGCGATCGCGAACAAGAGGTCACAGGTATAGGTTGAGAGGCGGTAGATTTAAAACTGAGATGAGGAGGAACTACTTCTCTCAGAGGGTGGTGTATTTGTGGAACTCGCTGCCCCATAGCGCGGTGGAGTCTGAATCATTGAATGGCTTCAAGAAGGAGATGGATATATTTCTAATAAAAACGGGTTAAAGGGATAAGGGGAACAGGTGGGGAGGTGTATTTGAGACCAGGGAGAGATCAGCCATGATCTGATTGAATGGCGGAGCAGGCTCGAAGGGCTGAATTTGCCAACTTCTGCTCCTATGTTCCTGTGCTCCGAATGTTTTATTCCAGTACATCAGCCAAAGATGTCTTTATTTGCACTGTGCAGGCACTCAGACCTATGAAGGGTGGCGGAAATTTGAAACTCTCCTCCATCCTCCTTCTGCAATGATGCTGGGGGAGGGGTGGGGTGGTAGATTTGTGTTAAGCGAGGCTATTATGGGTTCCCGAAACAAGACGAGTAAATGGAGTTAAAATAAGGGCCGGTCATGATCTACACGAGTGGCGGAACAGGCTGGAGGGGTCGAATGGCCTCCTGCTGCTCCGATGGCTCACACCATTCCGGGAATGACGTCACGCTGACGCACTTTCAGAGGAATACGTTGCCACCGAGCGTGCGTTTCTGCTTTGTTTTATTCACTGGGGGTCAAGGTGAAATGTATTGGATGCTACATCTGACCCAGCAGCCTCAAAAACAGGAAATGCTGGAAAATCTCAGCAGGTCTGACAGCATCTGTGGAGCGAGAATAGAGCCAACATTTTGAGTCCAGAACTTCATTGTCATCGGTATCAAGTGCGTTTCTGTAAATCGGACTTTCTTCATCAAGTCCAATCTGTCGTACAGATCGCAAAACTCAAAATCGAAGCTATGTTCACACAAGGAGCCAGACCAGAGTACCCAATGGATCCCTGTCCAGGAACAGTACAGAACAGGGACAGGCCCTTCGGCCCTCCAAGCCTGCGCCAATCATGTTTACCTATCTAAACCAACCGCTTATATCCCTCAATACCCCGCCAGGTCATGTGTCTATCCAGATAAGTCTTAAATGTGGCTAACGTATCTGTCTCAACCACCTCACTTGGCAGCGCATTCCAGGCCCCCACCACCCTCTGTGTAAAAAACTTCCCCCGCACATCTCCACTGAACCTTTCCCCCCTTACCCTGAACTTGTGCCCCCTTGTAATGGTCATTTCTGCCCTGGGAAAAAGCTTCCAACTGTTCACCCTATCCATACTTGATGAAGATAAACTTGACTTGATGAAGAAAGTCCGATTTACAGAAACGCACTTGATACCAATGACAATGAGGTTCTAGACTCGAAACGTTGGCTCTATTCTCTCTCCACAGATGCTGTCAGACCTGCTGAGATTTTCCAGCATTTTCTGTTTTTGAGGCTGGTGGGTCAATTGGATCTTTGTTTGATAAAACCGACATGGATAGCTGGATGGAAAGGATTCATGAAGTGATAGAATGGCAGAACGGGCTGGAGGGGCTGAATGGCCTTCATTTGTTTATATCTTATTGAGGCTGAAACAAAACAAGAGGTTGTGCATGTACTGAACAGCGTGATGTTGTCACAGAATGTAACACTTTAAAAAAAAATTCATTCAAAGGATGTGGGTGTCGCTGTCTAGGTCAGCATTTATTGCCCATCTGTGACTTGAGAAGTGGTGGTGAGCTGCCCTCTTGAACCACTGCAGTCCATGTGGTGTAGGTACACCCACAGTGCTGTTAGGAAGGGAGTTCGGGAGTTTGGTCCAGCGACAGTGAAGGAACTGTAATATATTTCCACGTCAGGTTGGGCAGCACGGTGGCACAGTGGGTTAGCACTGCTGCCTCACGGCTCCAGTGACCTGGGTTCGATTCCTGGCTCGGATGACCGTCTGTGTGGAGTTAGCACGTTCTCCCCCACGTCTGTGTGGGTTTCCTCCGGGGCGCTCCGGTTTCCTCCCACAGTCCAAAGATGTGCGGGTTGGATGCATTGGCCATGCTAAATTGCTCCTTAGTGTCCCAAGATGCGTAGGTTGGAGGGATTAGCGGGGGTAAATATGTGGGGTTACGGGGATTGTGGTCGGTGCAGACTCGATGGGCCGAATGGCCTCCTTATGCACTGATGGGATTCTATGATTTCTATGTATGTGGGGGAGCCTACAGGTGGTGGTGTTCCCATGTGTCTGCTGCCTTCGTCCGTCTCGGTGGTAGAGGCTGTGGGTTTGGAAGGTGCTGCCCTAGATTTTGCATACAGGAAGTTAATGCCAGTAACTATCTTTGTGTACATTGTATTAGCATTGATCTCACGGCACTGAGAAATGACCTTTATGAAAAGAGTTCTTAAACGTATTAGAACCAAACTGCTGAACTTAGTCATCCGACCTTTGGCATCAATCTCTGCGAGTCAGAAAGAGGCATTTAATTTGCTCCGAGCATTGGCCTGGTCCTCAGTGGTGGTAAGATGAACATTTGATCTGAAGATTGTGCTGTTGTCTATTACTTCAACGTTGCTCAGAGGCTTAGATCAGTGAGTGTGTCAACACAGTGCATTTGTATTTGAGCTGATAGTTTAATACTGATTGAATGGTGCTGACGTGAAGGTCTGTCTTGCTTTCGCTTTGGGCAGCTCCTAGATTGCATAAATGATCAATACCAGTTGGCCAATGCTGATTTTTTTTTTAACAAAGTGGGAATACTTTAATATAATCTGCAAATTATTTTGTTAATGAGGTCTCAGCGAAACAAGTGCAAGTCCTCGGGGTTCTTGTTAACTGCCTTGTCTTTGCAAAACCTTGCTCCTTGAAGTCTCCAGCCTTCTCCAGCCTGGTCCATCACCACAGCCGTGCATGATAAAATTCTTTCCCTTAACCTTCTCCTCACCACCTCGGAAAACCATCTCGTTAGGTAATTCTTTGAACTGTCCTTCAATTATTTCCTTAGCCCAGGGGAGAGGAGGAATCCAGCAGCTCCTTCGGACAGCCCTACCATTCATTTAATGCTAACCTACAGTTTAGTTCGATTACTCGCCTTGATTCCCCCAACACTTGGCTATCTAGCAGTCGGGCCTGTGATCTGAGCATCTATTAATCTTCCTACGGCACGGTGGCACAGTGCCAGGGACCTGGGTCCAATTCCAGCCGTGGGTGGAGTGGAGTCTGCACGTTCTCCCCGTGTCTGCGTGGGTTTCCTTCAGGCGCTCCAGTTTCCTCCAAAGATGTGCGGGTTAGGCGGATTGACCACGCTAAATTGATCCTTAGTGTCAGGGGGATTAAGTTTAAAGTTTCTTTTCATTTATTAGTGTCACAGAGTAGGCTTACATTAACACTGCAATGAAGTTACTGTGAAAATCCCCTAGTCGCCACACTCCGGTGCCTGTTTGGGTACACTGAGGGTGAATTTAGCGTGGCCAATGCACCTAACCAACATGTCTTTCGGACTGTGGGAGGAAACCCCACACATACACAGGCAGAACGTGCATAAGATATAGGAGCATAATTAGGCCATTCGGTCCATCGAGTCTGCTCCGCCATTCAATCATGGCTGATATGATTCTCATCCCCATTCTCCTGCCTTCTCCCCGTAACCCTTGATCCCCTTATTGATCAAGAACCTACCTATCACTGTGCAGACTCTGTACGGACAGTGACCCAAGCTGGGAACCGGACCGGAGTCCCTGGAGCTGTGAGGCAACAGTGCTAACCCACTGTGCCACCCCGATTAGCAGCATCAATACATGGGGTTGCGGGGATAGGGTGGGATTGTCGTTGGTGCAGGCTCGATGGGTCAAATGGCCAACATCTGCAGTGTAGGGATTCTGTGATCACAGAGCAAGATTCTTCCATTTTATTGCTAAGCCAGGGATCTATTCTGAAGTAGACATAATTTGTTTTAAAAATCCCTCCTGTGTTGCTATTTCCAGCTTCCTGTGCATTTTGGTCAGTATTAACAAGCCACTTGATGATGATGTAATGTGGAATGTTGGTGGAAAAAATTTCCATCGGCATAACTTGTCCCCCCTGACCCCTCCCTTAAACCCTTCCCTCAAAGACTGAGGGTGGAAAATGCATTCCGAATCTAGCAGTGATGAATTGATGCTGGGAAGCGGATATGGGAGTGTGTTCAGTGTGCGCAGGAGTTATTTTGCTGAGGAGGGGGTGGAGTGGTGGGGGGGGGGGGTGGGGGGAGAATGCTGGAGATCTCCTTTAATTACTACATCTCATAAAGACTTTCTTTGAACCTCGAGTGATGATCTGCCTTGTCAAAAGTCCTTTTGTTCCCGGCGAGAATAATGCCTGCTTTCTAATTGGCGTTTTCCAACCAGTCCCTCGATGTTGGTGAACATTTTCTCTCCCCTTGTTGTGCTTTTTAGTTTGTTTCTTCCCTTGAGTCGGACTTTATTTCTTCCAGAATTGTCAAACGCAAAAGGCGGTGGGGGGGGGAAAGAAATCATAAGCGTTCTTTTCTCCCCTTGGTGTTTGGTAAACAAGCTTTGAATAATCCATTAGCCGCTTACTCGACTGTTGGGTTTTTTTTCCCCCCCCCCACTGGAGAAGCTAATTTATAGGTGTCACTTTTCCCCCTAGGTTTCAGAATTGTCCTTATATATTCATTTATGCTTTCCCACATTCCTTGCTTAACATTTGAAAGGAAGCATTGACATTGAAAATATATCTGTCGTGCTCCCCAGTAATGGGCATTCGCCGCGACGCCTCGGATTGTGTCCCTTTGGTGACTTGTAAGCATCAGGCTGAACAAGAGGCAGAACAGAGCCCGAGGCGGCAAGTGAAAACGGCCTATCAAACGGAAAAGCCTATTTTAAAATCCCAACTAAAGTTTTTGCATGCTGAAGAATGGGATGGAGCAAACTGTTCGCAACCTCTCAATACTGGACAAAATGGAGTCAACCTACAACTCTTTAGCACCTTGAGTCCCATGGAATATCACCAAACAAAATTTGCCACACCAGAGATATTAGGACATCAAACTGGAAAAAAGTAGCAAGAATCAAAGCCTTGACAAACAGATTTACAAATTTCCTTCAGAAATTCTTCCACCACTTCAGAAATATAAATATACGTTTATATCAACATAAGATGGTCAGTAACAAACCCAAGAAGGAATTCAAGACAAACTTCTATCCCAGGGAAGTCACATAAGATCCCTACAGTGCAGGTGCAGGCCATTCAGCCCATCGAGCCTGCACCGACAACAATCCCACCCAGGTCCTATCCCCATAAACCTACATATTTACCCTGTTAGTCCCCTGGACACTAATGGCAATTTAGCATGGCCAGTTCACCTAACCCGCACATCTTTGGAGTGTGGGAGGAAACCCACGCAGACACGGGGAGAGTGTGCAAACTCCACACAGACAGTCACCCAAGGCCGGAATCGAACCCGGGTCCCTGGTGCTGTGAGGCAGCTGTGCTAACCCACTGTACCATCATGCCGCCCAAGTATTAGAAGTATTTGGGCAGCACAGTGGTTACCACTGCTGCCTCGCAGCGCCAGGGACCTGGGTTCAATTCCGGCCTCGGGTTACTGTGTGGAGTTTGCACGCTCTCTCTGTGTCTGAGTGGGTTTCCTCCGGGTGCTCCGGTTTTCTCCCACAGTCCAACGATGTGCAGGTTAGGTGGATTGGCCATGCTAAAATTGACCCTTGGTGTCAAGAGGATTAGAAGGGTAAATATGTGGAGTTACGAGGATATGGCCTGGGTGGGATTGTTGCTGGTGCAGACTCGATGGGCCAAATGGCCTCCTTCTGCGCTGTCGGGATTCCATTCCATAGAATTTAGAACTACCTGGAAGTTGAGGTGAGTAAAATTGATTGATGTAAGTGGAAGCCAGATGAACGTAAGAGAGAAAAGTATGTTGATAAGGTTCTAGAAGCTGTATCTCTGTGGTCCCAGTGTAAATGGAGTCTATACAAGTCACACTTTGGCTAATTGTTGAAATAATTGAAAGAAAAACTGGACTCAACAGCATCAAAGTTTATTTATTGGTGTCACAAGTAGGTTTAGATTAATGTTGCAATGTATTTACTGTGAAAATCCCCTAGTCGCCACACTCTGGTGCCTGTTCGGGTACACTGAGGGAGAATTTAGCCTGGCCAATGCACCTAATCAGCACGTCTTTCGGACTGTGGGAGGAACCGGAGCACCCGGAGGAAACCCACACAGACACGGGGAGAATGTGCAGACTCCACACAGACAGTGACCCAAGCCGGGAATCGAACCCGGGTCCCTGGTGCTGTGAGGCAGCAGCGCTAGCCATCAAAAGAGGCCATTTGGCCCTGCTGGTTCATGTTGCTGTTTTGACCACACACCAGCCTTCTCCCACTCCCCTCCATCTCCCGCACCCCCCTCCCTCCACCTTAACTTTCTATTCACAGTGACTACACTTTGGCATGTCCGCTACAACTCTTACCAACCTCTACAGATGCACCATAGAAAGCATTCTTTCTGGTTGTATCACAGCTTGGTATGGCTCCTGCTCTGCCCAAGACCGCAAGGAACTACGAACGGTCATGAACGAAGCCCAGTCCATCACACAAATCAGCCTCCCATCCATTGACTCTGTCTACACTTCCTACTGCCTCGGCAAAGAAGCCAGCATTATCAAGGACCCCACACACCCCGGACATTCTCTCTTCCACCTCCTTCCATTGGGAAAAAGATACAAAAGTCTGAGGGCACGTACCAACTGACTCAAGAACAGTTTCTTCCCTGCTGCTGTCAGACGTTTGAATGGACCTACCTCGCATTGAGTTGATCTTTCTCTACACCCTAGCCATGACTGTAACACTACATCCTGCACTCTCTCCTTTCCTTCTCTATGAACGGTATGCTTTGTCTGTATAGCGCGCAAGTAACAATACTTTTCACTGTATACTAATACACGTGACAATAATAACTCAAATCAAATCAAACGAACCATGATTAGCTGTAAAGCTCATTGAATGTCCAGGGGTTATGAAAGGTGCTCTGTATGTGTGTGCGCCTTTTCCCCTTTCTTTCTCATGAACTTGGGCCATTTCCCATTAGATACACCTATGAAATTTCCCCCGGCAACTCCATGAGATCGGAACCCTTTGGGTAACACAGTTTCTACAGAAGACCAAAGTTTCGGGATATTATCTGATTCCTGCCTTCCATCCTTTGAGCCCTTTGTTATTTTCTTACCCCAACCTTGCAGGATCTTCCCATTTTATGCCTTATGCTTATAGCATGCTCGCCACTGACTGTCTGAACATTCTCAGCGCCAATTAGCATGGAAACCTCGGAGTGCTTTAATTGGAAAGGTGCCAAGCATCATGCTTGAGCAAGACAATTACCAGCCAATCTAGCTTAAATGTGGTGGCTGTGCTAATAAGCTTTGCAATCCAGGGAGGAGACAGCGAATGTTAAAGGAATGGGTTCAGATCAATAACATTTAAATGCATCACTTTCCCACTCCTGATAAGGAAGATAGTTTTGTAGCAATCTCACTGGGTGGTAGGATGGAAAAACACAGTATGGTGTCTGGTCATGAGTGTGGCTTTAGACATGGTGGGGAGTGTGCACCAAGACAGGAATGAGGATCAGGAATATGGGTGGCACAGTGGTCAGCACTGTTGCCTCAAAGTGCCAGGGACTTGGGTTCGATTTCGGCCTTGGGTGACTGTCTGTGTGGAGTTTGCACATTCTCCCCGTGTCTGCGTGGGTTTCTTCCAGTTGCTCTGATTTCCTACCACAGTTCAAAGATGTGCGGGTTAGCCATGCTAAGTTGCCCCTTAGTGTCTGAGGCGTTAACAGGGTGAATGGGGATAGGGCCTGGGTGGATTGTGATTGGTGCAGACTCGATTAGCCGAATGGCCTCCTTCTGCGCTGTAGGGATTCCATGATTCTACGAATAAACCAGTTCTAAACACAGCAACGGTTTTGGCTGCCCCTATTGGATGAACTGTGGCTCAGTTTTTCGAACCCTCTGGAGCGTAAGGTTCCAGGTTCAAAGCCTGGACTTGCTAAACAATTGTTTCATGGTCATCAGTAGATTCTTAATTCCAGATATTTTTTATTGAATTTAAATTCTACCATCTGCCGTGGCGGGATTCGAACCCGGGTCCCCAAAACAGTAGCTGAGTTTCTGGATTAATAGTCTAGCGATAACACCACTAGGCCATCACCTCCCAATTATCGGCCAATCTAGCTGATGAGTGCCTTATGAGTGCCTTTATGTCATTATAAAAATGTGACAGTGACTACATTTCAGAAGGACTTCATTAGCTGTAAAGCACATCATTTGGGGGAGTTGATGGCCTAGTGGTATAATCGCTAGACTATTAATCCAGAACTCAGCTAATGTTCTGGTGACCTGGGTTCGAATCCCACCACGGCAGATGGTGGAATTTGAATTCAATAAAAAAAATCTGGAATTAAGAATCTACTGATGACCATGAAACCATTGTCGATTGTTGGGAAAACCCATCTGGTTCACTAATGTCCTTACCTGGTCTGGCCTACATGTGACTCCAGAGCCACAGCAATGTGGTTGACTCTCAACTGCCCTCCAAGGGCAACTAGGGATGGGCAATAAATGCTGGCCAACCAGTGATGCCCATGTCCCATGAATGAATAAAAAAAAAGATGGTTATGACAAGTGCGCTATAAGTGCAAGTCTTTCCCTAGCTCAGTGCTATCCTAACTTAAACTTCATGCAAGAACATTCCTAAGTGGTCACTGTGAAGGAGTCACCTTTGTATTCTGTATGTTTAGAGAGAGTTGTCCCTTGCTGCATCAGCGAGAGATTTGACCCTCTGACCTCCCTCTCCTGTGCAGCTTAGTAGAACACCTAATCACCTAGACGTGGAGTGACTGCATAAATTGTTGTCATTATAAATGTGGTTTCTCATTTTCGGACATCAGTGCTAAAACTAAATGGCAAGGTTAATGAGAGAGATGTTGACCCTTGAGTTGAGTGGCAAAGGTATTTTCCGTACCAGGGTGGGTGAATCTGTGGAATTCATTGCCACAGACGGCTGTGGAGGCCGGGTCATTGAGTGTATTTAAGACAGAGATAGGTTCTCGATTGGTAAAGGTTACGGGGAAAAGGCGGGAGAATGGGGATGAGAAACTTATCAACCATGATTGAATGGCGGAGCAGGCCTGATGGGCCGAATGGCCTAATTATGCTCCTTTCTCTTATGGAACACTGGAAATTATAGCTCCCCTACTTGAGTCCTTTCTGTAATTGGTATGTCCGAGCCAGAAAAAGAGCATATTGTGTGGTTCGGAATTGACTAAGTAGTTTAGATTCTGAACCCCCGGCGAATCTCTGTTCTAAACGGGTGACCCCTCATTTTTAAGCGGTCGCCCCTAGTGCCGGATTCTCCCAGCTACACTGCCCACTCCATTCCCCTTGCCAGAATTCCCACTCCCAAACAAAAACAATGAACCAGTTTCATCAGAATAGCGGTTATGGGAGAAAAGCGAGAGGAGCTTAAAGAGAGAGAGAGAGACTTGGACAGGGAAGGTAAGACCATGATGTGAAGCGGACATTGTGAATATACCAGTCAGTTGAAGACACGGTTGCTGGGACAGCTCAGAGGTTTTTAGTTTAGGAAGGCGATGTGGTGGAGCAGATTTGGTGGCCTGTTCCTGTGCTGTACTGTTCTCTGTTCTCATAGAAGACAATGGTTAAAGAAAAAAATAAAGGGCATACTTGGGTCAAAATCCTGAAATTCCCTTCCTCATGTCAACCCACAGCATGTGGGCTGCAGCATTTCAACAAGGCAGCTCACCACCACCTTCTCCAGGGTATCTATGGACAGGCAATAAATGCTGGCCCAGCCAGCGGTGCCCGTGTCACACGATTGAATAAAATCGTGGGCGGCACGGTAGCACAGTGGTTAGCACTGCTGCTTCACAGCTCCAGGGACCTGGGTTCGATTCCCGGCTCAGGTCACTGTCTGTGTGGAGTTTGCACATTCTCCCCATGTCTGCGTGGGTTTCCTCCGGGTGCTCCGGTTTCCTCCCAAGATGTGCGGGTTGGGTTGATTGGCCATGCTAAATTTGCCCTTAGTGTCCTGAGATGCGTGGGTTAGAGGGATTAGTGGGTAAATATGTAGGGATATGGGGTAGGGCCTGGGTGGGATTGCGGCTGGTGCAGACTCGATGGGCCGAATGGCCTCTTTCTGTGCTGTAGGGTTTCTATGATTTCTATGAAAATAAGACCTTATATGAGCACTGGACATTTCAAAGCGCTTGACAACCAATTAAGTACTCTTTGAAGTTTAAAGTTTATTTATTAGTCACAAGTCGGCTTACATCAACATTACAATGAAGTTACTGTGAAAATCCCCTAGTCGCCACACTCCGGCGCCTGTTCGGTTACCCTGAGGGAGAATTTAACATGGCCAATGCACCCAACCAGCACGTCTTTCAGACTGTGGGAGGAAACTGGAGCACCCGGAGGAAACCCACGCAGACACGGGGAGAACGTGCAGACTCCGCTCAGACGGTGACCCAAGCCGGGAATCGAACCTGGGTCCCTGGCACTGTGAGGCAGCAGCGCTAACCACTGTGCCACCGTGCTGCCGTTGTAATGTAGAAAATAAGGCAGCCAATTTACGCACAGTAAACTCCCACGAGCAGCAAAGAAAGAACTGGATCATTTGGATTCTGGTGCTGGTTGAGAGGGAAAATGTTGGCCGGGGATAAGATCATCCTTGCTCCCCTTCGAAATAGCGCATCTATCCGAGGGGGAAGGTAGTTTAACTTTGTTAGTTGCCCCTGTCTGTTTACTGTTTGTTAGCCCTCTGCGTGCATCTTGGGGCAGAGTTTAGAAAAAGGCAGCTTCTTGTGGGGGCAAAAAGGCGACAGCTGTTTGACAGATGAGAGAACAGATTCTGGTTATGAATAAATAGAAACCAACGCTATAAATGTATTGGAGTTAATGGGTCGAAATGTGACACAGGTTATCCGATGCCAAAGCTGCTCGAGATTGCTGTGGCATGTTCCGCTGCATGTATTTCAAATGGTCAGCTTAACAGAGCGAGTGAAAGAGTACATTGTTCAGGATTTGGTGCAAGTTAAGCTCCTCACTAACTCGTTGTGTTGACCGGGGAGGCATTTTCCTCCATTGCTCTGAAGTCCTTTGTTTAGGCTGCTGCTCCCATCCTGCTTCACTTCATTTGACTCTTCTCCCCCCTTGGAGGTGGTTGGAACTTACCCGATCTGTGCAAAAGATAGAACGAGCCACGCGGCAACCTTTCAAACCAAGCTGCCCAGACGGTTAGTAATCTGCAAGGGTCACCTTGCCTCTGCCCAAATGCCCGTTATTGTGTTATCCAGCTTCCTGTTGCTTTAGTGTGGTGGATGCCATGCTTCCCTTTGGGTGGGTAACATGGCCCTGGGGAGGGGCTCGGAGCAGGTTCACGAGAATGGTCGCGGGAATGAAAAGCTTTGACGTATGAGGAGTGTCTGAGGACTCTGGTTCTGTACTCAGTGGAGTTTCGAAAGATGAAAGGGGGGGGGGGGATCTCATTGAAACTTACAGAATACTGAAAGGCCTGGATAGAATGGACGTGGGGAAGATGTTTCCATGAGTAGGGGAGACTAGGGTCGGAGGGTACAGCCTCAGAGAGAAGGGATGACCCTTTAGAACCGAGATGAGGAGGAATGTCTTCAACCAGAGGGTGGTGAATCTGTGGAACTCATTGGCTGTGGAGGCCGGGTCATTGAGTGTATTTAAGACAGAGATAGATACATTCTTGATTGGTATGGGGATCAAAGGTTACGGGGAACAGGCGGGAGAATGGGGTTGAGAAACTTATCAGCCATGATCGAATGGCGGAGCAGACTCGATGGACCTCATTCTGCTCCTATGTCTTATGGTCTTATCAGGGACTGGAGGAGGCCACTTGACTCCTTGAGGCTGTTCCACTGGCTGTCGATTTACTTCATGGCTGATTGGTATTATGAATCCATCTGCCTACCTTGGCTCCATAACGCTTATACCCTTTATCCAACAAAGCAAGCAGGGTGTGTCTGTATGTATCCGGTGGAGGGAGGATGGGGGTTGTGTGCAGGAAGCCTGCACAGAAAGAGGCAAATAAAACACCAAGTTATGCTGAGGCTCATGGCCTCCTGAGTGAGATGTTTGAAGGTAAACGGCGCCATTCCTCTGCTACTGCTGGAGGGGAATCAATTAGAAACTAAAATCTGACAGCAGCAAGAGAGGACATTGGACAATCTTCCTTTGTGACCATCCAATAGGAAGCTCTTCCCTAGTTTGTGATGATGCCTTGGTTGAAATTCTTCTGGGTTGCTATGCAACCTGGATGTTTACTATCCCATGAGCCGTGTGTGTGTCTCGCACTGTGTGTCTTATCACTGTTGTACAGCTCAGTGTGTGTGTTTGTGTTGTGTCCCTTGTATATGTGCCTCGCACTGTATATTGTGTGTGTGTCTCTCACTGTATATTGTGTGTGTGTGTGTATGTGTGCCTTACACTGTAATATATGTGTGTGTGCGCGCCTCACACTGTATATTGTGTGTGTGCCTCGCACGGTGTGTGTGTGTATATATTATATATATATATATATATATATATATATATATAGTATGCGTATATGCACGCCTTGCACTGTACATTGTGTGTGTATGTGTGCCTTGCACTGTGTGTGTGTGTGTGTATATATATAATATATATATATAGTATGTGTGTATATGCATGCCTCGCACTGTATATTGTGTGTGTGTGCGCCCCGCACGGTGTGTGTATATATATAATATATATATATAGTATGCATATATGCACGCCTTGCACTGTACATTGTGTGTGTGTGTGTATGTGTGCCTTGCACTGTGTGTGTGTGTGTGTGTGTGTGTGTATATATATATAGTATGTGTGTATATGCATGCCTCGCACTGTATATTGTGTGTGTGTGTGTGCCTCGCACTGTATATGTGTGTTTGTGAACTGTTTTGGGAACCATTTCTGTCGCTGCAGTGCCTTGCTTTGTTGAGATTGATCGTGCTGTCCCTTGCAGACTGCTGATGAGATGTTTTTCCTGTGTGTTCCACTTCCTTGGCAGGACCACTGACCCAGATTGTAGAGAGAAAATCGCTTGCTGATGTTCCGCCTTGTCTCTGCCGGCTATTATTTTTGTTGCCCTGTTGTACGCTATTCAGGGTGCTTCAGGAAGATTTGTTTACAAAGGAGTTACCAAGCTAATGCTGATTAGGATGGAGTTGTTCAGTCCCTCTTTTGAAACTTGCCTGTCGTTACAGCAGGAAGCTGAGAACTTACACTGTCATTGACGAACTCTGACAAGCAATGTTACCATAATGACTCCTATTTCAGCATAGCAGAGGTGTCTGCGTTTTATCCTTGACATGTTTCCAGCTACCACCACATTAACATGACAGCTAGTTGAGATTATTTGCTGAACGCCACTTGCTGTTTAATTCATGTAGAAAATTATGATGATGTGGACCAGCCGATAAGATTACTGCTTTATAAACAGCGGGAAGTAGCTTTCCAGGCACTGATCTGTGATTTCCTCGGGGGGAAAAAATGGAGAGATTGCAGAGTTTTAGGATAGCAAAAGAACAGCGAATGTCTTCAAATCCCATGTAATCTGACTTATTTTGATCTCCATTGCAAAGCATTCTCTACGTCCAGACAGGCCTTTCAACTCAACTGGTCTAGGCAAGTGTTTCTTTTTTTTGTTACTCGCTCATGGGATATGGGCGTCGCTGGCTGGGCCAGCATTTATTGCCCATCCCTGTGGACATTTAAGAGTTAACCACATTGCTGTGTCACAAATAGGCCAGACCAGACCAGGACAGCAGATTTCCTTCCCTAAAGGACATGAGTGAACCAGATGGGTTTTTACAATCGACAGTCATTTCATGGTCATCAGTAGACGTCTGATTCCAGATTTTTAAAAATTGAGTTCAAATTTCACCATCTGTCGTGGTGGGATTCGAACCCGGCTCCCCAGAGCATTACCCTGGATTACTAGTCCAGTGACAATACCACTGCGCCACCATCTCTCCTTCTGCTCCACACAAGCCTCCTCTCACCCCTCTTCATCTCACCCAAAGATGTGAGGGTTAGGTTGATTGGCCATGCTAAATTGACCCTAGTGTCAAGGGGATTAGCAGGGTAAATATGTGGAGTTACGGGAATAGGGCCTGGGTGAGATTGTGGTCGGTGCAGACTCGATGGGCCGAATGGCCTCCTTCTGCATTGTAGGGATTCCATGATTCACCCAATCGACACATCCTTCCATCTGCAATGCCTCCGCCATATCCTCCAGAGGACCAGTGGACAAACGCGAGTGTCATTCAGAAAAACATGCAGGCAAAATTCCCGCAAAATCAACTACAATGGACATGAACAGATGACCGAAAAACGTTACCCCCGCCAGGCCCTGTTTTCTCAACTCTCAAATGGCCAATACTCCAGGGGAGCTCAAAGAAAACACTTCAGGGACACTTTTTCACTAGGCTAATTCCTGGAATGAGAGGGTTGTCCTCTCACGAGAGACTAAATAGTCTGGGTCTGTACTCCTTGGAGTTTAGAAAAGTGATCTTATTCAAACATATAAAATCCTGAGGGGGCTTGACAGGATAGATTGTGAGATGTTTTCATAGTGGGAGAGTCTTGAACATAGGGGCATAGCTACAAGATAAAGGGCAGATCATTTCTCCATAGAACTCCTACAGTGCAGAAGGAAGCCATTTGGCCCATCAATTTTGCACTGACCACAAACCCACCCAGCCCCTATACCTGTAGCCCACGTATTTACCCTGCTAGTTCCCCTAAGTGGCAATTTAGCCAATCAACCTAACCCGCACATCTTTGGACTGTGGGAGGAAACTGGAGCACCCGGAGGAAACCCAGGCAGACACGGGGAGAATGTGCAAACTCCACACACGCAGTGACCCGAGGCCAGAATCGAACCCGGGTCCCTGACGCTGTGCCACCGTGCTGCAAACTGAGGTGCGTAGAAACGTCTTCTCGCAGAGGGTGGTGAATCTCTGGAATTCTCTGCCCCAGAGGGTGGTGGAGGCTGGATCGTTAGAAGTATTTAACGTGGAGGTGGATAAGTATTTGATAGATTGAAGAATCGAGGGCTATGGGGTAATGGCACAGAAAAGGAGTTGAGGCCGGCATAGACCAGCCGTGATCGTACTGAATGGTGGGGCAGGCTGGAAGGGCCTGGTGGCCTACGCCTGTTTATATTTATTGATAGCCATGTTCCATACGCATGAGGACAGCCTCAACCAGGACCATGGGTTCATGTCACACTACATGTAACCCCCGCCATTTGGCCTGGGCTTGCAAAATCCTACTAACTGTCCTGGCTTGAGACAATACACACCTCTTTAACCTGTGGTTATCCCTCTCTCCACTCGCACTGTCTGTACCTGTAAAGACTTCATTACCTGTAAAGACTCACGTTCCAACCATTATCTTGCAATTGTGTCTCTGTCTATACATGCCGTGTTTGTGAAACCTACCTCTCCACTCACCTGATGAAGGAGCAGTGCTCCGAAAGCTCGTGATTCCAAATAAACCTGTTGGACTTTAACCTGTGGGACTTCTTACTGTGCCCCACCCCAGTCCAACTACGGCATCTCCACATCTATCTCTTGTGTTCTTCTGTTCCAACAAGAACACAAGTGATAGCTCTTCCCTCGTCCTGTTTAATCACTGCGTTATAGTAAAAAAAATAACCAGTTTGGGCCAGATGCTATTCAGGGCTAAGTCCGGGGAGTAGTTGAAATCTGAACGCAGTCAGATGGTGCCAATTCCCACTTTGTGTCTCTCCATGTGGACTGATTGTACGCAGAGCTTTGCCAGGAGACTTGCGGTTTCTTTTTTAAGGGGTTACATTTATTGGGAGCTCCAGAAAAAACTCCAGTGTTGTGTCGAACCACCAAGTATGCAGCTGAGCGCCCACTTGGAGTACTGTGCTCAGTTCTGGTCGCCTCACTATAGGAAGGATGTGGAAAAGATTGAAAGGATGCAGAGGAGATTTACAAGGATGTTGCCTGGATTGAGCGGCATGCCTTATGAGGATAGGCTGAGGGAGCTCGGTCTTTTCTCCTTGGAGAGACGAAGGATGAGAGGAGACCTAATAGAGGTGTATAAGATGTTGAGAGGCATAGATCGGGTGGACTCTCAGAGGCTTTTTCCCAGGGTGGAAATGTCTGCTACGAGAGGACACAGGTTTAAGGTGCTGGGGGGTAGGTACAGGGGAGATGTTAGGGGTAAGTTTTTCACACGGAGGGTGGTGGGCGAGTGGAATCGGCTGCCGTCAGTGGTGGTGGAGGCGAACTCAATAGGGTCTTTTAAGAGACTCCTGGATGAGTACATGGAGCGTAATAGGATGGAGGGTTATAGGTAGGTCTGGAAGGGAGGGATGTGTTCGGCACAACTTGTGGACCGAAGGGTCTGTTTGTGCTGTAGTTTTTCTATGTTCTATAAATATCAGATCAGGTGGAAATTCTTGAATTGTATATATTATCTTGTTCTTCTTTTCAAAATGGCGCTTGTTTCTCTTGGATGTCATGCGCGTTTTTAACATTTCCTGGATTGTCCCTTAGATTTACTGAGTAGTGAACCTGTCGATTGCGCTCTCTCTGCAAGCTCCCTCAGCCATCCAAGAAGCATTTTCCTTTCAATATTTCGGAATATGCGGTGGAAAATCTCTCAAAGGTCCTAGACAGCGATTGCAAAGATGGACCTTTATAAAATTACTTGGTAAGCTGGAGTGTGGGCCGTAACCGTGAGTGAAAGTGAGAATAAGTGAGAAATTATAATTTGTACTCCCTCCCACTTTTCAACAAAAGAATCCAATTTTACTGAGATATTGTAATAAGCTACAGACTGATTCCTGGCCCCACTTCATTGGGACCCATGGTGGCACAGTGGTTAGCACTGCTGCCTCACAGCGCCAGGGACCCGGGTTCGATTCTCGGCAGAGTCTGCAAGTTCTTCCCCCGTGTCTGCGTGGGTTTCCTCCGGGCGCTCCGGTTTCCGATGGGCCAAATGGCCTCCTTCTGCATGTAGGGTTTCTATGATCCTATGCTGACGGCCACCCCTTCATCTGAAATTCCTAGCCTCAGCTCTCCAAAGACAGTCCAAAAGACGTGCTGGTCAGGTGCATTGGCCGTGGTAAATTCTCCCTCAGTGTACCCGAACAGGCCCCGGAGTGTGGCGACTAGGGGATTTTCACAGTAACTTCATTGCAGTGTTAATGTAAGCCTACTTGTCACACTAATAAATAAACATTACAAACATCATCAAATCATGACAGAGTTTGAATCAACAACCATCTGATGTGAGGTTTAAAAAAAAGCCACCAATTAAGTCAAGCCTATCAGGCCAATTGGTAGTAATGCTGAATAAAAACACCTTGGTATGTTTTACTATGTTAAAAGATGCTGTATAGATGCAGGTTGTTGTTGCTAATGCTACCAGCTCCGAACATGGGGACTCTCAAAACCCATGGTAGACGCTTAAATACAATTTTGCATGGCCAATCGACCCAACCTGCGCATCTTTTGGACTGTGGGAGGAAACTGGAGCACCCGGAGGAAACCCACGCAGACACGGGGAGAACGTGCAGAATCCACACAGACAGTGACCCAAGCCGGGAATCGAACCCGGGTCCCTGGCGCTGTGAGGCAGCAATGCTAACCCACTGTGCCACCCAAAACAAACTTGCCAGATTTGCAAAGCTGGGTGCCTTGGTTCGACCAGGTTGTTTTCAAACCAAAAGCTGGTCTTCACTGCTCACCAACCTCACTCTTCATGTTGAGTCGGGGGGATTGGCAGGCTAAATACTTTGGGTTAAAGGCAGAGAGTCCGGGTGGGATTGTTGTCGGTGCAGGCTGGATGGGCCGAATGGCCTTCCTCTGCACTGTAGGGATTCTATGATTAACAGCTTTGCATCAGGATTCAAGGCTTCCCTTACTGCATTAAATGTTGTTGCAGCAGTTGGAAGTCTTGGCTCTAACTGATCAAAGTCTGCAGGGTTGGCTTTAATTTACCTGAACGCAAGAACCTTGTCTTCCTAAACTCTGAGTCTCGGAAACCTCATGCCTCGCTCCCTGGAGTTTCGATTTGGAGCTCTTTATTCAAACGATGTTCGTCAACTTCCAAATGGCGGGGAGTGAGAGTACTCGAGTGTGTGGAGAGAAAGAAAAGGGCCCGTTGCCTTCTGGGTAGAAAGATCCTTTACTGCTTCTGGGGCGGCACGATGGCACAGTGGTTAGCAATGCTGCCTCACAGCGCCAGGGACCCGGGTTCAATTCCGGCCTCGGGTCTGTGTGGAGTTTGCACGTTCTCCCCGTGTCTACATGGGTTTCCTCCAGGTGCTCCAGTTTCCTCCCACAGTCCAAAGATGTGCCGGTTAGGTGGATTGGCCATGCGAAATTGACCCTTAGTGTCAGGGGGGGACTAGTAGGGTAAATGTGTGGGGTTACAGGAATAGGGCAGAGTAACTTCATTGCATTGTTAATGTAAGCCTTACTTGTGACTAATAAATAAACTTTTTGCTTTCACTTTATAGGTCCTGTGTGGGGTTGTTGTCAGTGTAGGCTTGATGGGCCGAATGGCTTCCTGCACTGTAGGGATTCTATGATTGTATTCTAACAGTGTAAATTCACAAAGCTCTTGGAGGAGCTATAGTTGTTTGGAGCACTAGCTTTGGAGATAGGACGGTAACTCGATGGCCCAGACTCTCTCACCTGTATTCCAATACGATTGGGTAGCTTTAAACAAATCCAAAATGGAAAAAGACATGCTAATTTCAGGCTGCGGATAGGAACTTGAGTTGCACAAACATGTGTGCGCGTGCGGTGTGTGCAGTGTGTGCACGCATGTGTGTGCGTGGCGCCATGCATTTCCATTGACTTAGTCGAGATTCAAAACGTCCTGTGTAAAAATACATTGGCTCGTGCTCAATCAATGGCCACTATTGCTTTGCTGAGTCATCCTCCTATCTTGACGAGTGTGGCTCATTCGAAGACATGAAGACTTCCACCGGAAGCATTCTGTACTCTTTGCTTTGTAAATAACCTGGCGGGGAGTACATCCTGAGCCCCTCGATCTGTGGCCACGACATTCAGTTTTGGGGGGTGGGGGGTGGGGGGGGGGGGGGGGGGGTGACCTGTGCCGAACGCAAATCCCACCAGAGTCTGTACTGAAGACTGGCATCGAGTCCACTCCGATATTAGCTTACAGCTGGTGCGTCTCCTCTTAGCTTTGAGTTGCGGCTGGATTGCACGTACATTTCGTATCAACTGGTTTCTGCTTCCCCGGTGGGAAGCTCCTACCTCGGAGGCCCCCAGACAACCTCACTGTGAAGGGAGGCGGCGGGAGATTTTGTTTTCACTGTGGAATCTGATCCAAGATTGCCAAAATGTCTGCACTAATCCGCCAATGGCAAATTTATCAAGAAAGCAAACTTTCTGCTTCCAGATAAGCCAGATGTTAGCTTGGCGACTATTCCATCCAATAAATTTTTGATTAGTTTCCCTTTTCTATTAAGGTTGTGTGGTTGTAAACTTAGTCAGCGCTGCACTTAGTAACTAATACCTCACTCTAGTCTATCAGTGTTCGAAATGAATGATTTACTGCCAGCTTTTATAGGATTAGAAAGCAGTCCTGATCCTCTCTCGCAACTGTTACCTGCATTGACCACCCCTCACGTGCTTTCACTGTAGCTTATTTCTTCACAGAGAAATTACTTCCGCTTGCTTTCCCAGCGAGCAAATAAGGTCAAATCGCAACGCGGAGATTTACGTTAAGACGAGGCAAGTTTTTTTTCCCCAGAAAGTGGTCAAGATAGGAGGCCTGGAACTCGCTGCCGGGGGAGGTAGTGGAAGCAGATACGATAGTGAGTTTTAAGGGGCGTCTTGACAAATACATGAATAGGATGGGAATAGAGGGATATGGTCCCCGGAAGGGTAGGGGGCTTTAGGTCAGTCGGGCAGCATGGTCGGTGCAGGCTTGGAGGGCCGAAGGGCCTGTTCCTGTGCTGTAATTTTCTTTGTTCTAAGATGTTACGCAGCACTTACAGTTCTTCAACATACACAATTATATTTTTTATTCATTCGTGGGACATGGGCGTCACTGGCTGGCCCCCATTTATTGTAAGAGTTTTAACAACACCAGGTTAAAGTCCAACAAGTTTATTTGGTAGCAAATGCCATTAGCTTTCAGAGCGCTGCTCCTTCGTCAGATGGAGTGGATATCTGCTCTCAAACAGGGCATACAGAGACACAAAATCAAGTTACAGAATACTGATTAGGATTCGCATTCTAATCAGTATTCTGTAACTTGATTTTGTGTCTCTGTGCCCTGTTTGAGAGCAGATTTCCACTCCATCTGACGAAGGAGCAGCGCTCTGAAAGCTAATGGCATTTGCTACCAAATAAACCTGTTGGACTTTAACCTGGTGTTGTTAAAACTCTTACTGTGTTTACCCCAGTCCAACGCCGGCATCTCCACATCAGCATTTATTGCCCATCCCATTTATGGGGGGTGCTGGCCTAGTGGTGTTATCGCTGGACTATTAATCCAGAAATCCAGCTAATGTTCTGGGGACCTGGGTTCGAAACCCGCCACGGCAAGATGGGGGAATTTGAATTCAATTAAAAAATATCTGGGAGGATAAGAGTGATAGCTTCTTCCCTGCTGCCATCAGACTTTTGAATGGGCCTACCTTGCATTAAGTTGATCTTTCTCTACACCCTAGCTATGACTGTAACACAACAATCTGCACTCTCTCTTTTCCTTCACTATGAACGGTATGCTCTGTCTGTATAGCGCGCAAGAAACAATACTTTTCACTGTATACTAATACATGTGACAATAAAACAAATTAAGAATCTACTGATGACCATGAAACCATTGTCGATTGTTGGAAAAACCCATCTGGTTCACTAATGTCCTTTAGGGAAGGAAATCTGCTGTCCTGGTCTGGTCTGGCCTACTTGTGACCCCAGCAATGTGGTTGACTCTCAATTTCCCTCTGAAATGGCCTGAGCAAACCACATGGTTGTATCAATCCCTGGAAAGTATCAATTATATAGATCACTTACCGATATTTTATACGGAAAATGTCAGCCTTATTTTCGGTTGTCGCCCACTCACTGCTGTATCCAAAGTTCAGGTCCGGCTGCAGGGACGTGAATACGCAGTCCAGGCTGACACTGCATTAGAGATCATAGAAATCATAGAAACCCTACAGTACAGAAAGAGGCCATTCGGCCCATCAAGTCTGCACCGACCACAATCCCATCCAGGCCCTACCCCTATATCCCTACATATTTTACCCGCTAATCCCTCTAATCTACGCATCCCAGGACTCTAAGGGGCAATTTTAGCACGGCCAATCAACCTAACCCGCACATCTTTGGACTGTGGGAGGAAACCGGAGCACCCAGAGGAAACCCACGCAGACACGAGGAGAATGTGCAAACATTGGGGTAATACCTGGGGTTATGGAGTTGGGGCCTATGTAAGATGCTCTGTCAGAGATTGGGTGTCGACTCGATGGGCCGAATGACCACCTCCTGCATTGTAGGGATTCTATGGGTTAGGTTGATTGGCCATGACTAAATTGCCCCTTAGTGTCCCATGATGTGTAAATTAAGCGGATTAGAGGGTTAAACATATGGGATTACTTGGGACAGAGCCTGGGTAAGATGCTCTGTTGGAGAGTTGGTGCTGACGTGATGGGCCGAATAGCCCCCTTCTGCACTAAATCTATGAAAATGCAGCAGCTCATTTAGTGTACAACAAGATCCCTCAAAACAGCATGGAGATAAAAGGCCAAATGATCTGTTCTGTTGTTGCGGGTTGAGGGATGAATTGTGGCCAGTGCGGGGTGGTGGTGGAAAATTCCTTGCTCCTTTTCACGGTTGCACTGTGGGGTTTTCTTTCCAACTGACTCTGACAGTGCAGTGCTCCCTCTGCTGCATTGGGGTGTCCACCTAGATTATGTGTTCCAATTTCTTGAGTAGAACCCAAACCCCTAAATGTTTGACTCTCCGGGGAGAGTGCTACACACTGAGGAATGCAGACATATTTACCATTAATGACAGCGTACAAATCAATCGTTAACTCTTCAATAAATCCCTCCAAAAACAGAGGTCAATTTGTACTTGAGTATAAAAGTGAACTACTGATGTGGGTCACTATTGTGCTTTTGTTCCAATGTAAAGGCACCAATCACTGATGTGTTGGTCCATTTATTGAGACTAGGCGCATGAGAACAGTGATACTTGGGTTGAAAGCTTGAAGCCATCAATCGCAGAGCTGTGCGTGTGTGTTCTGCTCACAGGCCAAAGTAACACTGAAACTGGATCACATGACACACTTCCCTTTTGGTGATGGCATGCTGCTATCCCTTCAAGACAGATTATAACAAATACGTGTATTTAAGACCTGGATAAATAGGTTCTTGATTGGTAAGGCGATCAAAGGCAGGATAATGGGGTTCATAGAATCCTACAGTGCAGAAGGAGGCCATTTGGCCCATCGTGTCTGCACTGACCACAATCCCACCCAGGCCCTATCCCCATAACCCCGTGCATTTACCCTAGCTAGTCTCCCTGACGCTAAGAGACAATTTAGCATGGCCAATCCACCTAACCTGCACATCTTTGGACTGTGGGAGGAAACCGGAGCACCCAAAGGAAACCCATGCAGACATGAGGGAACGTGCAGGCTCCGCATAGGCAGTGACCCAAGCCGGGAATCGAGCCCAGGTCCCTGGCACTGTGAGGCCGCAGTGCTAACCACTGTGCCATGGTGCCAGTTGAGAAACTTATCAGCCATGATTGAATGGTGGAGCAGACCCGATGGGCTGAATGGCCTAATTCTGCTCCGATCTCTTTTGTGGTCTTATAACAGTCACTGTCTTTATCACACGCCAAGTGGGGTCTGCTCCGTGTGTTTTTGGTGTCTTGAACCTTCGCAAGCCAGCCTATATCTTCCGTTTAATCCAAATAGAACCAGAGGGCACAACCTCAGGCTAAAGGGATGATCCTTTGAAACAGAGATGAGGAGGAACTTCTTCAGCCAGAGAGTGGTGCATCTGTGGAACTCTTTGCCGCAGAAGGCTGTGGAGGCCGGGTCATTGAGTGTCTTTAAGACAGAGATAGATAGGTCCTTGATTAATAAGGGGATCAGGGGCTATGGGGAAAAGGCAGGAGAATGGGGATGAGAAAAATATCAGCCATGATTGAATGGCGGAGCAGACTTGATGGGCCGAGTGGCCTAATTCTGCTCCTATGTCTTATGGTCTTCAATGATAAGGTACCAGTAAGTAAAACATCCAATTGTGGGGTGGAAAATTGAGGCATATAGAGTATGGTATAGAATCCCTGCAGTGCAGAAGGAGGCCATTCGGCCCATCGAGTCTGCACCGACCACAATCCCACCCAGGCCCTACCCCCACATATTTTACCCGCTAATCCCTCTAACCTACCCATCTCAGGACTCTAAGGGGCAATTTTTAACCTGGCCAATCAACCTAACCCGCACATCTTTGGACTGTGGGAGGAAACCGGAGCACCCGGAGGAAACCCACGCAGACACGAGGAGAATGTGCAAACTCCACACAGACAGTGACCCAAGCTGGGAATCGAACCCGGGACCCTGGAGCTGTGAAGCAGCAGTGCTAACCACTGTGCTACCGTGCCTCATAACTTGGCTGAAAAGTGTATGGTCACTTTATTGACTGAGTATGTGCAAAAACATGGACAAATGGAGTTGTCTTATACACAGTATATCACTCTTCCATATCCTGGTCCTATAATAGCTAAGACTGCTTCGAATAAACCATCAGTTCTGCGGTAAAAATTGGACCTTCAGATGCAGTGATGAAGGGTCTGTATGCATTTCCTTTCATGATGGGTTTTTTTCGTTCAGTTTGTTCGCTGCAAATTGCTTTTCTTCAGGAAGACTGAAGTTAAAATGGACAAATCATTTGGAGGCGAAGTATCCCGGCGCGTTTTTCTTGCTCCCGAAATTAAAGTTTCAGAAGCTTCTCCATATTTTATGAGGCCAGAGTGCAGTTTGATTACACACAGGCTGCGGAGTGCCCTCGTTAATGGAGGAAACCGTGGCAGGCTGCTGCGCTGAACCGCGTGGAGAGTGGACACATTTCAAAGGGGGGGAGAGATTAGTCGTCGGGATTAGTTTTGCTGGAAGGATGTACTAAGGTGTCAGGTTCTTTTTACATAGCTGCGCAGTCAACAGAGAAAGGGGATGTCTAAAGGTTGAAGCAATCTGTTTTCTAGGAAACTCGGGTGGGGGGGGCGGGGGGTTTGCCTCGTCATCACCTCAGTATTTCATGAAAGAACAAATTCCCATGTTTCCGGAAAGTTCAGAATTATAGATGTTTGCGCGATCATTCTCGCACAAGGTATTTCTGTTTGCCGGAGACCCCCTGTACTTGCTGTAGTGTTGGCAGCACCTGTTATTACATTTGCAACCTGAGTAAAGGCGTCTGGATTAACAAACAGCTGACACACACGATGCTGAAGGATCATAGAATCCCTACAGCGCAGAAGGAGGCCATTCGGCCCATCGAGTCTGCACCGACCACAACCCCAACCAGCCCCGTAACCCCATATATTTACCCCGCTAACCCCCTGATACTCGGGTCATTTTAGTACGGCCAATCAACCTAACCTGCACATCTTTGGAGTGTGGGAGGAAACCGGAGCACCCGGAGGAAACCCAGGCAGACACGGGGAGAATGTGCAAACTCCAAACAGACAGTCACCCGAGGCTGGAATTGAACCCGGGTCCCTGGCGCTGTGAGTCAGCAGTGCTAACCACTATGCCGCCCTTTGGATCTTTCCGTTGCCATTCCCTCAGGATCAAGGATGGGCGGCACAGTAGTACAGTGGTTAGCACTGCTGCTTCACAGCTCCAGGGTCCCGGGTTCGATTCCCGGCTCGGGTCACTGTCTGTGTGGAGTTTGCACATTCTCCTCATGTCTGCGTGGGTTTCCTCCGGGTGCTCCGGTTTCCTCCCACAGTCCAAAGATGTGCGGGTTAGGTTGATTGGCCAAGTTAAAAATTGCCCCTTAGAGTCCTGGGATGCATAGGTTAGAGGGATTGGCGGGTAAAATATGTGGGGGTAGGGCCTGGGTGGGATTGTGGTCGGTGCAGACTCGATGGGCCGAATGGCCTCCTTCTGCACTGTGGGGTTTCTATGATCTATGACTGGCTTCCGCTCTGGTTTGATTTGCTCAGTGCGTGATCTGCAGACCCACATCACATGCTGGTTAGGTGGTGTTCAGGCCCTATCCCCATAACCCCATGTATTTACCCTGCTAATCCCCCCGACACTAAGGGACAATTCAGCACGGCCAATCAACCAAACCTGCACATTTTTCGGACCTTCTCCATTTTGGCAAGTCACAACCCAGGGTCTCCCATGAGTCAAGTGGGGGGGAGGTGGTTGGCCTCTTCAGGGATGTTTTGTGGACATCCTTGTCTGTGTGGTCTTCCTCCGGGTGCTCCGGTTTCCTCCCACACTCCAAAGATCGGCAAGTTAGGGGGATTGGCCATGCTAAGCTTCCCACTTAGTGTCCAAAGACATGCAGGTTAGATGGATTAGCCATGGGAAATGCGTGGGGTTATGGGGATAGGGTGGGGGAGAGGACCTGGGTAAGTTACTCTGTCAGCGGGTTGGTGCAGATTCAATGAGATGAATGGCCTCCTTCTGTGCTGTAGGGATTCTATGATCCCTCAAGCTTTCCTGCTGTCCTCTTGGGAATCTTCGGCCGTCTGAGTTCTGAGTAGAGTAGCTGCTTATGGAATGAGCTGAAGGGTAGTGGTTGTCGGACAGTAGTTACGTATCTAAACTGCATTTAGGGAAAATAATTCAATGTCTGGGAAGCAACCTGGCTTTTGAACATGCTTGCACATGTGTTAATTATACCGGTGCATTCTGGGGAGCAGGCTTGCATTGCTGGATACCTACCTGTAAATGTGAGGATATTCCGGATACAAAACTGATCCGGAGAGAATCCTCAGAAAAGCCATTTGCACGGCAAAAACTTAGCAGAATGTCCCAAAGTCCACCACGGTGACAGAGGCAGGCAAACAGCTGATGCTGAGTCAAAGATAGAGAATCTGGTGAGCTGTCGCGACGACAAGAATCTCTCCCTCATTGTCAACAAAACGAAGGAGATAGTCATCGACCTCAGGAAGCGTAAAGGAGAACAAGCTCCTGTCTACATCAACCGGGACGAATGGAACTGGTCGAGAGCTTCAGGTTTTTCGGTGTCCAGATCACCAACAGCCTGTCCTGGTCCCCCCCATGCCGACACTATAGTTAAGAAAGCCCACCAACGCCTCTACTTTCTCAGAAGGCTCAGGAAATTTGGCATGTCAGCTACGACTCTCACCAATTTTTACAGATGCACCATAGAAAGCACTCTTTCTGGTTGTATCACAGCTTGGTATGGCTCCTGCTCTGCCCAAGACCGCAAGGAACTACACAGGGTCATGAACGTAGTCCAGTCCATCGCTCAAACCAGCCTCCCATCCATTGACACTGTCTACACTTCCCACTGCCTCGGCAAAGCAGCCAGCATAATCAAGGACCCCACCCATCTCGGATATTCTCTCTTCCACCACCTTCTGTCGGGAAAAAGATACAAAAATCTGAGATCACGTACCAACCAACTCGCGAACAGCTTCTTCCCTGCTGCCATCAGACTTTTGAATGAACCACCATATAAGTTGATCTTTCTCTACACCCTAGCTATGACTGTAACACTACATTCTGCACTCTCTCCTTTCCTTCTCCATGTATGGTATCTCTGTATAGTGCGCAAGAGACAATACTTGTCATTGTATACTAATACATGTGACAGTATGTATTAGTATACAGTGGCTGCAGGGGAGGTCCCAGAGGATTGGAGAATAGCCAATGTTGTTCCTTTGTTTAAGAAGGGTAGCAAGAATAATCCAGGTAATTACAGGCCGGTGAGCCTTACATCAGTGGAAGGGAAATTATTGGAGAGGATTCTTCGAGACACGCTTTATTCCCACTTGGAAATAAGTGGATGTATTAGTGAGAGGCAACATGGTTTTGTGAAGGGGAGGTCGTGTCTCACGAACTTGATTGAATTTTTCAAGGAAGTGACGAAGATGATTGATGAGGGTAGGGCAGTGGATGTTGTCTACATGGACTTCAGTAAGGCCTTTGATAAGGTCCCTCATGGCAGACTGGTGCAGAAGGTGAAGTCGTATGGGATCAGAGGTGAGCTGGCAAGGTGGATACAAAACTGGCTCGGTCAAAGAAGACAGAGGGTAGCAGTGGAAGGGTGTGTTTCTGAATGGAGGGCTGTGACAAGTGGCGTTCCTCAGGGATCAGTGCTGGGACCTTTGCTGTTTGTAATATATATATAAATGATTTGGAGGAAAATGTAACTGGATTGATTAGTAAGTTTGCGGACGACACAAAGGTTGGTGGATTTGCAGATAGCGATGAGGACCATCAGAGGATACAGCAGGATATAGATCAGTTGGAGACTTGGGCGGAGAGATGGCAGATGGAGTTTAATCCGGACAAATGTGAGGTAATGCATTTTGGGAGGTCTAATACGGATAGGAAATATACAGTAAATGGCAGAACCCTTAAGAGTATTGATAGGCAAAGGGATCTGGGTGTACAGGTACACAGGTCACTGAAAGTGGCAATGCAGGTGGAGAAGGTAGTCAAGAAGGCATATGGCATGCTTGCCTTCATCGGCCGGGGTATTGAGTTTAAAAATTGGCAAGTCATGTTGCAGCTTTATAGAACCTTAGTTAGGCTGCACTTGGAATATAGTGTTCAATTCTGGTCGCATACTACCAGAAAGATGTGGAGGCTTTGGAGAGGGTACAGAAAAGATTTACCAGGATGTTGCCTGGTATGGAGGGCATTAGCTATGAGGAGAGGTTGGAGAAACTTGGTTTGTTCTCACTGGAGCAATGGAGTTATGGGGAGACCTGATAGGAGTCTACAAGATTATGAGAGGCATGGACAGAGTGGATAGTCAGAAGCTTTTTCCCAGGGTGGAAGAGTCAATTAGTAGGGGGCATAGGTTTGAGGTGCGAGGGGAAAGGTTTAAAGGAGATGTACGAGGCAGATGTTTTACACAGAGAGGCCTGGAACTCGTTGCCGGGGGAGGTAGTGGAAGCGGATATGGTAGTGACTTTTAAGGGGCGTCTTGACAAGTACATGAATAGGATGGGAATAGAGGGATATGGTAGGGGGTTTTAGTTCAGTTGGGCAGCATGGTCGGTGCAGGCTTGGAGGGCCAAAGGGCCTATTCCTGTGTGCTGTAATTTTCTTTGTTCTAATAATAAATCAAATCCAAGATGGAGACAATAGGAGCTGTGATGTAAAAGCCTGGGCAAAGAGTTAACTTTTCAGATTTGTTCTGGAGAAAAGCACGCATAGGAGATTTAGGGAGAGAATTCCATAGTTTTGGACTTAGACATGAGAAGACGCAGCCACCAAAACCCTTCATTTTAAAACCTCCATTAAATCTCCTCTTGGCCTGTCGAGCTTGTTTGACACTTCCCAGCATCATTATCATCTGCAATTTACTTGGAATCAAAACATGACGCTTACGCAACTATCGAGTATAATTAACTGAATATTTTAATGATACGGTGTTTACTCCAGTTAAAGTTAATGCTAAAGCAGTTAAACTAGAGTGTGAGTCATATAATCTTTGTTTTCCCTCAATTTTATAGAAAAGGTATTTTCTTTTTCCAATGTTATGGCATTTGTACTTTGATCAGTTTACTTAGTTTTTAAGCAGAGTTTTATGTTCAAACTTGTTGTATTGCCACAATAAATGCCAAGTGTGATAAATGCTAATTGTTGTGCCAAGTGCTAACGGTGCGAGGACTGGTGGGGCGGGGGACAGTGGTTAGCACTGCTGCCTCACAGCGCCAGGGACCCAGGTTCGATTCCCGGCTCGGGTCACTGTGCAGAGTCTGCACGTTCTCCCCATGTCTGTGTGTGTTTCCCCCGGGTCCTCCGGTTTCCTCCCACAGTCCGAAAGACGTGCTGGTTAGGGTGCATTGGCCGTGCTAAATTCTCCCTCCGTGTACCCGAACAGACGCTGGAGTGCGGCCACTAAGGGAATTTTCACAGTAACTTCATCGCAGTGTTAATTTAAGCCTACTTGTGACACTAATAAATAAATAAGTAATTAGCATTAAGTTCCTGGGAAGAACTTTTTAAAAAAATCCAGCGAGTGTTAGTGACCTGGAGTTTGCTACCCGTGAGAGCAGTGGAAGCAGAGACAAACAGCGATTTTGAAAGGAAATTGGATGGAGACTTGACAGAAATAGATCAGCAGGGCGATGTGAAGAGAGCAGGGGAATGGGTTTGTTGGGATTTTTCTCCGGAGATGCTGAAGTGGACCAGAGGAGCCAAGTGATGGCCTTCTCTGCCATAAATACTCAATGATTCTAATTAATCCCCAGTCTAGTTTTGATTTGAGTACAATACCACCAAAAGTGATCGTTCCTCAAAGTTTTGCATTGTCTACGTTTTGGCTTGTCTCTGTGGGATCAGGGGTCCATTTTGGTCGTTTTACAGATGAAGGCTAATCATAGAATCCCTACAATGCAGAAGGAAGCCATTTGGCGCATTGAGTCTGCGCCAACTGTCCTATAAAGTATCTTACTCAAGCCCTTTCTCCCGCCCCATTCCTGTTACCCCACACATTTACCATGGCTAATCCATCTAACCTACACATCTTGGGACTGGAAGGGGTAATTTTTATTTAACATGGCCAATCCATCTAATCTACATGTCTTGGGACACGAAAGAGTTATTTTTATTTTATCATGGCCAATCCTTCTAACCTGCATATCTTGGGATACTAAGGGACAATTTAGCATGGCCAATCCACCTAATCTGCACATTTTGGGACACTAAGGGACAATTTAGCATGGCCAATCCACCTAACCTGCACATCTTGAGACACTAAGGGACAGTTTAGCATGGCCAATTCACCTAACCTGTACATCTTTGGACTGTGGGAGGAAACCGGAGCACCTGGAGGAAACACATGCAGACATGGGGAGAACATGCAAACTCCACACAGACAGTCCCTGGTGCTGTGAAGCAGCAGTGCAAACCACCGTGCCATCTTGCCGATCATCTTAATGATAAGAAATTTTGCTTTTTTCACCGAAGTTATTGCCAGGAGCCATCCTATGATGTGGCTCACTAAATTTCAATGGAATTACTCTAAACAGAAGGGACGAAACCCTTGGCACTGAATTTCCTCATCTTTGGCAGCCGCTAGGCTTTCACACACAAAGCACCCTCATCGGTACTCATTACAATAGGTGGAGGAACCAAGTGAATGAAGTGTTTTATTTGCCCGAGGCAGCACGCTGTACCATGCAAATAGAACAACACCCGTAATGAAGAGTAAATTGCAAACCATTATTGGAAATGTTAAGTGTGCTCTCTAGGGGACTTCAGTCACATTGCTGTTGCCACGCCATATTGGCCTGTGTGTGCGTGCACGTGGGTATGTGTGTGCGTGCACGTGGGTATGTGTGTGCGTTCACGTGGGTATGTGTGTGCGTGCACGTGGGTATGTGTGTGCGTGCACGTGGGTATGTGTGTGCGTGCGCATGTGTGTGTGTGTTTTTTTTAAACCATGTTCCCTCTTATCTCCTTAAAAGTTGGGTGGTGTATCCTCCTTAGGAGAAGAGGGTCAAATCTTCAGGAAAAGCTCCAGAGAGGACGGGGCTGAGAGGAGTGACCTAACAGAGGGCAGTAAAATTATGAAGGAGTTTGAGAGGAGAGAAGTTTGAAAAAAAACAAGTTTCCACTTGTTGGGGAAGGCCAGAAATATAATAATAAATCCAATAGGGAATTAAATATTGTATGTCACAAATAAATCCAATTGAGAATTTGATTTGATTTATTATTGTCACATGTATTAGTATACAGTGAAAAGTATTGTTTCCTGCGCGCTATACAGACAAAGCATACCGTTCATAGAGAAGGAAAGAAGAGGGTACAGAATGTAATGTTCCAGTCATAGCTAGGGTGTAGCGAAAAGTTATTTTAATACAAGGTAGGTGGCTGGCACAGTGGTTAGCACTGTTCCACCACAGCTCCAGGGACCTGGGTTCCATTCCCGGATTGGGTCACTGTCTGTGTGGAGTTTGCACATTCTCCTCGTGTCTGCGTGGGTTTCCTCCGGGTGCTCCGATTTCCTCCCATAGTCCAAAGATGTGCAGGTTAGGTTGATTGGCTATGCTAAATTGCCCCTTGGTGTCCTGGGATGCGTAGGTTAGAGGGATTAGTGGTGTAAATATGTGGGGTTATGGGGATAGGGCCTGGGTGGGATTGTGGTCGGTGCAGACTTGATGGACAAAATAGCCTCCTTCTGCACTGTAGGGATTCTATGATTCAAAAGTCTGATGACAGCAGGGAAGAAGCTGTTCTTGATTCGAATTTGGGAGAATGATGGGAATATGGAGTTCATTGCCACAGGGAGCCGAGGTGGCTAGCCTCAATACATTTAAGGGGATTAACACACGGCAGGGAGAAATGAATAGAAGGTTATGCTGATGGGGCAAGATGAAGGGGAGGTTTGCAGGGTACATAGACACCAGCATGGGCCTGTATCTGTGATGTATGTCCAGTGTAAATCTGTGTTTACTGAGACTGTCTCTGTGATTTACACCCTTGTCCAAAGCTTACTCTCTCCGGGGAATTCTTCAGCCTGGAATGGCTTCCTTTGGAAAGCTAAGTGGTGACTGCAGAAGGTCTTTTGGAATTATCGCTAGGGTTATCAGTCGGATGGGTGCAAGTAAATTCAAACTGGGCTCAAAAACCTTGTGTGCTTTGACTGGTTTCCTGCGACAAGGTGTTCTTAATTCATCAGCACACACTGACTCGAACTGAATTGAAAATCCTGCCATCAGCAACCCTTCGCCCTGCTGTTGTTTAATCGATAATGCTCTCTCTCTCTACGTGCAACATCTCAAATTGGAAGGATAAAATCGATACTTGTCCTGCTGCGTCAGTTTTCCTTTGCAGTTTCAGGTGGACAGCGCGAAAAGATTTTCCAAACTTGCTGTTGTTGCCTTTGCTGACCTTGGTGTGGAAGGAAAGTTGAATTTGAGCTGGGAGCATTATTTACACATCCGCCACGATGCTTTGTTTAGGTTCAGAGGGGAAAGAATTAATGGGAACCTTGAGGAGCAAATCTTTTTACACAGAGGGTGGAACGTGTGTGGAATGAGCTGCCGGAGGAAGTGGTTGAGGCAGCGACATCAACATTTAAAAGGCATTTGGACAGATACATGGGTAGGGAAAGGTTTAGAGAGATATGGGCCAAACGCAGGCTTGGCCCATCTAAGCTAACCCCAAATGGGGTTAGCTTAGACGGGCATTTTGGTCGGCATGGACCCAGTTTGAGCCGAAGGGTCTGTCTCCGTGCCGTACGTTCTATGGTTCATTAGAACGCCGGTGACAGCAAAATAAAACTGGGGGGGCAAATGTTTGGAAGTTTTGCAAAAAAGAACTGGGCCCCTCTTAAAGCTGAGGAGACAACAAGGTTTACAAAAGCATTTCACTGGCTGGATAGCATTTTGAGATTTCCTGAGGTTGCTCAGGCTGCCATAAAAACCTTTAAATAGTGAGGCTGCACGGGAATATGATTGGCAGAGTGTGTCACACATGGTCACCATCCGTGTTGTCTCCTTGCCTATCGTTGTAGAAGTTCACATGACTTCTCTTTGCTGAGGTTGGAGTCTAAACATCGACCAAGAATTTCCAGAGGAGATATGAAGGCAAATGGCATGTTAGCCTTCATTGTGAGAGCTTTCGAGTACAGGAGCAGGGATGTGTTGTTGCAATTATACAGGGCCTTGGTGAGGCCACACCTAGAGTATTGTGTGCAGTTCTGGTCTCCTTTTCTGAGGAAGGATGTTCTTGCTCTCGAGGGAGTGCAGCGAAGGTTTACCAGGCTGATTCCGGGGATGGCGGGATTGATGTGTGAGGAGAGATTGACTAGGTTAGGACTGTTTTCGCAGGAGTTCCGATGAATGAGGGGGGATCTCATAGAGACTTATAAAATTCTAACAGGACGAATCAGAGTAAATGCAGGGAGGATGTTCCTGATGTTGGGGGAGTCCAGAGCCAGGGGTCAAAGTCTGAGGATTCGGGATAGACCATTTAGGAGATATTTCTTCACCCAAAGAGTGGAATTCATTACCACAGGAAGTAGTTGATGTCAAAACATTGAATGTATTCAAGAGGCGGCTGGATATAGCACTTGGGGCGAATGGAATCAAAGGTTATGGGGAGAAAGCAGGATTAGGCTGTTGAGTTGGACGATCAGCCATGATCGTAATCAATGGCGGAGTAGGCTCGAAGGGCCAAATGACCTCTTCCTGCTCCTATCTTCGATGTTTCTTTGTTCATCCCATGGTAAATGCCACTTGGTAAGAGTGAGTGCGCCCAGAAGAAACAGAGCCCTGTGACTCACGTGCCTTCTCAACCTCCCGCCTTTCTCTGCAATACATGCAGCAGAGACTAATAATGTTGATTGACATTACATCAGGACCCCTGAGTCACACCAGTCGATGCTTCACATAGAGTGGGCCACCATTACCTTAAGAGGTGGAAGACTGCCTTATCATGAATACAGTGCCAATTTGGGGAGGCGATGGCCGAGTGGTATTATCGCTAGATTATTAATCCAGAAACTCAGCTAATGTTCTGGGGACCCGGGTTCGAATCCCGCCACGGCAGATGGTGGAATTTGAAATCAATAAAAATAACTGGAATTGAGAATAGACTGAAGACCATGAAACCATTGTCGGAAAAACCCATCTGGTTCATTAACGTCCTTTAGGGAAGGAAATCTGCCGTCCTTACCCCATCTGGCCTACATGTGACTCCAGAGTCGCAGCAATGTGGTTGACTCTCAACTGCCCTCTGAAATGGCCCGAGCAAGCCATTCAGTTCAAAGGGCAACTAGGGATGGGCAATAAATGCTGGCTCAGCCAGCGACGCCCATGTCCCACGAATGAATGGTAAAAGAAATCGCATGCAAGGTGGAAGAGTTCAAATTGTCCCTTTTTTGGGGCCCGTGATGTTGATTGGCATCACATTAACAGCATCCATGCCGTTAAAAGGGTACTTATGCTATG